>NC_073691.1:135090484-135411754 GCF_029784155.1 Uranotaenia lowii | reverse complement strand
TACAAAAAAGACAAAAAAAGACAAAAAAGACAAAAAAAGACAAAAAAGACAAAAAAGACAAAAAAAGACAAAAAAGACAAAAAAGACAAAAAAGACAAAAAAGACAAAAAAGACAAAAAAGACAAAAAAGACAAAAAAGACAAAAAAGACAAAAAAGACAAAAAAGACAAAAAAGACAAAAAAGACAAAAAAGACAAAAAAGACAAAAAAGACAAAAAAGACAAAAAAGACAAAAAAGACAAAAAAGACAAAAAAGACAAAAAAGACAAAAAAGACAAAAAAGACAAAAAAGACAAAAAAGACAAAAAAGACAAAAAAGACAAAAAAGACAAAAAAGACAAAAAAGACAAAAAAGACAAAAAAGACAGAAAAGACAGAAAAGACAGAAAAGACAGAAAAGACAGAAAAGACAGAAAAGACAGAAAAAGACAGAAAAGACAGAAAAGACAGAAAAGACAGAAAAAGACAGAAAAGACAGAAAAGACAGAAAAGACAGAAAAGACAAAAAAGACAGAAAAGACAAAAAGACAAAAAAGACAAAAAAGACAAAAAAGACAAAAAAGACAAAAAAGACAAAAAAGACAAAAAAGACAAAAAAGACAAAAAAGACAAAAAAGACAAAAAGACAAAAAAGACAAAAAAGACAAAAAAGACAAAAAAGACAAAAAAGACAAAAAAGACAAAAAAGACAAAAAAGACAAAAAAGACAAAAAAGACAAAAAAGACAAAAAAGACAAAAAAGACAAAAAAGACAAAAAAGACAAAAAAGACAAAAAAGACAAAAAAGACAAAAAAGACAAAAAAGACAAAAAAGACAAAAAAGACAAAAAAGACAAAAAGACAAAAAAGACAAAAAAGACAAAAAAGACAAAAAAGACAAAAAAGACAAAAAAGACAAAAAAGACAAAAAAGACAAAAAAGACAAAAAGACAAAAAAGACAAAAAAGACAAAAAAAGACAAAAAGACAAAAAAGACAAAAAAGACAAAAAAGACAAAAAAGACAAAAAGACAAAAAAGACAAAAAAGACAAAAAAAGACAAAAAAGACAAAAAAGACAAAAAAGACAAAAAAGACAAAAAAGACAAAAAAGACAAAAAAGACAAAAAAGACAAAAAAGACAAAAAAGACAAAAAAGACAAAAAAGACAAAAAAGACAAAAAAGACAAAAAAGACAAAAAAGACAAAAAAGACAAAAAAGACAAAAAAGACAAAAAAGACAAAAAAGACAAAAAAGACAAAAAAGACAAAAAAGACAAAAAAGACAAAAAAGACAAAAAAGACAAAAAAGACAAAAAAGACAAAAAAGACAAAAAAGACAAAAAAGACAAAAAAGACAAAAAAGACAAAAAAGACAAAAAAGACAAAAAAGACAAAAAAGACAAAAAAGACAAAAAAGACAAAAAAGACAAAAAAGACAAAAAAGACAAAAAAGACAAAAAAGACAAAAAAGACAAAAAAGACAAAAAAGACAAAAAAGACAAAAAAGACAAAAAAGACAAAAAAGACAAAAAAGACAAAAAAGACAAAAAAGACAAAAGACAAAAGACAAAAAAGACAAAAAAGACAAAAAAGACAAAAAAGACAAAAAAGACAAAAAAGACAAAAAAGACAAAAAAGACAAAAAGACAAAAAAGACAAAAAAGACAAAAAAGACAAAAAAGACAAAAAAGACAAAAAAGACAAAAAAGACAAAAAAGACAAAAAAGACAAAAAAGACAAAAAAGACAAAAAGACAAAAAAGACAAAAAAGACAAAAAAGACAAAAAAGACAAAAAAGACAAAAAAGACAAAAAAGACAAAAAAGACAAAAAGACAAAAAAGACAAAAAAGACAAAAAAGACAAAAAAGACAAAAAAGACAAAAAAGACAAAAAAGACAAAAAAGACAAAAAAGACAAAAAAGACAAAAAAGACAAAAAAGACAAAAAAGACAAAAAAGACAAAAAAGACAAAAAAGACAAAAAAGACAAAAAAGACAAAAAAGACAAAAAAGACAAAAAAGACAAAAAAGACAAAAAAGACAAAAAAGACAAAAAAGACAAAAAAGACAAAAAAGACAAAAAAGACAAAAAAGACAAAAAAGACAAAAAAGACAAAAAAGACAAAAAAGACAAAAAAGACAAAAAAGACAAAAAGACAAAAAAGACAAAAAAGACAAAAAAGACAAAAAAGACAAAAAAGACAAAAAAGACAAAAAAGACAAAAAAGACAAAAAAGACAAAAAAGACAAAAAAGACAAAAAAGACAAAAAAGACAAAAAAGACAAAAAAGACAAAAAAGACAAAAAAGACAAAAAAGACAAAAAAGACAAAAAAGACAAAAAAGACAAAAAAGACAAAAAAGACAAAAAAGACAAAAAAGACAAAAAAGACAAAAAAGACAAAAAAGACAAAAAAGACAAAAAAGACAAAAAAGACAAAAAAGACAAAAAAGACAAAAAAGACAAAAAAGACAAAAAAGACAAAAAAGACAAAAAAGACAAAAAAGACAAAAAAGACAAAAAAGACAAAAAAGACAAAAAAGACAAAAAAGACAAAAAAGACAAAAAAGACAAAAAAGACAAAAAAGACAAAAAAGACAAAAAAGACAAAAAAGACAAAAAAGACAAAAAAGACAAAAAAGACAAAAAAGACAAAAAAGACAAAAAAGACAAAAAAGACAAAAAAGACAAAAAAGACAAAAAAGACAAAAAAGACAAAAAAGACAAAAAAGACAAAAAAGACAAAAAAGACAAAAAAGACAAAAAAGACAAAAAAGACAAAAAAGACAAAAAAGACAAAAAAGACAAAAAAGACAAAAAAGACAAAAAAGACAAAAAAGACAAAAAAGACAAAAAAGACAAAAAAGACAAAAAAGACAAAAAAGACAAAAAAGACAAAAAAGACAAAAAAGACAAAAAAGACAAAAATGACAAAAATGACAAAAATGACAAAAATGACAAAAATGACAAAAATGACAAAAATGACAAAAATGACAAAAATGACAAAAATGACAAAAATGACAAAAATGACAAAAATGACAAAAATGACAAAAAGACAAAAATGACAAAAGTGACAAAAGTGACAAAAATGACAAAAATGACAAAAATGACAAAAATGACAAAAATGACAAAAATGACAAAAATGACAAAAATGACAAAAATGACAAAAATGACAAAAATGACAAAAATGACAAAAATGACAAAAATGACAAAAATGACAAAAATGACAAAAATGACAAAAATGACAAAAATGACAAAAATGACAAAAATGACAAAAATGACAAAAATGACAAAAATGACAAAAATGACAAAAATGACAAAAATGACAAAAATGACAAAAATGACAAAAATGACAAAAATGACAAAAATGACAAAAATGACAAAAATGACAAAAATGACAAAAATGACAAAAATGACAAAAATGACAAAAATGACAAAAATGACAAAAATGACAAAAATGACAAAAATGACAAAAATGACAAAAATGACAAAAATGACAAAAATGACAAAAATGACAAAAATGACAAAAATGACAAAAATGACAAAAATGACAAAAATGACAAAAATGACAAAAAATCACAAAAATTAAAATGACAAAAATATCAATAATTACAAAAATGACAACAATGACAAAAATTACAAAAATGACAAAAATATCAATAATTACAAAAATGACAAAAATGAAAAAATGACAAAAATGACAAAAATATCAATAATTACAAAAATGACAACAATGACAAAAAGATAAAAATGGAAAAAATGGAAAAAAAATTACAAATATTTTAAATTTTGCATAAATTTCTATATTGGGGGAGAAAAAATGAATACGGAGAATTTGCCCTCGTTTTTCAGGAAAGCAATATTCTGCTAAATATTTAACATCTTTTTAAATTCTCTGCTCTACGAATGAGAAACATCATCCCCTTGTCTTATTAAAATGTTATTATTAATTGCTGGAAAAGTTATTATCAATCCATTTTTCAACTGTTTAGTACCATCAACCTCTCCGAAGTGAGAAAAAGTGAACGAACGCCAAGCGGATGAAGTTTCAACTTGTGCAAGGTGCAATATGATATGTATGCGCAGCGTGTATCTTCAAAATGAACCTTTTGCTTTTGTTGACGGTCATCGAGCTTGACTAAACAAAAACTCATCATCATCACTATCATCTTGTAGCTGTCATCAGCCCCACCCGAATGGGAGACTATAAGTGGTATTACAACGTACCGTAAAACGGGGCATCATGCAACAGCAGGGTTAGATGGAACATTTGTATACCACAACACTTATCCAATTTTTTTTAAATATAATGTAAATGTAATGTAAAATATTTTTTTATTTTTTTTTTCATTTTTTATAATTTAATAAAGTTTTTGATAATCATAGAAAATTTCAAAAATCAACCAATAGATGTACAATTTTATCATTTTTCAATGCCATAAACAAACTTTACCCAGTAGATTGGCTTGATAATATCACCTACAAACTTAATATTATCTTATACCAACACTGTTGATGTAAGGATATTATTCGGACAATCATCAAATTCTTTTGAATTAATATTTTTATAATTCGGTTACCAATCTGGGCTAAAGTTCATCAAGATGCAAATCATACATTCACCTTTTAATTGTCGATTCTGTATGCCGGAACATGATTGTTTTTTATTACAAAACTAGCTGATCCCATACGAACTCCGTTTCGCTTTCAACTTGGAATATGTCATGAGCAGCTTGTATGAAAATCAATTGTTAAAGATTTTTTCAATACACTTCCGAGTTCATTTTTAAGTAATAATAGCAAACGCATTAGTCGTCTGCTGCTAAATTTGAAATCATGAATCAATCAACCGTCCAAAAATACCCCGTGTATATATTTCAACTCGATCGTTGCTTAACAACGCAATTATTGTCAAAAAGTTAAACCCCTTTCGGTTGCCTCTTATACAATCTTTGATATCTGAAATCAATTCCTCAAAACTCCCGTGTGCAAATTTTCAAATCAGTCCATTGCATAATAACGTCAATATTACTTAAAAACAGTAAAAAAAAATTATTAATATGGACGATCCCTTTCGTCGACCCCTGGCAAAATTTTTCACATCTGAAATCAATTGCCTTCCTTGAAAACTACCGTGTGCAAATTTTCATCCCAATCCGATGTATAATAACGACAATACCACAAAAATATTTAAAGTTTAATATGGACGACCCTCTTTGCCGGCCTCATACACTAAATTTAATACCTGAAATCGATTGACCGTCCCTCAAAACTATCGTGTACCAATTTTCATCTGAATCCGATGTATAATAACGAAAATATCGCATTAACAGTGAAGAGTTAATATGGACGACCCCTTCGGTCGACCCCTTACTTTAATTTGGATAAGTGAAATCAATTGTTCGTCCCTAATAACTCCTAAGAGCAAATTTTCATCCCAATGCGATGTATAAAAACGTCATTATCCCTAAGATATTGAAAAGCTCATATGGACGACCCCTTTTGCCGGCCCCTAACTCTAAATTTGATACCTCAAATCGATCGCACGTCCATAAAAACTATTGTGCACCAATTTTCATCTGAATACGATGTATAATAACGTCAATATCGCAAAAATAGCGAACAGTTAATATGGACGACCCCTTTGGATGACCCTTTATACAAAATTAAACATCTTAAATCGATTGTTCGTCTTTTAAAACTCTCATGTGCGAATTTTCATCACAATCCGACGAAAAATAACGTCAATATCGCGAAAACATTATTTGTCTTGTATGGACGACCCCCTTCAGAAGGGGTCATCCGAAAATCTGAAAACATTTTTCATCCTTCCTGGTCCTAATCAGCATCTATGCCCAATTTCAGACCTCTAGCTCTTAAGACGGCTGAGTCTATAGAGGACAAACAAACAAACAAACAAACAAACAAACAAACAAACAAACAAACAAACAAACAAACATACAGAAATTGCTTTTTATATATATAGATAGATTTCATTTATCCAAACTTGAATTTCTATGATTTCAGCTAGTAGAACTTTTTTTAGTATTTTCTACCCCTAAATGTATGCAGTACCATGCTACTTTTTCTTTAATAACATTTTTTACAGAAAAAAAAAATCATGATTTATGCGTTATTACATCACAAACATATCAAAAACTAATAATTTTTAAGCGTTTTCATTTGATTTTTCATTAAAAACAAAGTTTGTTGCAACTTACCCCACCATTACGAAGGTGAAAACCGTATGTTTTTATAAATTTAAAAAATAACTGGTGAACTCAAAAAATTTTCTGACTACGTCAATTCGATGTTCCAACAACCATAAAACTCTAGATGTAGAAGAGGTATGATTATCGGAGAACATTAAGTTTTTAGAAGCCATTGAAGTTGAAAATTGTTGCATGATGCCCCAGTTGACGGTAACTTATGTTTAACTAATTTGGCTGCTCAATCTCGGTCGATCTTCGTAACAGTTTGTCCGATAATGGTTAAAGATGCACATCCGTGCATGAAAAATCCTACCATCTGACAGCATCGATTACCTACGCTGATTTTTTTTTCCTCGATCAAGGTAAATGGCCGTCCGGAAAAAAGAAGTGGCCACCACATTGCATTCCATTGGCCACAGCGCCGCCATCCATTGTTCAGGTCCATAAGGTTCGAATCGAAAGTGAAATGATAATTGCCTTGACTCTTTAGGAATGGGGCGATCTTCTGTTTTTTTTAACTGCGATATTTGCCTTACGATGTCCATCGAAAAGGCTCAAGTCCGATGGATGAAGAAGATTTCTGTCAATAGAAAACGCGTTTGAATAAGTGATGCAGCAGTGGTGGGCATCACGCCGGAAAAAAAACGCTTGAAAATTTTAAGCTGGTACGTTCGTCTCAGAATGTAACAGAAATAAAGCTTAGATTGTGGTTGCTATCAAAGTTTTCAAATAAAATTGTTTTTTTCTGAATTTGATCTAAATTCTGTATCAAAACTGCACAATACACAATTCAATATATATCATATATCAATATAACAATATTAACAATTATTGTTCATTGCATCTTAAAATATATGAATATCATTTTAAAGAAACGAGTCAACAAAAATAAAGCAAGAATCATATTTGTGTATTGTGAAGTTAAAATGTGAGAAATTATGCGAAGGAGAGGGGCAGGCTAAATGCGAATAGGCTCGTCTTATGTTTCATTGTCGAGTCAAATTTAAATGTATTCGAAAATCTTCCTAAAATATTCTTCAAAACAAAACTCAATATCGTCGTTGTCAAGCTTTTTGTCATGGCACTAAAATTGTAGAATGAATGCCAGATGCATGATTTGCGGCTGATAAACCACAAACAGAATTATTCAAGTGTGCGAATTGCGCAGGTAATCATTCCTCGAATTCCGTAGACTGTCCCGTTAGGGCCAAAATATTGCTCCTAGAAAAAATCCCAAAGTTGCCAGAAAAATTTCTTCTCCTCCTTCCTCTTTCTCGTCTTCACACGTCAGATCAGCAAACAATCTGCCTGTTCGCGGTCAGTCTCGGTCTACTTTGGAATCACGTCTTGGTAAAGCTCGAAGTGATTTTAATGTTACCTGGTCTGATTCAGCACCACAGACTCGTTGTTTAACATTCTCAGAAGTGACTGAAAATGGGTTGCATGCTTAGGGTATAACTATTGAATGGGAAAAAACCAAGTCTCAACGTACATGCGAAGGCTTGGGAAAATCCCCGAAATTAAAATACCTTCTCTTCTTCTTCTTTTTCTAATCCTTACAATTTTGATGATTTGGGTGAAATTGCTGAGGAAAAATCGAAAATTTTGCATCAGAATTTAATGGAAATGATTCAACTTATGTTGAAAGCAAATTCAATGTTTCAAGATTTCCAAACTTCTTTTAATTATGTTAACAAAATTATGACTTTACGATTCCATCATGGATCCAAATAGGTGTTTAAATATTATGAATTGGAACCCTAGATCTTTGCTGGCTAACCAAGATGAATTCTTTTGATTTTTGAAATCCCAAAAAATACATACTGACAATAGCTTGTCAATAACTTGAAAAACATTGCTTTCTTTAAAATTTTGCGAAATGATCGACTTGATCGACAAGGTGGAGGTGTAGCTATTTTCATCAATAGTCGTCTCAAATTTAGACTTCTTCCTTCTTTCAATACAAAAGTCTTAGACACAATTGGGATTGAATTAGAAACGTCTATGGGGAAAATTATAATTGTTGTCGCATCCTTGCCTTTCCAATGTTGTGGTGAACAAAAAATTTCTTGAAGGGAGATTTACAAAAACTCTTCAGAAATAAATCTATTTTTTTTATTATTAGTGATTTTAATGCAAAACACCGATCTTGGAATAATATTTCATCAAATTCAAATGGGAATATTTTATTAAATGACTGCTCTGCAGGTTATTATACTGTTGTATATCCTAATGTTTCTCTTCAATTAGAAATCCCTTCACAATTGATTTGGTTCTAACGAATTTAGGCGAGCATTGTTGTCAATTCGTTACTCATGCGGACCACGATTCAGACCACCTTCCAGTAACTTTTTCTTTATTCCATAGTTCCATGGAAAACTTTTTAAAATCAACATTTAACTTTCAAAAAGCTAACTGGGAACGATACAGGAAATTTATTGAACGTGATTTAGATGTACTCGTTCCACTGAATTCAATAGTAGATATTGATTTGACAACTTCAATAGTCAATACTGAAGCCGCTTCAATACCCAAAGTTAAACATAAATTTAATCAACCTTTGATTGATGATGATCTTCAGTTTTTGATACGACTGAAAAACATTCATCGACGCCAATATCAACGTAGTTGGGATCCTTATTGAGAAAATTATTTAATGCGACCTTCAAAAAGAGATCAAACGTCGTTTAAATTTCATCCGTAATGATAATTTTGCAAAAGCAATAGAGGACAAAAAACCCTACTCAAAGCCGTTTTGGAAATTAACTAAAATTCTGAAAAAGCCCCAGAAGCCAATTCCGACTTTGAAAGATGGAGATAAACTTCTTTTAACTAATGCAGAAAAAGCTCAAAAATAAGCCCAACAATTTTAGTCTGCTCATGATTTTAATTTAAACGTTGAAAGTCCAATGGATGCTCAAATTTTCCTTGAATTTGATGATATTATTTCTAAACAAAATGTATTTGAAAGTTCTTGCGAGATAAATATTGATGAAATTAAATCGGTTTTCAAAAATTTAAAAATATGAAAGCTCCGGAAGAATTAAGGATTTTCTATATTCTTATTAAAAAGTTGCCTGAAAGCACTTTAAATTTTTTAATTAAAATCCTCAATAAATGTTTTGACTTGGCTTATTTTCCCTATAAATGGCAAAATGCCAAAATAACTCCAATTTTGAAACCTGGAAAAAGTGCGTCAGAGCCTTCAAGTTATCGACCAATAAGTTTGCTTCTTTAAGTAAACTATTTGAGAGAGTTATTTTGAATAGAATGATGATTCATAATCAGAACTCTATTTTCCTTGATGAACAATTTGGTTTTCGTCATGGACATTCTACTATACATCAACTTTTGAGTGTAACTAATATGATTGACGCTAGCAAATCTGAAGGTTATTCAACTGGTGTTGCTCTTCTGGATATTGAAAAAGCTTTTAACGATGTTTGGTTTAGTAGCTAAATTTGCTCGATTTGATTTTCCTGTATCTCACCGAAATTATTCAAAATTACTTGACTAGCCGAACCTTACAAGTAAGCTATCAAAATTCATGCTCTGAAAGGACACCCATTAGCGCTGGTGTTCTTCAGGGCAGTATACTTGGGCCAATTTTATACAATATTTTTACTTCTGATCTTCCTGATGTACCAGAAGGAAAAGGTAGAAGATTATTTGCTGATGATACTTTGCTTTCAGCCAAAGGTCGGAATTTACGGGTGGTACGCAGTAGATTGCAACAAAATTTAAATTCTTTCTTGGATTGCTTGAAAATGTGGACTGGACTGTGAGCTTGACTGGAATCCAGGTGGGCATCAAAGAAGAGGCAGGCCCAAAAGCTCGTGGCGGCGAAGTCTAGCCGCTGAAATCCGCACAGTTGACGAGAACCTTGGCTGGCAGCAAGTGAAGACGCTGGCTCCGGATCGCCAGCAGTGGAGATCTTTTATCTCAGCCCTATGCGCCGGTCAATCGGCGCTGGACCCTTAGGTAGGTAGGTAGGTTGAAAATGTGGAAAATATCTCCTAACGCATCCAAAACTCTACTTATTTTATTTCCGCATAAGCCACGAGCTTAATTTTTGAAACCTAATGAAAATCATTCCAAAACTTTTGATGGGGTTTCATTAGAATGGTCTTATCATGTTAAGTACTTGGGACTCACACTTGATCGAAATCTTACTTTTAAATATCACATTGAAGATATTCAATCTAAATGTAATAAATACACTAAATCTCTTTATTCTCTCATCAACAGGAAATCCAGACTGGGCAAGAGAAATAAGATGCTCATTAGACCGCTGCAAAAAATGACTTTTTGCTCCCATGTGTTTTTTCGATGCCTTTTGGGTCGAATCATCAGTATACAATTTGATATCATTTGGTTGATTCCTGAGTTAGCGCAACGCGTTTCCATTTTGTATGGATATTTGTATAAAAGAAATTTTTTTTGCACATTTTATCATCCAGAAAATTCAAATAAGCTCGAAATGAAGTCGGTGTTTGATTTTTGGTTTTGACCATTCTTAAGCTTTATTTTTTGCTAACATGACTAGCAGCTAACAATTTCATGAAAAAAGTTATAACCTTTCCAAAATAAAAAATCTGAATCCATTGAAAAACTATTACTTTTGCTTGCTAGAGCTGTTAATAGTAGCATGCAATGTTTTTGCAAAGGTTATATAAATCAATAAATCCTCCGGCAATGTAAGCAGTTTTTTGAGATTTTTTATTAACATCCTACGGTTACACAGTAGAGTGTCCTTCCCGGGATTTCCCGGTCGGGAATTCCCGAATCCCGGGAAACGCTTAAAAAATCCCGGGAATTCCCGAAGCCAGTAAAATGTGCTAAAGCACTACAAATTTACACGATCTGAATTAGAAAAAAAAAATGAATCTGAACGAGGAAAATGAAAGTTCTACCACTGATCATGCTGACTGGACACTCGATTTCGTTGATTTGAAAAATGACATCCCAGTTAGAAAGTGGCACCCAACTTTAAAATAATATAGGCGAAAATAGGCAATTTCTACGATAAAATCAGGCTAAACTAGGGTTGCCATCCGTCCCGCAAAAGCGGGACATGTCCCGCTTTTTTAGCAAATGTCCCGCTGTCCCGCTTTTCTCTCAAAATATCCCGCTTTTTTCTGAGAAAACTTTTTTGGTAGACTCAACACTATTCTAAATAGTTGGTCCGGGCTTGATGAAAACGCTTTTTATAAAATTCCTCCTCGATCAACTCCAGTGATTTTTTTAATCTTCTTTTATCCATTTATGATTTTGAAAATTAGTAATGTTCTTACTAAAGGAACATGATTTTCACCGATAAGGCTGTAAAAATTAAATAGAAAACACTTTTATGAAGTTTCACTGACTTACACTGGAAAACCCTAAATTTAGCCTCAATTTAAATTCATTGAACACACAGAAAATTTTTCAAATATGATATTTTCTGAGTATTTTTTTCTCAAAATCAACAGCAATTATTTAAAGTTTATAAAAGAGAAGATTAAATTACTTGTTAAGTTCTTGGCATTTATGGTTGCCAGAATATTTTCCGGACTGGGCGAATCCGTTCAATTTTATTTTTAACCCTAGCATTATCCGAGCATCGGATTTCGAAAATTTTAACCAAAAATCTGTGCAAATTTAGTCAAAACCACGGAATTATTTAATTCAAAATCAAAAAACAATTCATTTGAAAATATTTTTTCAAATGAAATATTTTTATATTATTGTTCGGAAAATTTTATCTTGAAACCTGGAAAAATCCGGGCATCTGATTTCCAAATTTTTAACCCAATATCCGGCCGAATTTGGAATTATTTAATTAAAAATCAAAGAAACAATACATTTGAAAATATTTTTTTTAACACCAAAACACATATGCAGATTTTAAATCTTATTTTAGGCTGCCGTGAGTACGTTCTAGCAATTTTATTATTTTTCTATTAAAGAAAATATGTTTCAAGTTGTTTCCAAATGATGATGGCTTCAGATGTTTTTCCGGAATCCTAGCAGAATTCCTTGAATATAAAGCTTAAAAAAGTCGAATTCCGGATAAAATAGAACAGGACTGCCGAGCGAAAAAACAAACTTTGTTCAATCAATCAATGAATGAATTGACGAGTTAAAACAAATGAACTTGGTAGATGATCAAAAACGGCTGTTTAAAAATATAAAAGCTTTCTTCAAATTCCAGATTTTAAATTACTTTGAACTACAATTTTCTCGATATAAGGGTTCGCAGTTTACAAAGATGGAAGTTTTCTAGAGAATTTAATTTCTTAAACAAATTTCATTTATCTATATTTTATTACTTTCTATGAACTATTTCAGCTGAAGGAACATACACATATGAATAGGGATGGTCATAAAAATTAAGTTTTAAGAGATTCTAAAATGTCCCACTTTTTTTTGGCAATGTCCCGCTTTTTTTCGTGAAATGTCCCGTTTTTTTCTGAAAGTATCTGGTAAGCCTAGGCTAAACAGTTACATTTTTCCTACAGGGTTCATTTTTGAAAAATTTTGCAGGTTCGCAATACCGACGGTGGACCTGCTAAATTTGACAAGAAAAATTAGCCAGAAAATGGTCAAATTTTTGTTATAAGTGTCATGTCAGTGTGATCAGTGGTTCTACCTTGATGGCTTAGTTTTAAATATCCTTTTCTTAAATCTGGTTAATACATTTAATTTGATTAAAAAAATGTTTTTCCAATTGAAAACTTAGTGTAAAAGTGAAAAACGACAAAGAGACTCTAAAACCAAACAATTCCAATAATGAAACGCTACAGTAAGAATCTGTTTGTTCTATTTTGCAATACTCATTTAGAACTTCCGTTTCGGATACTTTTGACAGTAGCAAAATCATCAGCAAAAAATGACATATTGTTAAACAAATGGATAACTATCTGAAAATTTACGATATTTGATGAATAACCTAAAGTCTAGCTAACTAACTTATATCGATAGGGAAATCTTTCTCAAATTTTTGCAGCTAGAATCAGACCATTTTGTCGGTTAAAGTACTTTGTTTTTGGGTCTTTAGTTTGCTTATTGAACTTTCTAGACATTAAAAAAGTTTGAAATGTTCTGCAATACTAGGTACTACATTAAAATTTAAAAATACCATATTCGTATGCAGTAGAGGGTTCATGTTGAAATCTTCATTTTCTATTTTTCCCGGGATCCCGCGAATTCCCGGGAAAAGGATCGTAAGATTTCCCGATTCCCGGAAACGCTAAAATCGTCGGGAAATGGACTCTCTATTACACAGCTTGCAAATAAGCAGAAAAAAAACGCAAAAACTTAAAAAAAAAATATTTTGAAAAATATTTATGTTATTTGTTATTTGTATTTGTATTTGTATTTGTATTTGTATTCCATCGGACAATATTGTCTACATTAATTTTAAAACTACCCCTAAGTTGTACATTATACTAACAAAATTTTAACCAATCAAATAATCATTAGGTTAGTTTACTGATCGCTTTTCTTAATTTTTGTCTTAAAAACATAAGTTGACAAACGAAATTCAAATTGGTTATAAAAATTGTTAAACACTTTGAACATGGCACGGAGTGGTTCTTGTTGACCGTAATTAGTCCGCTGGAAATCGATTTGCAGGAATTCACTTCCTCTGAAGAGCCGGGGTCTGATGTTCATATTAATTTTCTGCAACAACGCTGGACAATCAATATTGCCGTCTATGAGTTTCTTCACGAAGACAGCTCGTGCAATTATGCGCCTTTCAGCTAGCGTTTCCATTCCAATAAGCAAGCAGCGATGTTTGTAGAATGGAAGTGCCTCGGGATTGTTCCAAGGTAAATGTCGCAGGGCAAATTTTACGAATCTTGATTGTACTGCTTCGATACGATCGAGATTCGTAAAATTTGCCCTGCGACATTTACCTTGGAACAATCCCGAGGCACTTCCATTCTACAAACATCGCTGCTTGCTTATTGGAATGGAAACATTTTTTTTGTAACATCTAATAACTTTTCTGGAGTATAAGTTAGGTATATGCTTTCTTCACATGAATAGTACTGCAAAAATCAAGGAATATTTTAAAATTTTTTGGAACTCTCAGTACATCTCTGGCGATTTTTGAATGAAAAATTTTGTTTTCCCATACAAATTTCCATACAAAATAAAAACTCGTAGCGCTAATTCAGGACTGAATGGATCGCTTCCAAAATTTTGATTGCAATTTATGGCAGCAAAAAGAACTAAAAAAAATTATAGAAGGTGTAAAAATTTAAGAATTTGAAATTGCCATACAAAGCTTCCAGCGGTCTAATGCTCATCTACAAACAGGTATTCCGCGACGAGGAAGAAAGCCATCCCGACGATTCAGAACAAGGTTCTGAGATGATTTTGCGGCTTCCACCTTGGCACAGCACCGAAGATCTCCATCGTATTGCGGCCATTGAATCTACGAAGAGATGGCCAACAAAATCATCTTCAACTTCTGAGGCAAATCGATGCAGTCTTCCATCGCAGAGATTCGTTCTCTTTATAATTAGTTATAATAGTTATAAGGAGTTAGATAATTTTAATTTTAAGTTCTAAGTTCGAAATATTTTTGACATTACAGGATGTTCTTCTTCATTAAAATACTTGACTGCGCTCAGCAAATTTAAGTCGAATGAATAAACTTTAGTGATTAGTAAACTATAGGGCTCTGAACAGTTCATTGTTGAACTGAACACCTTATTTGATGTGATATAAATGTAATAATGAATTGGTACGAATAAAGACAAATTAAAAAAAAAACGGGAAGTACTCATTTTCTCCCATATTCCAATAGAAAGGAGTCTGAAAAATGAGCGGACATCTGTTTTATATACGTAAGAGCAATTTTTCTGTTAAAATCTCTTACAGTCAGTGTTCGGCATCGCTAACTGAAAAATTAGCGCCGCTAATTAAATCGATAACTCATACAAAGTTAGCGATCGCTAATTGAATACGCTAAATATGCCAAAAAAGTTATCGCTTTAAGCTTAAAGCCGCTAATCGCTAACTGTTTTCCAACATTAAGGCCGGAACAAATATTAAATATTTCTTTAGTTACGCACTTCCCCCTTTAGATTTTTCCAACTCCCCAAGGGGGAATTAATGAAGTGTCAAGTATTTAATTTAAAATTAGATAAATTGATCGTAAAATTATATGAGCAAAACCAAAACTGTCAAAGATAGGAGTTTTAACGAGTCTCTGTGTTCTAAAAATTAAAACAAACGATTTTAGAACAAATAAAGAAAGAGCGAAAGAACAGAATGTGGAAAATGGGAGCTATATCTCTCTCTTTTTATTTAAATTTTGGTTAAAAATTTATTCGATTTATTGATTTTATGCAAAGTAGATAGTATGCAATTGTGTTGCAAATAATCTTTTGTGCAATTCATTTTTTTTTTGTTTTGGCATTATATTACATAATCCTCATTTAAAATCTTTAATCTGTTTTCCCCTTTTTCAAATATGCCGGTTTATACAATTTCTATTTGAACTTAAAACGAAGGCTACAATAGTGATTTTATCTTATTTTTATATGAACTGATCTGTAAAATCTCTAGAAAACTGTATTGTGAAAAGTAAATACACAGAGAACAGACGTACAAGCAAGCCCACGAAACTTGTGTAAAAATCCCAACACCCTTTTTGAACAAAATTTTGTTTTTTGGCTACGATTATGCCTTTTCGAAAACTGGGCACTTTAAAGTTGATTTGTAACTCTTGAACGGCGCAATAGATGGCACTGTTTGCAGTCAGTTTCTAACGTATTTTTTGGTGATAGCATTTGAAATTTTACACACTTTTTTGACGGTTTTTTGTTCGAGCTTGTACGTCTGTTTTCTGTGGTAAATAGCTCAACCACTTGAAAACAAATGCTGATGAAGATTTTAAATAGTTCTATATTTTTTAACATTTTTTATTGTTATCTTCTTCTGTAAAAGTTGCTAAAAAAAGTGCTTAGAGAGAGAAAAATAATACTAAATACATCTTTTCTCTAACTCTAACACGCATTCCTCCAATGAATCCAATTAAGCAATCAGAATGATGCACAATGTCACTTTGACTTGATTAATGAAAAAAAAGTTTATTCTATATCTAAGAATTCGAGAGATTGATACAAATATATGGGAGTTAGCGATCTTCAATTAGCGGAACCAAAAAATAGCGGAACTTTTCAATTCGCTAAATCAATCCAAACTTAGCGGCAAAATGAAACTGCTTAAAAAAGTTAGCGGACTAACTAGCGAATAGCGGATTAGCGCTTTTGTTCCGGACACTGCTTACAGTTTTTGTGAAAATAATTTTATAATCAAAGTAGTCAAAATAACCGATTTCCAAAACTGGCGGGCTAAATGCGCATGTTTCAGTTTTTAGCTAAATTTCATTTAAGCTTGCAAAATTTTAATATTATTTAATTGAAAATGGTTGAACGGATGATAAGCATGCGTCAAGGCTGAAATTTTTGCAGAATTTTAGAAATCCCTCCTTAGTTCTTTTGCATAAAACATAGCAAGGTATGCCATATGACCATATTTCATAGTAATATTTTGTTCATATCATATTTTCATCGGATCTGTATTAAGCTCTTCTATTTTCTCTGTAAAATTTTGAATTGAGTGTAGATTTTAGGTTTTAATGATAAAAAGTAAAAAATAGATATGACCCATTCCAGCGTGACGTCACAACGTTTGCAAAACAATTTTTTGGTATATTGTATGTAAGTTTTACAGGTCATATCGCACAGTGTTAAAAATTGTACATTATAAGGCCAAAATTTAATTCTCTATAATTTGCAACCAGAAGTATTTGTATAGAATAAATAGTTAACAAAATATAAGCAAAAGGAATCGTGACGTCACAACGCGCCTCTTTTCCCACTTTTCAGTTTTTTTTACAACGCCGCAATTTTCTGCTCTTCTATTTGATCAAATTTTATGAAAATTTCAGGAAAGTATCGATTCATTACAACAAACAAATCGCTGTTTTTGATTTTTTCAAATTTTGATTTCAATTTATTTTAGAGCGATTCAGTTTCGTGACGTCACAACGCACCATTTTTTTAAAGCAAGGGTTTGCAAAGCGTTGTGACGTCACGAAATTTTATGGTTAGCTACATGAAATAAATCAAAGTATAATCTTAAAATGAATGCTTAATTTACTTAAAATGCTTAAAAACTTAATAAAAAATGTGATTTGGTGATGAAATCGATCCATTTATTCCTAAAAATTAAAAGGAATTAAATCTCAAAGGCCCATATAAGCAGATAAAGTTTGCAACACTGCTCACATGAATTTTATTCAAAGTTTTTTTGTGCGATCATGTGAATATAATTAAGGACAAAACTAAAACTAGGAAATATTTATTCGTAAAAGCGTTGAAATGTGTTTCTGAATCTTTTTAATCTTTAATTGCAAAGGAAAGGAAAAATAAATGATAATTTCAAAGCATTCGATCTTTTCAAAGATAGTTAATCGACACTAGAGTGCCTAAATCAGCCATCTAATGAAAATCTTATAAGTTGCAAGCTTAAATAGATCCTAGGCCTAACACAAAGTCCAGTGCCAAATTCGGGGATTGGCTTACGGAAATAGAGGGCCCAATGAGCCTAAAATTTGTATGGAATTATGAGAAATTGGGTTTGGAAGGACATTAAAACCAAGTTATGCACCAATTTCTGAAGTCCCTATCGGCTGATTTGTTTTAATTATAGTCATTCACAAAACTTTCATTATGACAAATAGTTTATCTCAAGATCCCATTTCGACAATGGTTTAGTTAAAAAGGTTTTTGAGTTTCAAAAGTTAGCTTCTGATAGGTCAAATACAAAAAATACCTGAATGATCGTTAATCGACGCTAATTTTGAACGTTATAGCTGTTTTATGATAACTCTAACCGAAACGCATTCCTCAGATGAAATATTGTCATAATCAAAGCTTTAAAATACTCAAATTAAAAGAAAAATTGGTTGATAAAGACCTCAATTATTGACAAAAAAGAGTCTTTTTTATCATGTCGAACAAAATCTACATATTTCCATACAAACTTCAGGTGCGTTGCGCAACCCCTTTTCTTAGAATAATCTGACCCAAATTTTGCATGAGACCTTGTACTAGTACATATTTGAATTTATTTAATTTTGTAATTCAGTTCAAAGTCTCTTTTGTGAGATTTTATGTGAACACGGGGTTCGTTTTGGATTTTCTAGTGGTGTTTTGGATTTTCTTTGAGGTGGAAATTTCAAAGGGCAGTTTTTTATTAAAATAATTTAATTAATTTTATTAATTAATTTTCTATGAAAATCTTATGAATTTTTTAATAAAAAAGTTAATCTATTAATTTTACCATGTTCAAAGATTTTTTGAATCTTATTACATTTATTTCATGGAACTTATTTTGTTTGAGCATAATGCCAGAAAGAAATAGAAGCTACTAGCGGTGTTCTTCATTCTAACTTGATCTTTTGCAAGATTTTTATTCAAATCACAGATAACTACCTGCTTTATGATTCACAAATATTCTTTTACAAATTCGATGAGGATTTCATTTGTTTGGTAGTTTGTTTATTCTTGAATCAAGCGTTTTTAAGCGCTGTTTTATATGTTTCATAAGAATGTTAAAAAACAACTAAATTAATGAAAAAAAAATTAGTTTCTTTAAAAACTTGATAATAGGATTCGTTTATTGAAGCACATTGTTGTGTTGAACTTGTATTGAAGAAATACTATCATAGTGTTGAAGTAAAAAGTCTTGAACGTTTTCCAAAAAAAGTAAATAAATTTTCGTGACGTCACAACGCATTCTTTACCCGGGTGCAACTCACAACCTGCTAAACCGATTTTCAATCTAAAAATTGCATTAAATTCCACTCAAAAAGTTTGAAGAGACCTCCAATTTTCGACAGTATGTGAATTTTCAGTAAATCATAAATTTAAAAACAGTAGAATTTTCGTGACGTCACAACGCTTAAAAAAAGATACCTTTATCAACGATTCTAGAGCGTAAACTTGCAGTAGCTGTTATTTATCTTATATCATGCTTAAAAGATGGCTTTTCTACCATCATTTTGCAGTAGTTTTTTTTGACATAGCTAGATTTTCGACAAAGTTATGTTATAATTAAAGAATATTTGCAAAAATCAATTTAATTTCATACTAAAATTTTCAAAATTCAACGTTAACATACTCAATTCTAAAAAGAGGTAGCTGAAAATCTTTTAATGGAAAATGAAACTTAAGAAATAACCTTTCTAACGCTATGCAATTTATTTTTGGATGATGAAAAATAAAAATCGGTTCTCCAGTTGAGGGGTGCGTGGAATGGGTCATATATTTGATTTATCTATTTTTGCTATACATAGGCATTGAACCTGTCTCTTATTCCAGTATCTTACCATTTACAACTGTGGCAAAAGCTTCAGTTTGTTGAATTTTCGATTTCCAGGTCAATAAGAAAGAAAAACCACTAACATTTTTGTTTACAGATTTTGTACGTACGATTATTAAAGTTCAATATATTTTAACAAAACTGTCAAAAATCTAGTTTGATTTTTTTAATTTTTTAGACTATATATAACAATTAAAGTTTTTCATGCCATGTGTCAAAAGTGTATTATCCTCAAACTGCACTGATTAAATTTGTTTAGCTATCAACCATTTTACCAATCGGCTGTAAGCGCATATAGAAAAGCCAATTTTTAGAGCATTCAGTGCATCGTCTAAGCCTAACTCGAATCAACTTGGCTTAGTTCAGAGTCTAACTAACACCTTTTTTTAAATGAACTTTTTGCAGGAATTTACTATACTTGAATAAATGATCTCTTGACAGTTTGTACGTGATAAACAAAGCATTTAAAAAATTTTAAGAGGTTTTAATATAGGCAACAATAGGCCAACTTATTACACATTTTCCAGATACCTTCAAGTTGCAACTGTTTTCTTTTCGACTTTTTGTAGTTTCATTCCAAAGGTGTTGCCCACCCCCGGATGTGCCAAGTGTTATTTCATCAAAACCTGTCGATACCTAATCGTCTTCCTTGAGATGGGGTAACGGAATTGAGCAACGATGACGGAACATTTCTCCCGTAGGCGTTGGCCACTTTCTACCGCTTGAGCAGTGTATTCTTCAACCGCTGGGGATTTTGGCAAACCTGGCTCCGGAACACAGAGGAGTGTTGGATTGGATTAGAGCAACCAGTTTAGGCCGAGCAATTTTGATCAACCGCTACCCGGGTGTGAAGCAAACTTTCGCCCTCCGGATAGGAAAGGGTGAGGAGGAAAAATAAACCATCTCAATATGCAGAACTCTCAAACGCTGGACACACTTTACAACCGGAAGATGTGTTTACGAACTGTCAACTGTTTGGCGAAAAGTCCTACGCAATCACTCACCCGAATTGATGACAGCTCGTCACGAAAAGTGACACGTTTTTGTAGCTATGAAACTTAAAAGAAACATTTCATTTGTTTTCTTATTTTTTATTGTTTTTTTTTGCCGCTGTGCGTTGAGGATGTCACTGTCGTCTCTCGGTGAGAAATGGTGCGAAGATTGCGTAAATGCATCATAATCTGTGCCCCTCGAAGAAAGGCGGCGGGAAACCAATATCTGGCAATAGGGTGGGAAGATGGATTTTCTTGTTCGTCTAGCAATTTGACAGCTTTGCCAAGTTCGCACGTCTCGTGGGCAGACAGAGTTAAGCCTTTGTTGAGCCATTGTTTCCGGTTGTAAAATTTCACTTTATGACGCAGTTCAGGTTCGGCGAGAAATGCAGCTTAGGGTAAGGTGCTAATTTATTCTAGGGCTTTAATTGGTAGGTTACGGCTAGTTATGGAATCATGAAGAAACAAATACATATTTCAATTGGCCAAACTACAATAAATTATTATTTGTGCTAGCAGCCCATGCTAAAGCGTCGGAAACAATGCGTAGATTTGTTAAAGTAATTTTCATTCGCCGTGTTTTCAAAGCTTTTTAAATTGCTATATTACCATTCTCCATCTCACATTGAAGGATGCATTTCCTCAAAGAAAAATTAGAATTAATCATGGTTTGCTCATTATCAACACATGCTTTGAATGATATGATACTCTTTCGAAGAAGTGTGTTCAACAATGAGCTTCTGGGTTTAACAAAAAATAATTAGAGTTTCCAAATCAATTATTCTAAATAGGGGAACCGCAGTTTTAGATACTGAATTTGGAAACTACAAAATAAGAGCAATTCACAATCTGTCATACTAGCTCAATCGATCTGCATCCACATTTTAGATATCAAAGTTATGGTAAAAATGGATTTGCATGATTCATTTAACGATTTAACATTTTTTTAAATAATCAGGAAATTATTAAACTAAGTCTGACTAAAGTTTAATTAATTGTCAACAAGTTTGATTAATGTCAACAAAGTCCTTAAAGGGTGATACGGTCAAAATTCGGTCAAGGGAAAACGCGTGTATGTATATCGGTGAAATTGTTTATTTAAAAAAAAGTGGAAGAGGTAGTAATTAAGCTACGACCGCTAAACGCAGAATTACGCAATAATTTTCTTCAATAACAGAACTTATGGTGTTTTTTTTTCGGAAAGAACTAATATGAAAGACTAATATGACTGACACATTTCAACCATATAACAGAATTGAACCATGTGACATAAACTTATCACCGGGAATAATCTGAGCAAGCAGTCCATGTGACATAATTGGACCATGCAACATAATCAGACCATGTAACATAATCCGACCAAGTGACATAATTCAACCATGCAAGTAAATGGACCATCTGACATAATCCGACCATGCAACATAATCGGACCATGTAACACAATTTGAATATGCGATACATACAATCTCGACCATGTGACATAATCCGACCATGTGACACAATCCGATCATGCAACATAATCGACCATGTGAAAATCCGACCATGCAACACAATCGACCATGTGACATAATCCGATCATGCAACATAATCGAATTATGCACCATGGATTATCGGACCATGTGAACTAATCCGTCCATGCAACAGAATCCGACCATGTGACATATTCGACCATGTGACATAATCCGACCATGCAACATAATCAGATCATGCAACATAATCGGACCATGTGACACAATCCGGCCATGCAACATAATCAGACTATGTGACATATTCAACCATGTGACATAAATCGACCAAGTGACATAATCCGATCATGCAACATAATCGGACCATGTGACATAATCCGGCCATGCAACATAATCATGCAACATAATCCGACCATGCAACATAATCGGACTATGTGACATAATCCGACCATGCAACATTATCGACCATGTGACATAATCGGATCATGCAACATAATCAGACCATGTGACATAATCCAGCCATACAACATAATCGGTCTATGTGACATAATCCGAACATGCAACATAATCGGACCATGTGACACAATCCGGCCATGCAACATAATCGGACTATGTGACATAATCGACCATGTGACAAAATCGACCATGTGACATAAATCTCCCATGTAACATATTCCGATCATGCAACATAATCGACCATGTGACATAATCCGGCCATGCAACATAATCGGACTATGTGACATAATCCAACCATGCAACATTATCGACCATGTGACATAATCCGATCATGCAACATAATCCGACCATGACAATCCGATCACGCAACATAATCGGACCATGTGACATAATCCGACCATGCAACAGAATCGGATCATGTGACATAATTGGGTCGTGCAACATAATCGGACCATGTGACATAATCCGACCATGCAACATAATCGGACCATGTGACATAATCCGAACATGTGACATAATCGGATCATGCAACATAATCGGACCATGTGACATAATCCGGCTATGCAACATAATCGGACTATGTGACATAATCCGAAGACACAACATAATCAACCATGTGACATATGTAAATCGACTATGTAACATAATCCGATTATGCAACATAATCGGATCATGCAACATAATCGGACCATGTTACACAATCCGGCCATGCAACATAATCGGACTATGTGACTTATCCAACCATGCAACATAATCGACCATGTGACATAATCCGATCATGCAACATAATTGGACCACGTGACATAATCGGATCATGCAACCTAATCGGACCATGTGACATAAATCGACCATGTGACATAAATCGACCATGCAACATTATCGACCATGTGACATAATCCGATCATGCAATATAATCGGACCATGTAACATAATCCGATCATGCAACATTATCGGACCGTGTGACAAAATCGGATCATGAAACATAATCGGACCAAGTGACATAATCCGACCATGCAACATAATCGAACCATGTGACATAATCCGACCATGCAACATAATCGGACCATGTGACATAATTTGATTTTGCAACATTATTCGACTATGTGACATAATTTGACAAACAGCGCCACTTGCGATGACCTGTAGGCTCCACTGGACGCCTCCGCCGCTGGCTGTCTACGCTGCTGCCCGTCATCGCTGCTCACTGGTCCATGGTTGCCACTGAACTACTGCAAATCGAGTTGGATTACCACTGGTGGGGTTCACACTCAGATCGAAGCGCAGCAAACGTCTGCTCAGTTCGACGGCAAACAGAGAAAGAAACCGAATCGACCAAAGAGCCCTTTGTTTTATACCTTTCGTAGGTAGGGAAAAACAAAACCCATCAAAGCAGGCGTTGGTGAAGACGTCATAATCCTTTTGATAGGATGTCTTTGAAAGAGGCATTTTTTCTGACGCAAGATTCGTTCGTAAATTTCAATTTGCCTCCCTATAGTGTTGCCGTAAGACGTAATTCTACGTCAAAAATCAAATTAAATTTCTTTTTCAAGTTAAAATAGTATAAAATTCAGAAAAAATATTCTGTTAGGCTTCCACTTTTCCAAATCCGAATTGCCGGGCTTTACACTTAATCCCTGCCATCTGATTTTGTACAGCCACCTTGTCCACCTTCTTCGCCGCAGAAAGCCAGTTTGCCTTGAAATGCTGCTCGTCCTTAGCCGTTTTTTGGTCTTCTTTAGGTTCCGCTTGACAATAGCCCAGTATTTCTCAATTGGGCGGAGCTCTGGCGTGTTGGAAGGGTTCTTGTCTTTGGGAACCACCTGCACGTTGTTGGCGGCGTACCACTCCATGGCCTTTTTACCGTAATGGCAAGATGCCAAGTCCGGCCAAAACAGTACGGAACAACCGTGTTTCTTGAGGAAAGACAGCAGACGTTTATTCAAACACTCTTTCACGTAAATTTCTTGGTTGACTGTCCCGGAGAGAGAGGTTAGGATTTCGCTTGGAACTACCGACAACTCTCTTGGTCGTCTCAGCGGCTTCCGGTTTTCGATTTCCCCCTGATTCAGACTTCTTGGCTGTCGACAAACATTCCCCAAACACTTTAATTATATTTGTAACGGTTGGTTTGGAAATTTTTAGGGATTTTGCTAGCTTTGCGCGCGAGTAGCTCGGATTTCCGCGATGCGCGAGCAAAATTTAGATACGCTGTACTACTACCTTGGACGGCATTTTGACAACCAAAGAGTGAATTCCAAAAACAAAGTAGGAGCAGCATTCCACACACACACACACACACACACACACACACACACACACACACACACACACACACACACACACACACACACACACACACACACACACACACACACACACACACACACACACACACACACACACACACACACACACACACACACACACACACACACACACACACACACACACACACACACACACACACACACACACACACACACACACACACACACACACACACACACACACACACACACACACACACACACACACACACACACAAACACACAGACGGACACACGCACACACGCACACGCACACACAACACACACACACACACACACACACACACACACACACACACACACACACACACACACACACACACACACACACACACACACACACACACACACACACACACACACACACACACATCTTCAAAATGAGGGGTGTCAGGTTTTTCAAAGGCAAAATTGAAAGAAATACGTCAAGTTGATATTGAAGTTGATATTGACCAATTTTCGACCGTATAACCCTTTAGCTTGCCTCTTCCCTACTCTTTCTAGGGCCGTTTAGCAAGAATAATTACTTCTAATATGTCGTGTCGAGCAAGGTGGTAAGACCAAGTGGAGCTTGATCTGGCTAATGTGGGACGTCCGTGAAATTCGAGAACGGTTGCCATGGACCGAGTGAATTTTAGGAATTATGTTCATCAAGTTATGACGTGAGACGGAAAACTATGTAAATGAAAAAAAATTGTATGTTGTTGTTTTCTTTTTTCCGGGACTTTCATCTTCGTGGATGGTTCATCACTTAAAATAATTGTATGGTGAGAGCGATTCCATTTGATCCGATTCCAACGATGCCGAGTGTTCTTAAAGAAATGCTTTCGCTCAAGGTTTATTGATATATTTATGAAAGATTGACGACGCTTCCTGACGATGCCGTCTAAAATGTTTCCCATTTCTACTTGCATTTCACGCAATTTCATAATATTTCTGTTTGACAACTAAGTGTCCTAAATCAGGTCGCCCCACCTCTCTGGCTTCGTCTAGTACCAACTGTAAATAGGTCGATCAAACGACAAAAAAACAGTACCAATTGCAAATGGAACCCAGACACCTGACGCAGACGGAGGAGACAGTCAAGTGTCGACCGATTGGCCAGTCAACCGACACCGAATTCGATTAGCACCTCTGCTACTGACTGGAGCTGCTTTGAGAAATCGCGACATTCGAATGTCTCTGTCGTGGAGAAACGGAAGAGTAAAAGTGAAGCCACTGCGATATGGTGTAAGCAAGAACCGTTTTGTTTACAAATCGAGTGAGAAACTCCGCGTCAAGTATTGTATCGGTGATGGCCATCGGGAATTTTCTCACACAACCGGTTTCGAATTGCAGAAGAGCGAAAGATAAAAAATTAGGTATTAAAAAAATTGAAAAATGTTACCGATTTGGAAATATACAATAAATTTAAATATATAAAATTCTGGAAAAGTACTTCTTTTAAGGCTAAAAAACATTTGCAAACAGTATTTTTGAAAATTATTGTCTTATTTGTGAATAACTGTGAATACTTTGTACATGCTACATTGGCATTAAATATTTTCAAACAGGTCCCGATACGGCCTATTACAAAAGGTGACCTCAAGTTCTCTGTGCCTCAAGCCCGATCCCTGATGCATAAGACTTGTAACCGGTGTAATGATATTTTATCGCATCGGCGAAGCTCTCTTGTTATTCGTCGTTTATGAACTTCTGCCAGCCCCCTCAAGCGGTGGATTTTTTTTTTCTTCACTGCGCGAAAACGGTTTGCATATGATTATCACAACATCAGATAAATAACGCGACGCATGGAAGGAAACTCTTAACATTTTTTTTTGGTAATTAGCATTAAATAATAAATTTAAAAAACAATATTTCGATTTAAATTGTTATGTCATGTAAAATAATAAGTTCAACATTTAATTATTTCAAATGTTACCGAAAAACCCAAACCCGGTATCAATACCTTCAAAGTAACAGCGTCAAACTCCATATTGATTTGGGTACTCTTTACCAACACTGTTGATGATATAATGTTTGTCGTATAAAAGCTACATTTTCAGTCAAGTTTTGAACGAAAAAGCGACAGAATGAAATGCACGCATTTGACTTGTTTTTTTTTCCTTGTTTCTATATGCTTGAATATAATTGTTTTGTAATTTACGATTATAATCAACAGCACAACTCCATCCGTTAAGTAAGGGTATTTTTTGTAATTATTGCTAGAAAATTCCTAAGAGATTCAAAGAATCGTTCACCTACTTGAGTTTGAGCTTTAGCTTGCTTCTTACCTCGGTTATAATGGTTTTTAAAATATCGGTCCTTCTTTTATAGGATTGGAAAAAAATGAACATTCACTATCGTATGTTAACTTCCATGGGAACAGATCTATCATGATTGCATGTTAAAAAATTGAACGAACGATTTGATCGCTTTGTTAATAAACATATTTATGTTAAGGGGGGGGTAGGGTCTAACGGGTATAAAAAAAACACCATTTTCACGATTTTTTTCTAGAGCTATCGTTCAAACAAATGTATTAAAATTTTTTGCGTTATACAAAGCATTGTTAAAAGAACATTTAGTAATTTTTTCGTAGAAAAATATTGAAAAATGAGCCGGTGACGGAGCACTTTCGAGGATGCCTTTCAGAAAACAGGATTTGCGGTGGACACTGTATCTCAGCACAGAATCATCTGAAGTCAAAAAATCAGAGCAAAATATTTTTAATAGATGTTTTTCTGGACCCCAACGTTTTTATTTAACTTAAAAATATTTTTATGAAATTTTTGTGGCTGTTTGAAGTAAAAACTACGATTTTTCAATTAAAAATCCGCCATTTTTCACCTGTAAAATCTCCCCAAAGTAAAAAAATCAAAAAAGAAAAACGTTGGGGTCTGGTATTTTATATGTAGAAAATATGTTCCAAATTTGAAAAGAATCGGATAAGTAGTTTTCAAATGACGATGTCCACGGACTTTAAAAATGTGCTTTCGAGAAAAACGCGTTTGAAGTTTCTGCTCTTGCTTTCTTGCAGTATTAGATAAGAGGAGATAAAGGCCTATAACTTCTACAGTTTTGCTTCAATTGACTTGAAAATTTGACACAACATTCTTGAAATGTTTTACAATAAGAAAATAAAAAAATAAAAAAATCGATTTTTTGAAAGTGTTAGACCCTACCCCCCCCTTAACCAATGCAATAGTTTGAAACCTTTCTGTTTGAGAATATCATTCTTATAAAAGAAATTTTAAGCACACAAAAAACTGAAATAAACAAGAAAAACATTTTTACGTAAGCTTATAATTCTGCATGCAAATATCCATTCAAATAGTTGATTAACATTTCGTACTTTCAACTTTTCGAAAACAACACAGAACATTGTTGTGCTTCCTTCTGGGATATTATCAACGAATTCGTGAGGCTGTTATTTTATTAGGGCTGTCCCAACGGTAGATGCAAAACACGGTTTTCGACCACGCTAAAACAATCCGGGTGGCACCGGTGGCGTAAATTGCTGCTTTAGCACAGTTATCGATTTCAAAATTCCCAACAGTTATACGCCTTTGTTCCAAATTCATGCAAATTTGGAACAGGATTTCAAATTATACGACAGACCGATTTAGTTCACGGTGAGAAAATTTTAGCCAACCATGATTTCTTTCACACATGTTTGGGTAACATTGGGTGTGATAATAGTTTCTTTTTGAGATATAATTTGAATGTTTTTTTTTCGCTTCAACCAGCCTATACGTTACATAAATTGAGAAAAGATGTTAATAAAAACCATATCAAGTATAAATAATAGATGTCACATTATTCTCGATTTAATATAATTAAATAAAAAGCTTTTCATTTGGGCTCAACGAATTGCGAATCCAGTCAGCGTTCTAAAATTTGAAAAAAAAATAAACGTAAAGAAAATCTTAATACTTTTTCGATGAGGTAAAATAAATGTTTATTGTTTGTTCTATAATTTTTGTTTTATTTGAGATATTGAGAGATTTCTAGGTTCGTGTAGAGTGCTCGGAGTTTTCGTCAATATCGGCATATTTTTCTGTATCCATACATAAACTTACAAAGTGAAACAAGTTTTTGTCAAACAAAAATGTCGACAAATCAAAGGAAAATTTCCTTTGACTTTGGGATAAACATTTCTCATTTCCTTTATCAATGTCAGCAATAACTTGAAAAAAATATTGCTTTTCATTTCATTTTAACAAAACCTTATTCCATTGATTCAAAGAAATTTGATTGAATTAATTGAAGAATTGTTTCAATTGTTTTTTTTTCTCTTTGTGTAGTCATTTTTGCTTTTAAATTAATGAAATTCTGGTAGAATAGTTGAAATCATTGTTCTGTCAAAAAGAATATTCGTAGAATTAATTTTAAGACAATTAACCGTGAAATTCAAAACTTATGCAATTTTTCTAATAAAATGGTTTTTTTCTTCTCAATTATTGAGTGTCTGCAATAAAAGTGTACCCGTTTCAAATTTGCTCCTACACCGGTGGGGCAAACCGCCTGAACCGTTGCAGGTGCTCTTAGAGAGGCAAGTGTTTCTAAAGACGGCCAATTTAAGGACCCCATAGACGACCGCAATTCTGAGCGGGGGCTACAATAAGGAGCATTTCAATCAATAACTTGATCAGATTTATCTCAAATTATACACAGCTTTATAGCAAGGACATATTTTACTGCATTTCAGGCTAGTAAGCAATCATATTTGTCGAGGGACTTTTGAAGGTACACATAACAGGAAGGCTACAATCATGGGAAATCTAGTCAGCCATGTCTTAGGAGCCAAGGTCGGGTACATTTACCCTACATATATTTAAAGAAACTTTACGTTGGACACAAGTTTAGTTAGATCTACGAGAACATTTTTTACAAAATTCTATAAAAATGAAATGCATGCGTATTAGACTGGCCCATCACAAAAAAAAAACCATTATATATTCCACGCAGCACCCCCTAGGTTGGTGCCTTTAATTGAAAAAATGACTTTCTGAAAGTTTTAGGGCAGTGGTCGGCAACCTTTTGAGTCAGAAGAGCCAAAAACTCACATTTTCAAAATTTTTGAGTTTGAAAGAGTCACATTAAAGATTTATTGTTTTTTCAATTAAAAAAATCAAAACAAATGAATGATCAATGAACATTAGTCTTACGAAAAAAAACTTCAAATACGTTGAGTTTTTTTTCTAACTCATGTTTCTGATTATCTTTTAGAACATGGATTCTCTTCTGGATCGTCAACTCTTCTTATTTATTTATTTACATAGTATTCCGTCTCACGACCTAACTCGACGAACATAATTCCTAAAATTCACTCGGTTCATAGCAACCGTTCTCCAATTTCTCAGGCACCCCACGTTCGCCAGATCAGGCTCCACTTGGTCTAACCACCTCGCTCGTTGCGCCCCCGCTCGTCTTGTTCCTACCGGATTTGTAGCGAACACCTGTTTTGCAGGACAGTCGTCCAACATTCTCGCAACATGTCCCGCCCAGCGTATCCGGCCAGCCTTCACCACCTTCTGGATACTGGGTTCGCCGTAGAGGCGCGCGAGCTCGTGGTTCATCCTTCGCCTCCACACTCCGTTCTCCTGTACGCCGCCAAATATGGTTCTTAACACTCGTCGCTCGAATACTCCGAGTGTACGCAGGTCCTCCTCGAGCAATATCCATGTCTCGTGCCAGTAGAGAACAACCGGTCTAATGAGCGTCATATACAGGTTACACTTCGTGCGAGGGCTAAGTCTTCTCGACCGCAGTTGCTTGTGGAGTCCATAGTAGGCACGACTTCCGCTGATAATTCGCCTCCGGATCTCACGGCTGGTGTCATTGTCTGCGGTCACCAGTGAGCCGAGATAGACAAAGTCTTCGACTATCTCCAGCTCGTCGCCGTCGATCGTGACCTTGTTATTACTGGACAAGCGGGTTCGGTCGGTCTCGGATCCGCAGGCCAGCATGTACTTCGTCTTGGACGTATTAATCATCAACCCAATCCTTCCTGCTTCGCGTTTCAGTTTGCGGTAGATCTCCTCCACCGCCGCAGATGATCTGCCGACTATATCAATGTCATCGGCAAAGCAGATAAGTTGACTGGATCTGTTGAAAATCGTGCCCCGCAACTCTTCTTACATGGTTTGAATGTAAATCAATTTCAAAACGTTGACAAAATCGAGTCAAGAAAGTTTTGAATGCATACAAAGCTTATATGAATACTTTGTATGCTGATAATGCGAAGGATTTGAACTTATTTACAAAAGCAGAATGTATATCATTTCTTCGACAAAGACAAGCTTTTAAAATAACGAAGAAAAGAGAAATATTTTTTATATTGAAAAGCTGTGTGAGAGTGTCTTATCTCAAGATTTAGTAAATCCTTTCCAAAATCTAGAAGTGTGAGGTAGAAATCAACTAAAATTTATTTAGTCGAGAATTTTAATGGTCAAAAAATTATGCTCCTGACAACTGGTAAAATTTTAAAAATTCACGACATCAAGCGAACGAGTCTTCAGAATTTTATGCATCTGGAAAATTCAAAAATCTCATTTCATATCACATGTGATTCTTAAGTATTGTGCGTCCAATTCGATGAAAAATACAATTTGTAACATTGTATATTATTCATTTATGCTTGTTAAAGCTTTGTTTGTTGGAGTAAAATGTTTTTTGACCAGTATAAATCTCTAAAAATATTATTATGTAGCCTTCATGTAAAACCATGACAGATCATAAAGAAACAGTACACTTGAACTAGCAAAAATCAGTTTTAATCAATATTTTTAAAGTTTAAAAAAAAATAAAAAAAAACAAATCAACGATGATTAACTCTCAATCTTAAATGAAAACACAAATTCGTGACTGCAGATTTGTTCAAATTTTGTGTGCTTTTTGTGCACATTGGCTGCATGCATCACACTTAAAATTTTAAATATTTATGTTCAAAGACTCAAAGGTTTACATTTTTTTTCAATACATACTATTAAATTATTTAAAAAAAACTGCTTCAGGGCGAAAATGTCATTTTAGTTATTGGAAACAAATATTTAACCTGTGGTGAAATTTCAAATAGTTTTTCCGAATTGTAATTACTATTTATTCTCAATGATAATTCGAGTTTGAAAAGCTGTCAAACTTTAATTTGTAATTCTCAATTCTTAGTTTTGTAATTTTGTATTTCAATTTCATGTAGATATCTATTCACTTTTTTTAATCCGTATTTATGGAACAGGCTTTCCAGAACTTTTCTGTAAGTATCCAGGCCGGGCCTATCCGGGCCTTGGGTTTCTAAATTTCAAACTCAAAACCGGCTAATATCCGGACAAATCCAGCCAAAATCAACGTATTTTTCTAAAAAGACAAGAAAAAAGCTGAAAAATAAATACACGAAAAAAGAAAGCGTTTTGAAATTCAGAAACATATTCAAAATTCAATTTTTGAGCGCAGTTTCAGAATTTGGATTTAGAAATTATATAAAAAATTCAATTTTCGATTTAGATTGTAAATTGAGTTTAATAACGTTGGTTGGTAACGTAATTTTAAAATTTTAGCTGAAGATCACAAATAAAAAGCAAAACTGGATTTTATTTACAAGTTGGTTTTATGAAAAAAAAATAAATATATTTCTATTCATGAAAAAAACCGTACACAAACTTTTTGCTTTGGAATTGATTTTAAATGAAGAATGTTTGCTGATAAAGAAACATGTAATCTTCACGAGGAAAAATCTGCAGGGAGTTTCATATTCTCTCAGTGTTTTGATTCGTTTATTCTCAAAAAGCAGCTTTTAGATAGTCAAATTTCGAGCTCAAATATTGAATTTAGATTTGCAAGAATCAGACGTGAAAAGCAAAATTTTTATATTTTACTTAAGCTTTACATTTTTTTATATTTTTTCCATCGATGATTGAATCGAAATGGTTGATTAATTCTGATAAAATTCTAGAAATTTCAACTGATAAATTTTCATAGAGGGCAAAAAGTAATTATGAGTGTTTGAAAGATAAAATATTTTAAGTTGTTTGATAACAAAACAGAGCCTGTCCAAAAACTACTTTTTTGAAAATGATAAACTTTGGTTTACCTGTGTTTGTGTTCGATTGATTCAAAAATATACAAACGTTTAAAATAAATAATCTGATGATCATTTCATTCTGTTGTTTTAAAACAACAGTTATTCTTTTCGTTTACAGTTAATGGTAAACTAATTCTTGGTTTCTATGCTGATGCTTCAAAACCAGCAAAAAAGCAAAGAAATTGTAAAATTATGCTTTTAAAAATGCTATTTTGCCTTTTGGTCCTTTCCGCTTGTTCCTACAGCGGATGCAATTTTAAAATTCTTTTCTGAACCTATGAAAATCCGTGTGCCAGGTCATAAGACTTAATTATCACTTCAGCACGATCTTATAAATATTTTTTTCAGAAATGTATATAATATAAGCGCAGTTAACTAAAGAGCCGCAACTTTACATCAAAAGAGCCGCATGCGGCTCGCGAGCCGCGGGTTGCCGACCTATGTTTTAGGGCATTTGGCAGAAGCACGAGCTGGCGCAAAGGACTTGAAACTTGTATGGCGATTTTCAGCAAAATGTATGAAAAATCGACATACTTTCACTCTTTGTGTTCTAAAATATGTATGTTATAAACCTCCGAATTTCAGGATTTGCAGTTCAAACAATGACAAACAAGTTTGTAGAAGATTATGATGCGATACGAATTGACTGAGATGAGTTATTTGCAATTGAATGTGTGATTTTTTGCATTTCTTTGATATATCGTGAACAGTGTATGGGCTAATAATCGCGCTAAAACAAAACTCTTTTTTCAACCACAAAACAAAGCAGCATTTCATAGTTTTTTGAAACCTTTCTTTGAACTTTTAGCAAAAATATTTGTTATAAAATAAGCTACAACTTTGCCGAGGACACAAACTTTCTACCTGTTATCCTCATTGTGTGACAATGCGATCAAGCTAGTACTAATAATCCGCCTATTCACCGTTCACGATATATCGATGAAATGCAAAAAAAAATCACACATTCACATGCAAATAACTCATCACAGTCAACTCGTAACGCGTCACAGTATTCTACAACCTTGTTTGTTATTGTTTGAACTTCAAATCCTGAAATTTGGATTTTTCTAACATACTGGAAACATATTGTAGAACACAAAGAGTGAAAGTATGTCGATTTTTCATACATTTTGCCGAAAATCTGCATACAAATTTCAAGTCCTTTGCGCCAGCTCGTGCTTCTGTCAAATGACCTGAAACTTTCAAAAAGTCATTTTTCCACCTAAAGGCACCAATCTAGGGGGTGCCGCGTTGAAAAAAATGTTTAAAAAATCATTGAAAAACTATTTCCTGTAAAATAACGCAAATGTCCTGTTACAAAAAGGAGCAAGGCATTTACCGTAATTTTAACAGGTCGAGAACATAATAACGTGACATTTCATTTTTAATGTGCTACTTTTTTACAGGACATTTTCTGTAATAATAAATTAATCTTTGTTAACTTTCAAGGAAAACTATTTAAAATTACAGGTTTTGTTAATTACAGGTGATTTATTTTAAAGGTTGCAGTTTTCAGTGACACGTAATAGTCAAATTTTTCTTCTGTGTACTTTGACTTTGAGTTTTCATAACTTTTTATTTAGGCCAATTTCTATGAGACAACTATCATACTATAAACAACTCCTGAAAAAAAATTCATCATGGAACTCAATCAAGTAGAACTTTTTATGAAGCCATTTCATGCTGATTTGAAAACTTGTTAATACACCACCTCACACGTAGCGCTTGATGAAGCACCCCTGAAGAATGGAATTGGAGAAGAAAAACGCGGCAGAACACGGCAAAGACGCTGATGATATGATGTGTAGTAATTCTGCGGAAAGAGAAAACTGCATTTATTGATTTATGCCCAAAAAGGGATGGTGCTACCATGTCAATGGGGAGAAATTTTGTCATTTTGTCAGGAAACAATAATTGGTTTTAAAGGTGCAGGCGTGAGCTGTAGTGTATGTTGAGATTTTTAGCAACTGTTAACTATGCGTTAAATGCGATAAGTTTCACTACCTACTTGGTTTATAAATCTGAAACATTGTACCTAATTTTTTGGAATTGAAAACGGCTTCGTCAGTCAGTTGTAGGAATAAAGACGAGTGATTGTCAAAATTTGTGTTTTCTGTACATATTTTGTACTCACCAATTGTCGGGTTCGTTTTTCAACTTAAGTATCTTTGTTGTGATTAAATATTGTAGTGTGAATTTTATCTTATTTTAGTTTGAAAAATTTTTAATGCTTCGTTTGTAAATATCACCAATCAAGATCATAGCACTAAAGCCTCGTCCACACCCGGCGGTTTGGCAATTTCGGTTGATGAGACTTGTTTATGTTTAGATTTTGGCTGCTGACAGTCTCCCACACTTGTCGGGAGACTTGAGACATGGATCTCTTCGACTAGTTAAAAATGTAAACATAAACACGTTTCAGCAAGTGAACCAGCTGAAAGCTGAAAATCTCTATAATAAAGATATTAAAAAACAAAAAAAAAAGTTTCAGCGACAGAAATCGCAGTTCAAGTTGCCGAGTATGGAATAGGCTCAACACATAAAATCCGAGAAACTCCGAAATTCAGGAAAATACCATCGAAAAAGTCTTTGTTCTGAAAGACTAACATAAATCATGACCAATCACCCGAAGAACATGGAAAGTAGTTCGGAGGCGGAGGAAATCAATCACCCGTTTCGGACCAAATGTGACTTAAATCAAAAAGCAATACGCGAATAATCAACCATCAAGTAAAGAAAGAAAGAAAAAAGGTTAATCTCAACCTAAACAGAAAGAAAAAAGGTTAATCTCAACCTAAACATACTTTTTATATTTTATTCAGTCAAAAAACTTAATGAATCCAACCTTTCAAGGTATGCTCTTTGTTTTGAAAATTTTGCAAAGAAATGACTCTTGGAATTTGAAAATCTGAGTTTTACTTCCGAATATGTTTTACACAGCTTTAAATTTTTAAAATCAGGAATTAGAAGTTCATTTCGTAAAGAACATTAACGAATGAATATTAGAAAAATATCCTATTATCATGAATTAAAATCATAATCAAGAGTTCATCTAAAATGGGCGAGATAAAATAAAAGACGGTTTCCAGCTGCGTTCTTCTGCGAGCAAAGCGAAAGCTCCATGTCGTTGAACAGCTTTGGTTGAATTCGTCAGTTTTCGTTGCGCTTTTGCTGATGGGCTTCCAACTGAATCTTTAAAGCGTTTGCCAGCGATCGCGCAGAAGAAAGTGCGCGAACGCTTTCGAAAGAAAGTCGACTGGTATAATCGTATGGCTCCAAAAGCTCTTCGATCTGCATCGGTAGAGCTTTAAAAGAAGGCGGCGTAATCAAGGGTGAGTTTCCCCGAACGAAAAGTAAGACTAGAGTACCTAAATAGTAGTGAGCCTAATTTCGCTATATTTTGTCAGAGGTTTTAAGATTTGATATTACTACGCCGAATCTTTAATATTTAGACATACAATTTCTTGGTGACTAAGATCCATTTTTTTCCGGAACACTGTTTTGGTTTGAAGTAATCATTTCAAGCCTTAATTTACGAAAAATATCATGTTTCATAAAGTGTGTCGATGTTCCTAAATTGGCACTAATTGTTCCTAATGTTAACATATAAGGAAAAATGTATCAGCGTACCCAATATTACACTATTTGTTTAGCATATGGGTCTGTTTTTTAAATACTTTCATGAAAAAAGTCTCAAACCTCACCTTTTTATAAATTTCACAACGTTTTTGGAATATAAATACATAAATAAGGACTATTTAAATCCTACACAATATTCCTTTACGCTAGTTTTGAAGAAAGTAGTGGATTTTGAGCTTATTAAAATTATCATATATTTAAAAAAGATGACAATTCATTGTAATGGATACAACTAAGCACAGTCAAACAGAGCATCGATGCAACATTTGTGTACCACAGCACTTATTTAACTTTTATTTTCATATAATGTAAAAAAATTACCATTTAATGATAACAAAACGAAGATACCATAGTTTCTCACATCGTGAGATAGGTTTTTGAAGTTTTTGATTCTCATAAAAAATTTGAAAAATCGAAATTTTTACATTTTTTGATGTCGTAAAAAACTTTACACAATGTGACGGATTGGCTTAATGATATGACCTACAAACTTTGTATTGATTTGTTTATCCAATATCAACACTGTTGGTGTATGAATATTTTTCGGACAATCATTTAACAATTTTAAAATTCCGTTACCAGTCTGGGCTAAAATGCATCGACATGCAAATCAATGATTCAAAGTTTAGATCCTGTTTCCATATGCTAGAATATTATGTAAAATTTTTTGTAGTATTTTTTATCCCTAAATGTATACAGCACCCAAAAACATCTGTGACAGAAAAAATATAAACTTGAATTCTAACAAAAATCAAGAATAACTGCAGATCGTGCTTTATGCGTAACGAAATCACTAATATGTCAAAAACTAAAACTAAAAAAAAATTTTCATTAAAAGCAAAGGTTTTTGCTACTACCCCTTTTTCTTAGTAGGGTGAAAATCGCATGTTATGTTAATTTCAAAATAACTGGTGGAACCAATTATTTTTCTGACTACGTTAATTTGATGTCCCATTAACCTTAAAACTTTTGATGTACAAACGGTAGTTTTATTGGACATTAGGTTTTAAGAAGCCATTGAAGTTGAAAAGTGTTGCATGATGCTCCAGATGACGGTATACAACGCTAAATTGAGATGATTTTTTCCTCTCGTTTCTGTTCTTGTTGAGAAGCTCTCTGTAACTTGATGGTTTCCTTCTCTGTCGCGAAAGGTGCGTTCTTTCCAACCTGGCAAAAATATTTTTTCAACATTTTTAGCTTTAAGATACACTGAAGTAAAAACAAATATTATGTTTTATTAGCTCAAAACAGTGTATTTTAGCAGATCGTTGAAAATTAAGTTGAAACACAATTCAAACAATCAAATTTATTTCAAATACATTCTATGACTTTGATAAAGTTTGGAAAACTTTGACTATGTCCATAATTAGGAACACATTGAAAATAGTGTTCCTAATTGTGGACATATGCTATTTTTAGCTTTTACACGAAAAAACATGGTTCTAACATACTTGTTACTTAAATCATGATAAAAAACAATCCAAAGAAAAATTGCAAAAAAATCGGTTGACAAATTCAGTTTTTATCTTCCATTTCTAAACAGGTGTTTTTTAAAAAATTTGCTAACAATTCCATTCAATTTGGACATAACTTGAAACAATCCGTATTTTACGAAAATCCTGTGAGTTAGGAAACTAATTTGTGTGTAAAATGAAAATTCACATGATCCGTTACATTATCATTTTTTTATTATTGTTATTAGTGAAAATAACGTCAAAAACAGTCAAAATCGAACGGTATGTTATTATTAGGTACACAAGCCAAATTAGGAACACCTACCCCATATATATTATTTATGCTTCTATCAACACGATTGGATTAACAAAATTTATGGTAGCTCGTGAGCCGTCCCCACTTTAGAAAAAAGAAAGTGTGAAGAATCCTTACCAAAACAACATACATAAAAGAAAAATAAAATAACTCATAAATTATTAAAACGCAGTAAAAATTCCAGATTCTGAAAAACAAATTTAAAGATCACGTTTCAATAAATAAACTCATCTTTGAACTGCAAATCAAAACTCCATTTCCCAGTTAAAACACTGAAGATGATTTAATAAAATGCCAACCAAAAATCAAAATTTAAATAATTTTACCAAATTTAATTTATAATTTAATATATAAACATGCGCATTTTGCAAAAAGTAAAAACTAAATCTATTTTAACTCTGAGCGCTGAATCTGAAATCTGAATCTGAAATCTGAATCTAAAATCTGAATCTGAAATCTGAATCTGAAATCTGAATCTGAAATCTGAATCTGAAATCTGAATCTGAAATCTGAATCTGAAATCTGAATCTGAAATCTGAATCTGAAATCTGAATCTGAAATCTGAATCTGAAATCTGAATCTGAAATCTGAATCTGAAATCTGAATCTGAAATCTGAATCTGAAATCTGAATCTGAAATCTGAATCTGAAATCTGAATCTGAAATCTGAATCTGAAATCTGAATCTGAAATCTGAATCTGAAATCTGAATCTGAAATCTGAATCTGAAATCTGAATCTGAAATCTGAATCTGAAATCTGAATCTGAAATCTGAATCTGAAATCTGAATCTGAAATCTGAATCTGAAATCTGAATCTGAAATCTGAATCTGAAATCTGAATCTGAAATCTGAATCTGAAATCTGAATCTGAAATCTGAATCTGAAATCTGAATCTGAAATCTGAATCTGAAATCTGAATCTGAAATCTGAATCTGAAATCTGAATCTGAAATCTGAATCTGAAATCTGAATCTGAAATCTGAATCTGAAATCTGAATCTGAAATCTGAATCTGAAATCTGAATCTGAAATCTGAATCTGAAATCTGAATCTGAAATCTGAATCTGAAATCTGAATCTGAAATCTGAATCTGAAATCTGAATCTGAAATCTGAATCTGAAATCTGAATCTGAAATCTGAATCTGAAATCTGAATCTGAAATCTGAATCTGAAATCTGAATCTGAAATCTGAATCTGAAATCTGAATCTGAAATCTGAATCTGAAATCTGAATCTGAAATCTGAATCTGAAATCTGAATCTGAAATCTGAATCTGAAATCTGAATCTGAAATCTGAATCTGAAATCTGAATCTGAAATCTGAATCTGAAATCTGAATCTGAAATCTGAATCTGAAATCTGAATCTGAAATCTGAATCTGAAATCTGAATCTGAAATCTGAATCTGAAATCTGAATCTGAAATCTGAATCTGAAATCTGAATCTGAAATCTGAATCTGAAATCTGAATCTGAAATCTGAATCTGAAATCTGAATCTGAAATCTGAATCTGAAATCTGAATCTGAAATCTGAATCTGAAATCTGAATCTGAAATCTGAATCTGAAATCTGAATCTGAAATCTGAATCTGAAATCTGAATCTGAAATCTGAATCTGAAATCTGAATCTGAAATCTGAATCTGGAATCTGAATCTGGAATCTGAATCTGAATCAGAAATCTGAATCTGAATCTGAAATCTGAATCTGATATCTGAATCTGAAATCTGAATCTGAAATCTGAATCTGAAATCTGAATCTGAAATCTGAAATTTGAAATATGAATCTGAAATCTGAATCTGAAATCTGAATCTGAAATCTGAATCTGAAATCTGAATCTGAAATCTGAATCTGAAATCTGAATCTGAAATCTGAATCTGAAATCTGAATCTGAAATCTGAATCTGAAATCTGAATCTGAAATCTGAATCTGAAATCTGAATCTGAAATCTGAATCTGAAATCTGAATCTGAAATCTGAATCTGAAATCTGAATCTGAAATCTGAATCTGAAATCTGAATCTGAAATCTGAATCTGAAATCTGAATCTGAAATCTGAATATGAAATCTGAATCTGAAATCTGAATCTGAAATCTGAATCTGAAATCTGAATCTGAAATCTGAATCTGAAATCTGAATCTGAAATCTGAATCTGAAATCTGAATCTGAAATCTGAATCTGAAATCTGAATCTGAAATCTGAATCTGAAATCTGAATCTGAAATCTGAAATCTAAATCTGAAATCTGAATCTGAAATCTGAATCTGAAATCTGAATCTGAAATCTGAATCTGAAATCTGAATCTGAAATCTGAATCTGAAATCTGAATCTGAAATCTGAATCTGAAATCTGAATCTGAAATCTGAATCTGAAATCTGAATCTGAAATCTGAATCTGAAATCTGAATCTGAAATCTTAATCTGAAATCTGAATCTGAAATCTGAATCTGAAATCTGAATCTGAAATCTGAATCTGAAATCTGAATCTGAAATCTGAATCTGAAATCTGAATCTGAAATCTGAATCTGAAATCTGAATCTGAAATCTGAATCTGAAATCTGAATCTGAAATCTGAATCTGAAATCTGAATCTGAAATCTGAATCTGAAATCTGAATCTGAAATCTGAATCTGAAATCTGAATCTGAAATCTGAATCTGAAATCTGAATCTGAAATCTGAATCTGAAATCTGAATCTGAAATCTGAATCTGAAATCTGAATCTGAAATCTGAATCTGAAATCTGAATCTGAAATCTGAATCTGAAATCTGAATCTGAAATCTGAATCTGAAATCTGAATCTGAAATCTGAATCTGAAATCTGAATCTGAAATCTGAATCTGAAATCTGAATCTGAAATCTGAATCTGAAATCTGAATCTGAAATCTGAATCTGAAATCTGAATCTGAAATCTGAATCTGAAATCTGAATCTGAAATCTGAATCTGAAATCTGAATCTGAAATCTGAATCTGAAATCTGAATCTGAAATCTGAATCTGAAATCTGAATCTGAAATCTGAATCTGAAATCTGAATCTGAAATCTGAATCTGAAATCTGAATCTGAAATCTGAATCTGAAATCTGAATCTGAAATCTGAATCTGAAATCTGAATCTGAAATCTGAATCTGAAATCTGAATCTGAAATCTGAATCTGAAATCTGAATCTGAAATCTGAATCTGAAATCTGAATCTGAAATCTGAATCTGAAATCTGAATCTGAAATCTGAATCTGAAATCTGAATCTGAAATCTGAATCTGAAATCTGAATCTGAAATCTGAATCTGAAATCTGAATCTGAAATCTGAATCTGAAATCTGAATCTGAAATCTGAATCTGAAATCTGAATCTGAAATCTGAATCTGAAATCTGAATCTGAAATCTGAATCTGAAATCTGAAATCTGAATCTGAAATCTGAATCTGAAATCTGAATCTGAAATCTGAATCTGAAATCTGAATCTGAAATCTGAATCTGATATCAGAAATCTGAAATCTGAATCTTAAATCTCAATCTGAAATCTGAATCTGAAATCTAAATCAGAAATCTGAATCTGAAACCTGAATTCGAGAGCTGAATCTGAAATCTCAATCTGAGTTCTGAAATCTGATTCTTAATGGAATTCTTTTGGAATTTCATTTCCATCTTAAACTTTAAAACAAAAATATTTTTCCCATTGAAATTTTCATCTTTTACTTATGTTTGTTATATATTTCTCAGCATTTTCTTATTGAAAAGGCGGTATGTAGTTGGTTTATGTAGTCGAAGGATTTATTATGCTATCGTTGAACTAGATCAGCTTTTCCCGAAATTAGATGTACAGCAGTTCACCTTAAATTAACATCGTCACAAAATTGTTTATTTCAATATGTTCGTTCTTCCCTTAGCTTAGTTAATTTACTCGTTTGGTCTAACAATTATATTTTTACCACTGAAGAATTTTCATCTACTTTTTTCATTTTCCGTCTCAATTATCTTAGAAATATAATCTTAATAAATTAAATAAATAATTCAATAAATATCTTCTTACTGTTCTTTCAAGTATAAGAATAGAGAATTTTGTATCGTTTGGAAGAGTCTAAGAACTTAATCCGATAGAGATCTATTTCTTCCTTCGTTGCCTTAGCTGATGCAAGCTCATAATTCGGTTTAAGTTAAGCACTCCGCTTCCTGCGCTGAAACTTCGGCCACCTTGGAATGGATCGTATCCACCCCTGTTGTAAACCGGCCCCATTGATCCATTCACGCTGCCGCTGCCGGAGGGTCCATTCATTCCCATATCGTAGCTGGATAGATTTTGGTTCATGGCTTCACCCCCGTAGATTCCATTGAAAGGTTCCTTGTCCGCGCCTGGATTCCATCCGGACCAACCATCGTCGTATCCATCCCGGCGGAAGAATTGCTGTTGATCGTCGTGGCTATTGTAGTTGTAGTAGGAATTGGCTCCTTCAACGTTATTTTCGATACCATCGAGGTAGGATGAAGGCGTCGAAGAGTCGAATGAAGAGAAGTATGACGACGACGTTGAAGCATCGAACGCTGAGAAATAAGACGAAGGAGTCGAAGTATCGAAGGAAGATGAGAAGAAGCTCTGCTGTTGTGGCGCATAGCTAAGTGGGACATATTTTCCACCGAAGTCCTCCATTTGCTGATGTGGATGTTTGATTTCGTTCGAGTAATGCGAGAAGACGTGTGGTTTTTTAGTTGTCGTTGAAGGTTTGGATGCAGCTGTTGGCTTTATGGGATACTTTCCCTTGGCTTTAAGCTGCTGAAGCTGGAACTTCTTATGGAATCCGGAACCTTTGCGAATGGGGATATGAACTACTTCAAGTTTGTTCCCTTCGCTACTTTTTTCACCGGCATGTTGTTGAGAAAACAGAAGTCGCATAGCGATCAACGCCGAAAGGATCAGAGATTTTTTACTCAAAAACAGCGAAAGAGCTGTTCCCAGAGCCAGTTGTTTCAGAATAAAGTGTAACGCTAGCATCTTCATAAACATTATACCCAAACCTATAGGAATGAGCTTCTTAGCATGTTTTTTCCACCCCAAACGCTTCTTCTTCTTTTTCTTATTGTAACCACCGTAACCTTCCTTAACTGCTTCCTGTTCTTCTTCTGTTTGTTCTTCGATGGAAGAGTAATCTTCATCAGCCTGTTTGTCCAATCCGCGGGAAATTTCACCGCTGGCGATTATGCTATTGCTGGATTCACCCTTTTTGCGGTCTGAAATCAAACGGAAACGAGAAGATGTTAGTTAGTTGGTTCACGATCAGAGGCAAATTTACGTCAATAGTTGGGCGGAAATTGATTGCGTCGCCGTTTTGCGTGGCCAATTAAGTGAGTCTAATGTTACGGAACAATCTGCGTGACGAAGAGATTTTGATTTGTTGATTTAAAGCTGCATACTAGCAGTTGAATAATTAAATCGAAGTGTTAACTCACCGAGGAATTTCGGCACCCCAATTTTATTTTCAGCGTAGAAACTTGGTCAAAATTCGAAATGGTTTTGTTTGTTCGTGAAACGTCAATATATTGCTAGTCGTTTGATTTACGTAAATACGTACCAGTTATCAATTGTAAAAAATAAACGTAAATACAAACATTCTTCAAATGTAATCCTATTAAAAAGTGAATGAAAGACAAAATTTGGAAGCTTCCAGGGTCCATCGAGAAATAGAAATATGTTTAGTTCAAAAAATTAATCATGTGGGTAGCACTCCACAACTTTCAAAAGACTAAAAAACTCTCAAATATGAGAATTGAACATGAAAGCAGTGGACTATGAACCCGTTGAGAAAACAATCGTCAACATAAATTGTTTTTTTTACCTCTAGCTTAGCAATTTATGCCAAAAAAACAAAACTGTTTGTTAAAAAGTTAAAAATTGTTTAAATAGCGTAAAAAATGAGATAATTTTTAAATGTTTTTTTTCACGTTTTGTAATTGCTCACTGAATTTTAGATGCATGAAAATTGTTTGAATTCTTTTACAGTACTCAATTATGCTGAAAAAATGTGAAAAAACTCCTCGGGCTCGTATACAAAGTTGTCGAAAAAAAAATTCTGTGTTATGACGAAAAATAATTCTGACTTTCTGTGATTTTACTCAAAAATTCTGTGACGGTTTTCTGTGACGCATTTCCTAGTAATTTAATTCAAAAGTCATGTCAAATTGTGTCTTTTTTACATTTTACTCAAGAAAAATCAATTAACATTATCAATTTTATAAAATTTTTCCAATTCAAAGATAATTATCCAAAATTTATATTGAAAAAAAAAATTAATTGTGATAAAAACATACAAAAATTTAAAATTCTGTGAATATTTTAAAATTCTTTGTTCTGTGACGCAGATTCTGTGATGAAATCTGACTCAAAATTTTGTGAAATCATAGATTTTTCTTGCTCGTATGCAGTGGAGAGTTAATTTTAAATTATTTGGAATTGTGGAATGAGTTTTTACAAAAGCATGTAATGCGGATGTTTTGTCTTATGTATGTTATAACGTTGTACTATTTGAAAATTGATTATTTGATAATCTTGTTAAATGTTTAAGAGAAAATGTAAAATAAAGTCTGTTTCACATAGAATCTGGTCGGATAAAATAGATCATTTCTTCGCAAAGAAATAACGTACAACAAAAGTAAAAATGTCATTTTGTAGGGATTTTATTGCACTTTAAGGAAAGAAATAAAAATGAATTTTAGAACTTTTTTATGATACCACCCATCATTTTCTGCACAGTAATGCTAGTAACCTTTTTCGCCATCTTGTTCCACCACTTTTCCATTTGAGCGGGGTTTTTTCATGGTTCTGCCACATTTCTTCAGTTTGCCCTTAACTATTGCCCAATATTTCTCGATGGGACGAAAATCCGGACAGTTTGATGGATTGATACTTTTTACAACAAAATCGATCTTGTTCTCCTTAAGCCTAGTCCACACTAGGCAACATGAACAGCGATTTTTGTTATGAGACGAACTTTGTTGTCTGTTGTTGTTGTTGGAAACCTGAGACGGTCTCAGTGTCTCCCGAAGAAAATGGGAGACGCTGAGACCGTCTCGAGACGAACCGTCTCCTAGTGTGGACTAGGCTTTATACCACTTAACGACATCCCGGCTGTAGTGGCAGCTTGCCAGATCCGGCCAGAACTTCACCGGACCTTTGAGGGACCGAATGAATGGCAAACCCCTCTTTTGGAGACATTCTTCTTTGTAAACATTTCCATTCATTGTGTCCCCAGTGATGAAAATCTTAGATTCTTCCCACAACTACAGATCCCTGGCCGCCGACCGTGGCCTAGAGGATAGCGTTTCAGTCTTCTAAGCCAGAGGTCATGAGATCGAGTCTCGGTCACGGCATACATAGTACACTTTCTGTTGGCTAGTGGTGTTAGCATTAGTAAGATGCTAGCCATTATATCCTTGAAAGATGTACGCTTTAGTCTTAAGTAGAATTTAGATCTCTTCAAAGAAACATGAAGTTTCACTGAGATCATATATGTGTGTGTTTGTTTTTAAGAATCATCAACTTACGAGCAAATTTATCTGCGAAAACAAACTTGAATCTACCCGCAGCATTCCCTTTACGCTTCGCAAGGTAAAATTTGTTACCGGGTATTTGTCCAAAATCCATTTTTACGTAAGTTTCGCCGTCCATCAAAATGCATCCGTTGTATTTGGTCAACACTTTCTCGTACAACTTCCTTGCCCTGGTTTTGGCAACCAGGTTTTGTTTCAGCGTCCTGTTGGGGTGTTAGCTTGCATGATACGACCGCAAGCCTTCTCGCAAACAAATTTGTCGAGCTGTACTGTGGTTTGTCTTGAACTTTTTCGCCAAATCACGCAAGGAGATTCCAGGATTATTGTGAACTGATCGAATTACCTATGCTCGCAGCTTCCGGTCATATGTTCACTTTTACGCCTGGTTTGTTTTGCTCGATCCACCGTAAGGGTCTCCCGGTAACGTTGCAGCACCGAATTTACAGTCGATTTTGGATATTTCAGGAATTTCGCGATCTTTACCCCTGACCACGTCGGTTTCGCTACGTGAGTGTGCCTTTCGCGTTCCATCGTCGAAAACTTTGACTGACTGCTTCAATCTTGATGAAATTTCCACCCCTAAGTAAACAAACCATCCGGATCAAAACACTGGCAATAGATTGGCGATGTGACAACTAGGGGCGCTACAGTAAATGAAAAGATTCGACCAGATCCTATCTGAAACAGACTTTTTGAGAATTTAAAATATGTACAGCGTCCGGCAATTGAACTGCTACATTAATTCAACAGCTATTATTTCGTTGCACACGAAACAGTATTGAACGACCCCTCGTCGCTTTGTTTACATTAAGTCTGGTGGGGGACGCCGACCTACTGTGGTGACACTTGCCATGGCGAAGATTGTCAAGAAGCAAGAACGGGTAAAAAGAGCGAAGGTGCTGTTGAAAAGGGCCGCGGAAGGAAGGTTGAAGAATATCGTGTTTACCGATGAGAAACTCTTCACTGTACAACAGTTCGTGAATAAGCAGAATGACAGAGTTTGGTTGCCAGGCAGATCACGAAGCCATGCCGATTTGCTGACGGCCACCCTACGACAGAAAACAGCATCGGTTATGGTTTGGGCCGAAATCACCCGTGATGGTCGGGATTCCGCTGTTTTTTGTCCCTGAAGGAGTGAAGATCAACCAAAAAACATATCGGGAACTAGTTCTACAGAATGTTGTCGAACCGTGGGCACGTCGACATTTTGGTTCCAGGGATTGGGTTTTCCAACAGGACTCGGCGCCGGCTCATAAAGCGAAGAAAACCCAACTGGGATTGCGCAACATTTTCCAGGGTTCATTTCGAGGTCTGAGTTCCCGGCGAGTTCGCCAGACCTGAACCCTATGGACTTCGCTGTTAGTTATTGTAGTATGTTGGAGGCCAAAGTCTGCTCTAAGAGACACAAAGGTGTGGAGGTCCTGAAACGACATCTCGTGGCAGCCTGGGATAAAATACCACAAGAACACCTGCGGGCCTCATACAATGCGTTCCTCAACCGTCTGCGGCGAGTGGTTAAACTCAAGGGCGAACAAATCGAACTTTACCAGTGAATTTTGAAAAAGTAATTTGTTTTCAAGAGAAATTGAATGAATTTGAAATAAAAAGTTGTTGTTTTGATCAATTTATATGTTTATTTCAATGTAGCACAAGAAAGAATATTAGAACTGAAAATTGATAAAGATGGATAGAGAAGTGAGGATGGTTCAAAATACATCGGGCTTAGCCAAATTGGACCGTTGACCCTAATGATTAGCACTCATACAGTGCATTCATGCCGTGATAAAGAAATATCAACACGGCTAGCGCATCGATGGAACCATTGCGCGCAATAGGGAAGCTTTCTGGAACTTAACGTACGCCATATTTTGCCCGTCCGGAGTATACGTGTTAAGGTAGTGTCACCTCTATCCCGATACTATTTCTCCTAAATAATGAAATGTTGCGGGGTAAAGTATGGTGTACGTTAATAAGTTTTCCTCGCAAAAAATGCTCTTTCGCTCTTTTCAACATCTGTAAATTTTCTCCTCACTTCTCTATCCATCTGTATCAATCTTCATTTCTGATACTATTTCTTCAAGAATATACATTTCACCGAAATGCCGAAAAATAAATTTTCAAAAATTTATTTACGGTGGTTAACTTATCTTAGAAATAAGAATTCAGATTCAGAATTTAGATTCAAAATTCAGATTTAGAATTCAGATTACGAATTCGGATTAAAGATCAATCTAGAATTTAAAATTAGAACTTGTATTCAAATATTAGATTAAGTATTGTAACTCAAAATTCAAACTGAATCAGAATAAGATTTTAGATTTAGTTTCCTGAATGAGATCAATCATTTAATATTCATATGGCTTTCCTCTCCTTTTGTGGGAATGTTTTGTACTACGAATAATTGAGCTCTAAAAAGGTATCATCCTAGTCCACGTGTCACCGCTAGCCATCAATATTGTAGTTGGTTTTACTTATTCAGTTGTAAAAAAAAACATAAAAAACAGAAAGATTCGAACCGGTGACCAGCAGCGCGAAAGTTCAGGTTGCTACCACGGCACCATTTCAGCTTGTAATCTTGTGTCTGCTTCATTTAATATTGGAACAAATTCTTTTGCTCATTGTGGCGCTCCTAGTGGACGGATTTGGAAACTTTTTTCACCCACGTGTCCGGAAATTCATTACCTTTCACCATGTATTTATGTCATAACACCAAACGATAGCATTTTGTAAACAATCGCCATGGAAGCCGAACGGAGAGATCAAATTGTGCACAGTTTTCTTGAAAATCCATTGTTGTCGGCATCGAAGCTAGCTAAACAGCTTAAAATGCCCAGAAATACCGTATGGCGTGTTATCAAGCAGTACAAGGAAACATTGACGACGGCTCGGAAGCCGCATTCGAAGCGTCGGAGTGGAACTGTCGACCGGAAACTGCGTGGGAAAGTCATCAAGGCCGTCAAGAGGAATCCCAATCTTTCAGACCGCGATTTGGCCAATAAGTTCCAGGCCGCTCACAGTACGGTGCGACGAATTCGTCTCCGGGAAGGAATAAGGTCATTCCGAGCCAGCAAACAGCCAAATCGGACGCTGAAGCAGAACAATGTGGCCAGAATCCGTGCTCGAAAGCTGTACGACCAAGTGCTGACCAAGTTCGACGGATGTATTCTGATGGACGATGAGACCTACGTGAAGGCGGACTTTGGGCAAATCCCAGGTCAAAAATTTTATTTGGCAACGGCTCGGGGGGATGCAAAATTTAAGTTCGTGTTTGCGGATAAATTCGCCCGCAAGTACATGATTTGGCAGGGGATATGCAGTTGTGGACAGAAAACCAAAGTCTTTCTCACTGACAAGACAATGACATCAGAAGTCTACAAAAAAGAGTGCCTACAGAAACGGATTCTGCCGTTTATGCGTCCCCACGACCGTCCAGTAATGTTATGGCGGACCTCGCAAGCTGCCATTACAGCAAAACGGTAATGGAATGCCGTAATACCGAAGGACCTCAACCCCCCAAACTGCCCCCAGTTCCGGCCGATAGAGAAATACTGGGCAATCACTAAGCGGAGGCTTAAGGCAAAGGGAAAACTTGTTAGGAACATGACTCAAATGAAGAACTGGTGGAATCAAATCGCCAAAACGGTGGACGAAAAGGGTGTGCGCCGCCTAATGTGCCGTATTACGGGAAAAGTACGAGAATTTCTTCGAAACAGCAATGAATAATTTTTTTAAGTTTTTTTTTATGAAAGAGTAAAGAAAATGCTACATTTGTATGAAAAACAAATTATGAATTCGTTAATAAATGACTGAACTACACGCAATTGTTTGTGTTCCAATATTAAATGAAGCAGACTTTATTGAGATTGGAATTTTTCGTGTTTGAATTTCTTGAATATTTATATGATTCAGAGGGAAGGAATCTATCATTTGTGTTCTATATTCTGTTATATATGTCCAAATATAACTCACTCTCTGTTAGAAAGGCTCCAATCCTCTGTTAAGTGTATTAAATCGGGTTTTTCTTTACGTTACCTGCTCTGTACAGAATATCCTGACTGACGTGTTTTCCACATATTCCTATTTTTTTCCGAATTCGGTTTACATTATTTTTGTCCAGATTTTGAGTTGAAAATTTGAAAAATACTATACCAAGATTTTGATATTTTCAGTTCGAAAAATGCGGGAGAACTACTTCAATGCTTATTCTAAGTGGCCTCTTAATTTATGTAAAAGGAGTTTTTATTTCGATTTTCTTGTTTTTTTATTATTTACATAGATTTGTAGAAATTGAAGAAGTATGATAAGAGTAAAGTTAGAACTTTCTTTCCTCCGGGGGATCCGGGGCATTTGCCCCTTTCACCCCCCACTCTTAATCCGTCCTTGATTATTGCCAAATATTTGGGCTGAGCCCGTCATTCTGGCTATCTGAAAATGATCCTACATAGAGTTGTCTGGCGAACGGTAGACAATGTGCAACTCGAGACCCCATGCAACAATCATTGTTTCAAGCGAAACCCTAACCTCCCTCTCCGAGATGCCGCAAATAAGCTGGGTGCATCGTCTACAACCGTGCATCGAGCCAAAAAACGACCGGAATATCGACTTGCAAGAAGGTAGTGACTCCAAATCGCGATGATAAACAAATAACGACGACCAAAGCGCGATCCCGGAGGCTGTACACGACGATGCTGACGAAGTTTGACTGCGTGGTAATGGACGACGAAACCTACGTCGAAGCCGACTACAAGCAGCTTCCGGGACAGGTGTTTTATACGGCAAAAGGAAGGGGAAAGGTAGCAGATATTTTCATGCACATCGAACTGTCAAAGATCGCGAAGAAATATCTGGTTTGGCAAGCCATCTGCACCTGTGGCTTGAAAAGCAGCATTTTCATAGCTTCCGGGACTGTCAACCAAGAAATTTACGTGAAAGAGTGTTTGAATAAACGTCTGCTGCCTTTCCTGAAGAAACACGGTTTTTCCGTACTGTTTTGGCCGGATTTGGCATCTTGCCATTACGGTTAAAAGGGCATGGAGTGGTACGCCGCCAACAACGTGCCGATGGTTCCCAAGGATAAGAACCCTCCCAACACGCCAAAGCTCCGCCCAGTTAAGAAATACTGGGCTATTGTCAAGCGGAACCTAAAGGAGACCAAAAATCTGCTAAGGACGAGCAGCAGTTCAAGGCAAACTGGCTTTCTGCGGCGAAGAAGGTGGACAAGGTGGCAGTACAAAATCTGATGGCAGGGGTTAGGCGTAAGGCCCGGCAATTCGGATTTGGAAAAGCAGAAGCCCAACTGAATATTTTTTCTTGGATTTTATACTAATTAAACTTGAAAAAAAAAATTAATTTGTTTTTTTAAATGAACGATTTCACAGATTTACACGCGTTTTCCCTTGACCAAATGTTGATCGTATCACCCTGTAGGATCTATATCTATCGTATTCATCGTATGATACTCCACAAAATATTACTGATAAATTTCCTTTCCATGTGAACGACAATGACAATTGGGTTGAGATTTTTACCTCAACACACATCCGAGATATTAAGAGTGGCCAAAGTTTCCTCATGACTCACGATACCCTACTCTCTCCTACGTACTAACTATATGAAGTATCATATGACAGGATCAAAATGGTTGGATAATTTATGCTTAAAGGAAAATTGGTAAATTCCATCTCTCATTCATATGTTAATCTAAACATCACAAAACGTACGTAATTTCCGTCTAAAGAAACAAACGCAATCAATGACACCTAATTGTTCATTACGTGATGGGAGGCCAAATTGCACAACCATTCCCAAAACCTGGTAGGTCGGGGAAGATACTTTTTGCATATCAAACACTTCTCAGCTCGGTGCGAAAATCAACCGGAGTATGATGGGTTTGAATCGGAAGAAATGGCGCTTACGTAAAGCTGCTGAAAATCAACCAGCCAAGCCCCCGTGAGCAATCAAGATTAGGCCGGTGAGCTCTGTCACCTGTGTGGTGCCTGATGCTCTCTCGTTATGATGAGCATCTAGGTATGGGAAGCGTCTGCTTTTTACTTATCCGGTGAATACTATGCCTTGGCAATAATGGAGGAATGGATTCACTCATCGTTCATTTACTTTCGATAAACGGCCTAATGGGCTAGCGTTTTGCATGCTAAAATGTTCGGAAAAACGCTACTAACTGCTAAAATGCCTTCCGATCCAACGACATATCTTGCGATCCAACAGCATGGCAGCCAGCGCTATCGTAATGAGGATGTTGACTGAATTCATTTTTGTTTAGTTTTGACAGCCTTAAGAAAAATTCAAACAACTGAATCAACAAAATTGAACAGCCCACAAGTACCATCTAAAATGTGATGGTATATTTTGTTTTGCTAAATGGAACGTACCGAGCCGGATTTTCAATGCTGATTTTGTGCATATATTTGAGTGCAGTTTGTTTATACGGTGCTTTGCACCAGGTGCTAAAACCAAACCCCTTTTCGATCATTCAGGTTTGTAAAGATGCATATTAGACATGAATGAATTCATAGAGCTAATTGAGCTGCACCTGCTTTGGTTTATTGCCTTTTATCTCATTCATGAAATGATATTCATTACATCTTTATCGAAGACTTGAAGAGTTATAAAATGTTGAGCGGAAAACGGAAGAGGCATCAAGCTCTTAAATTTACTGACATCCAGTTCGTAAATTGCATGATCAGGAAGTACTGCTATTGTTAGTGTTATGACTCTATCATTGCATCAACTTTTAACGCTGCACATATGTTAATTATAATTGGTGCTAAATATTTGCCGGCTGGTTTCAGAAAGCTTCTTCATTGATTTTCTTACTTTCTGAGAATCTATCATAGCTCTGAACTCCCAATCCTAATGTAATAAACGTTGAAGTATGTGTGGCGCACGAATGGATGTATGGGTTTCTTTTTAAATATGTCTTTATTTGTACCAATTCGTCATTCCATTTATATTACATAATTACATTAATTTGGGGGTTCAGCTCAATAATGAACTGTTCAGAGCCCTATAGTTAACTAGATAATTAAAATATATTTATTAGACTTAAATTTGCTGAGTGCAATCAAGTATTTAATGTAGGAGAACATCCTGTAATGTCAAAAATATTTTAAACTTAAAACTAAAAACTATCCTAAAAAAACTAATTTTAAAGAAAAAGAATCTCTGCGATGGAAGACTGCATCGACTAGCCTCTGAAGTTAGAGATGATTTTGTTGGCCAACTATTCGATCGATTCAATGCCCGCAATCCGATGGAGATTTTCGGTGAACCTTGTTCTGAATCTTCGGGAAGGCTTTCTTCCTCGTCGCGCAGCAGCTAGCCCAAATCGGAACTGCACACATTTCCGCTGGTCGGAACACCTGTTTGTAGATAAGCATCTTATTCCTCAGGCATAGTTTGTATTTCCTGTGGATGAGAGAATAAAAAGATTTAGAGTATTTATTACATTTAGATTGAATATCTTTGAAGTGGTTTTTTAAGGTAAGATTACGATCAAGTGTGAGTCCCAAATACATACTTCGCGTGATCAGACCATTCCGCTATGGGGCATCAGCATGCAAACTGGTGGCCAAAAATATATCTTCGAAAATTGATGTCCTAGAGGGTTAGAGGAACTGGGGGTATAATGCCCAGTGTGGGCAAAACGCCCAACTCCAATATCTAGCTAGATATACACTTTTTTAAAAATTCTGTACGTTATGCTCTTCTAATTAACAGTAGAAACCTTTTGTACAAAAAATAGCATCAAATTTGCGATAAATCCCTACAAAAATCCAAAAATATTTTTCAAGCCATATTCCTTGCAATTTGTGCCTTGACTTTCGTAAGAAATTACGGCATCTATCGTGAAAAAAAATTACCTGACATCTGTTACAATGATGAACATTGGTCTTCATCATCACAAAACGAAAAAAAATAACAGAAAAAAACAATTAAATAATATTTTTCTTGTAATTTTGAACGATTTTTAATAAACATGTCTAGGTAGGGCAAAACGCGTCATACCCGTTTATCTCTAAGCATGTTTCATATTTGTTCAAATGTATATGCAGTTACATCATAACAATTTTAAAGATATTTATATGTTGTATTGGAAAACATAACTTGAATATAAATGAATATATTTAAAATTCCTAAATTTAATATAGATTTAATTAACTATTTACAAGAATTTCAGTATATCTGGCAGCACTGCGCGTAGCAATACACGGAAAAACTTTACACATGAACGCTACGTGAAAATGTACATGGATTTTTGCCACCATGAAAATCACGTGGAACCTACGTGAACTTCAGGTAGCAAACAGAGCTCACACAGCAAGCAGAATTCACGTAATTTTCATATGCGTTGTATGTAAAGATAACGTAAGGGATTCGTTCTGCTACATGCGATTCACATAGATTTCATTGAAATAAGAATGTAGGATTTTTTTTCGTCTCATTTAAACAAAAAATATTTTATTTTTAAGGATTTTTATTATGCCTCGTAATTTACAAAACACTGCTACTTTTTCACTTTCACAACTACACTATTTACACTTTCATTTTCATTTATTTGACACAATAACATCGTCCAAAAATGGCAAATTGATGTGCCTCCATAGCGGTTATCTGAAGTTGCCGCAGACCCGATTCCACATTCTGTTTAAATAGAAGAAATAGAAAAAGTTGTAAATAACAATCAAACAGCTAAATTCTTTATACTTACAAAAAACAGCTTCAAAATGTCTCTATTTGCCTGTAACAACTGTGCTAGAACTTGGAACCACGCCATATTGAGTCGGTATTCTTTTACAGAGATTTAACGTGGATGACCCATTAAGAGCTACGTGAACATCACATAGAATGCACCCATTCCGTCTATACTTGGTGGATCATTGGATTTTCACGTAAATCGAATGTGTCTTCATTTTGACAGAATATAATTATGTGAGTTTCACGTAAGGATCAAGTGTTTTTTTTATTGACCTCTAAGTGATTCACGTAAGTCAAGCAAAAATTCACGTAACGAGCGCCTACGTGAAAATCCAGGTGAATTTAACGTTTCCTTTTCGGATGAGTGTACATTTTTCCATCTGTGAAGTACAATAGAAGTTTTTTTTACCTGGCAAACACTTTCGGAGGCACCTGAATCAATAAACACTTATTTAACGTTAAACGGCGCGATTGGGGACGCACATATGCGCATTATGCCCCTACTGAATCTGAAATCCAATTTTCAACCTACTCTTCAAACTTCATTAAATTTGTGGCCTTTTTTGACTTTCCAGTCATTCTAACTATCAGATTTAGACATAAAATAAACCAAACTTCCAAACACAATCGAAAATTAAAGTTAATCTTTTCAAATGCTCCTCATGCCTAAGCGATCCACAACTACCAACTTACTGAGCTTCACATCTTTCGTTCAAGACTGCTTTGCCAGGAAGACCCAAACTGACGCCATTTACACTGATCTCTCAGCTGCGTTCGACAAGAGGAACATGATATTGCAATCGCAAAGCTCGGACGCTTAGGATTCTGAGGATCTCTACTGGATTGGTTCCGGAGTTATCTAGAGGGACGGAAATTATCCGTTCGAACTGGTGAATCCTTTTCCAGGCAATTCCCTGCCCCCTAAGGAGTACCCCAAGGAAGCCATTTAGGACCGATAATTTTCGTAATCTACTTCAATGATGCACTCTCGCTCTTTAAAGGCACAAAACTTGCTTATGCTGATGACCTGAAACTTTTTCACGCCATGAACAACCAAGACGATATCGACTTTTTACAGCAGCAATTTTCCGTATTTGCTCACTGGTGCGGCATTAACTGCCTGCCGTTGAACCGCAGCAAATGCTCGGATATATCATTTTCCCGTAAGCGGCATACTCTTCGTGCGGAGTACATCCTTGGAAGCGAAATCATCGCCCGAGTAGAACACATCAACGATCTAGGAGTCATCCTCGATCAACGGCTAGAGCTCAAGACTCACACAAACTATGTTGTTGACAAAGCTTCTAGAAACCTTGGATTCCTGTTTCGCATGGCCAAAGACTTCAAAGACGTGTACTGCCTTAAAAGTCTTTATTGCTGCATAGTTCGTTCCATCCTCGAGTACGCTTCACCTGTCTGGTGCCCCTTTTATCAGAACGGAGCTGAACGAATCTAGGCTATCCAGCGGCGCTTCCTGCGGTATGCCCTACGGCACGATCCGCTTCGTCTGCCAAGCTACGAAAATCGTTGCCGCCTCATAGACTTGGACACGCTTCAAGTTCGTAGGAACACTACTCGAGCTCTGGTTGTGGCTGACCTACTGACATCGAGAATAGACTCTTCCACGCAGCTTGAGGCTGTCCCTCTCAGTGTACGACCCCGAGGATTAAGAAACCAGCATTTGCAGCTCTACGTCCCCATTCGTCTGAACAACTATGGGGCCAACAGCGCTTTTGTCGGAATCTTAAAAACTTTTAATCGTTTTTCTGCGCAGTTCGACTTTGACGTTTCGAGAAATGTGTTCCGAAGGAAAATATTAGACGTGTCCAGAACTGTGTCGAGTGGATTTTAATTCTGATAAGTTATTTAGGATTAAGTTATCATTTGGATCGACATGTGATCCGTTGATCTTTTATACACTGTATCAAAAAATTGTCCGTACAGCACGTACCTTGAAATCCAAACAATCAAAAACTGCACTTTTTCAGTCAATAAAAATACTACAATTACATCATTCGCTGCAGAAACTAGTCCTTTTTGTAGATCAGTATTAAAAATGTTTATAAATTAAACCTTGAAAATAATCCAATTCATTTTGTATAGAAAGTCCCCAAAAACGCCGTCAAAAAATTGTCCGTAAACTGAGGCCTTTGTCAAATATAAGTCAAGTAAACAGTTATGTGTCAGTCTGTCGAACGCAGAAACGTGAGTTGAATCTCAGCGAAGACAATTTCCAGTGGTCTGAGCGTTAAATACGGTAAAATGAACTTTATCTAGCATAAATCAGTAGATTTTCGTGTTTCCGGATGTCAACGGGTATTTTTTTATGAAAGGCAAACATTTCCCTGTTAATTAAATCCACAAAAATTAACAAGAAAATGTCTGCTCCTCACAAAAAATACCCGTTGACATCCGGAAACTGATTGCTGACCTGAAGAAGCTTGTCCGAAATTGCAGGTATAGTAAAACGGCCACGATCGTCAGTTCAGTATGTCCTTCAGAACTTTAAGAAGATCAACTCCCTGGAGACCACTCCAAAAAGAGGCCGCAAACTGAAGCTTAAGGATCGTCACCATCGCATCATTGTCAGGGAAATCAGTCAGAATCCTAAAATCAGTGCCCCGAAACTAGCAGACAGCCTGAAGAAATTTAAAAACATACAGGTTAATCCTCAAACGGTACGGAACTACTTCATGAGAAAAAATACCGAGATCGTGTTGCTCTGAAGAAGCCGTTTGTATCTGCTAAAAATAAGAAAAAGCGGCTGGAATACGCTCAAAAGTATGTTCTGGAACCGAAAGAGTTCTGGCAGAACGTCATATTCAGTGACGAAAGCTAATTTAATATTTTTGGGTCTGACGGACATGTAAGAGTATGGCGTAATCCAAATACCAGTGTTCGGCAACGCTAACTTAAAAATTAGCGCCGCTAATTAAATCGCTAACTCATACAAAGTTAGCGATCGCTAATTAAATACGCTAGATGTTCTGAAAAATATATCGCTTTAAGCTTAAAGCGCTAATCGCTAACTGTTGACCAACATTGAGGCCGGAATCAATATCAAATTATTATTTAGTCACGCCCCTTAGATTTTTACAACTCTCCAAGGGGAAATAAATAAAGTTTCAAGTATTTAAATAAAAATTAGAGAAATTGATCGAATTTTCATAAAATTATATGAGCAAAACCAAAACTGACAAAGATAGGAATTTTAATAAATCTCTGTGTTCTACAAACAAAAACAACCGAATTTTCCAGCAATTACAGAAGCAAAAGAACAGAATTTGAAAGATGGGAGCTACCATCAAGTCACCATTCACCGCCCAGACACCATTTACCGCCCAAAATCACCCTTTTGTGTGTATTTCGAAAAAACTGGAATTTTTTCTCCAAAAATAAGACCTGTGTTCTGTGTCGGCATCATTGTTCGACCATTTCACTGAAAAATCATCACTTAATTATGCTAACTATAGCCAGAAATAAAATATTTGGTTTTTCGTTTCCGGTCAAATTATTGAACTCGACGCCTGTTAGCGAACTAAGCATAACTGTGCTCCTAGGGGAAAAAGGGGTTTTGTTTACTAAATAGTACCTATTTGTCCTACAATCGACTTCAAACGATAGTTTGATTTTTGTAGAATAGATTTGCATCGGAAAATTTTCGATTTTTTTCAATAGTTGTTGTTTTTTGAAGCGTTTGGTGATGGGTTTATAAAAAAAAGTGTGAGTAACCAAAAGTTCCATAAAACAGGTTCTTAAAAGCTTACTCAGCTTTGTTAAACGAATGAGTAGCATTCTACTCAGCCTCAAATTTAAGTTCTTATCGATACTTCTAAAGTCCATAATAGAAGCTGAGTAGAAGGCTATTCAGGCTCCACATGAGACCTAAAAAAAAGATTAATGAAAAAAGAAAAAATCCTTTTCTTGCTATGGTTTTTTATACCTTTTAATATTAGTCTGATGTTGCTTTGAATGTGAATGAGTGTCATACTTACTTTAAAAATTTTCATGCTTGGAGATTTGAACCTGAACCAGCGGGGTGGAAACTGAACACGCTACCTCTGTACCATGGCCAATGCTTAGATTGCTGTTATTTTAAACATCAATATGAAATAAACTTAGAATTATCGACTTTTCAAAGCAGGCGATAATTAAAAATGTAAACATTCGTACTTGATCACCAAAGGATGTTTCAACTTTTTCCAAAACAAACTAGGAGGAATTGAAATGGAACGTGAGTATTTTTATGTTTTAAGTTGTTTTTTTTTTTGTGATTAATTTTCTTTCTATATGTTTTCTATTTTAGTTTCAAAAATGGAGAGCGTTTAATTCCTCATCAAGAGTTCTCCCAACCACGATAATGAAACTTTGCGGACCTTGTTCAACTATAAAAAAGGCATACAGAAATTTCGAACCCTGCTTATCCCATTAAAGAATAAATTGCCGCTAGTTGCAAGAGGCTACCGTCGATACAAGCCGGTAATTACGTTGCTCCAGGTGCAAGAAGAAAAATCGAATTGTAAACGAAAAGATGTGTTTTTCGGTTAGTTAAATATGAATTTTCTTTAAAATGCAAAACAATGTGAAAAATATATAAGATTTATGTCATTTTTCCATTTTGATAAAAATAGTTGATTTATTTGTGGGTTAAATTCGTTGTTCTTGTAGAGACGAACCAGCTAAAGGCTGAATAATAAAGACAAAAAAATCGTTGCTCGTTCATTCGAAGTTCTGATATTCTGTTATTCACTCTTGTGAAAAATCTCAACGCTAACGTTTATATTGAAGTTCTATATAAGTTCCTCATGGAACCAAAAAGCTCGTAACAAGTTCTGTTTGGAACCAAAAAGTTCGTAAGAAGTTCTGCATTGAACCAACAAATTCGTAAGAAGTTCGTAACGAAGCACGATGAGCCTTATTGAATTCTGGATTTTTTAAGGTACTTGGAACGCACAAAAATGTTCTATGCTACTTGTTTAGACTTTTTATGTTCGGTCAGAAGTCCAAATAAAGCACCTATTTTCATTTCTCTTGAGTACCTTTTACTCAGCCAAATGTGAACTTCTAATGCACAGGATTAAGTATCTATGTGACTTTTGGTTACTTGGGTAATTACCGGTCACGCACAATTCCTTTGTTTTTAACGCATGTATTGTGTCAAAAGTGTAAATAGTAAGAAGCATTTAGTTTGATTTCGTTAGAAAATGATGTTTTATCGCTGAAAGTAACCGATTACTTGAGGCTGTTTGCCGGGAATCATCATTTTGCCAGTCAACGCACTTTGTTAAAATTTGTACAAAATTTGCGGGAAAGATTTCACAAAATGTATTCTCTCAAGATCCAAAATATGGTTTTGACAGCTCGTTACATGGACAATATTCAAAAGAACAGCTTCCGTGTTGTTAGATAGTTTTTCCTTAAGAAAACATTATCGATACCCAAAATAGTCGAGTGGGCGGTAATAGGGCCAGTTGAACACCTCAACGTTTAGTTAATTATTTTTAAAAGCGTACATTTTTCGCATTCCACTATTTTTTTTATTTAAAGTAGAGCAGTTTTGAGATGTATTGGAAAAGAAAGCGAATAAAAATCTTCCGTCGTTTTTTTATTACACATGTTTGAAGTTGAAAAACCACTTAACTGGGCGGTTGATGGTGACGTGATGGTATATCTTTTTTTTTTAATTAAAATTTTGGTTGAAAATTTACTCGATTTACCGGTTTTGTGCAAAGTAGATAGTATGCCATTTTTATGCAAACAATTTTTTTGTGTGCGATTCATTTAGTTGTTTTTGGCATTACTTTATACTATCCTCATTTAAAATCTTTAACCTGTTTTCCCCTTTTTCAAACTTGTCAAACGTAGACATTTAAACAATTTCTATTTAAACATAAAACGAAGGCTACAATGGTGATTTTATCATACTTTTATATGAACTGATCTGTAAAATCTTTCACAATACAGTTTGTCAAAAGTAAATATCTCAGCAACTTGAAAACAAATGCTGATGAAGAGATGTTAAAAATAGTTTTATATTGTTTAACACCGTTTACTGTCATCTTTTTCTGTAAATGTTGCAAAAAGAAAGTGCTAAAAGCGAGAAAAATGACACTCAATACATCTTTTCTTGGACTCGAGTACGTGTCCACACAGCCAAATACTGAATTGGATCCGAAAAATTTGCGACTGACAGTTAAGCACGGTGGTGGCCATGTAATGGTGTGGTATGCTTTCAGTGCAAATGACACCGGAAACTTGACATTCATTCACGGAGAAAAATAAATAGATTTATCAGTCATATTACACGTCTACAGGAATATAAATATGATTATTTGGTTCTGACCCGAAAATACGATCAAACCAACCATCAGCTTATACGATTAGTCTCCAGGGAGTTAGTCTTCTTAAAGTTCTGAAGGACATACTGAACCGACGATCATGGCCGTTTTACTGTTCTGTGCGTAATTCGAAGACAAGTAAATAAACAAATTTCGGAAAAGCTTTTACCGTCATTTTTCAGGTCAACAATCAGTTTCCGGATGTCAACGGGTATTTTTTTGTGATAAGCAGACATTTTCCTGTTAATTAAATCCACAAATTGTTGAAATCTACTGATTTATGCTAGATAAAGTTCATTTTACCGTATTTATCGCTCAGACCACTGGAAATTGTCTTTGCTGAGATTCAATTCACGTTTCTGCGTTTGACAGACTGACACATAACTGTTTACTTGACTTATATTTGACTAATGCCTCAGTGTACGGACAATTTTTTGACGTCGTTTTTGGGACTTTCTATACAAAATGAATTGGATTATTTTTAAGGTTTAATTTATAAACATTTTTAATACTGATCTACAAAAAGGACTAGTTTCTGCAGCGAATGATGTGTAAAAAAAGTGCACTTTTTGATTGTTTGGATTTCAAGGTACGTGCTCTACGGACAATTTTTTGATACAGTGTATAAAAATGGAGGCGTTTTCTTTGTAACAACATCACGTATGAATGGTCGGTCGAAATGAAGTGAAATTTGGTTTCCGAGGGATTTTTGGGTCAGAGATGGTTTGTATAATAGTTTCATCAATCTCACTTTTTATGGAAGGTGGTCCCAATACAAATTCAACTTTAGTTGTTACGATTTCCATAAGAATCTATTCGCGAGCAAGATGCAGTTAAGGACGTGTAAATGAAATTAAACATTTATTAAGATTTATACTGTAGAAGGTAAAACGAAGTTTACCGTGTCAGCTAGTTTTTTATACAAATAAACAAATAAACCAATAAACAAATGTACTCTAAAACAAGGCTTTCTTCTTAACGTGGGCATTATGCGCCCTCTTCCCCTACCGCGGCATCACACATAAGCGTGCAGCGAGTCAGTCAGTCAGTCAGCGAGATAGCGAACAAGGTGTGTAGTTCCGGATAGGTCTGCACAAAGTGAACATTAGTTGAACATCCGTAAACCGATCCTTTACTCTCCCTAACCATAGTTTTCCATTATTCCTTATTGTTTCGGATCGTCCGAGACTGTGAGAGCGGACTGTATTTTGATGTTGCTGTAGGACGACCGAACTTCTTCACACTTTGGGGCACTGAATTAGTTTGGCCCTTTTGTGGGCAATGACGGCTCCACGGCAATCAATAGTGGTGTAAAAAGGGAGCACTATTGGTACACGCACGAATACGGGGAATCACGGATAAAAGAAACACTACTTTTCTTCAAACTTTGACTTTTTATTGTGGCAGTCAACCAAAGCAATTAGATTTGCGACGATGTGTACTGTGTGACGACTTGTGGGAACTGATGAAATTACATAATTATGCCGTCGTAAAGTGTCAATCATCGTTCAGCAATCGGCAATGATCGGCCGAGAGATGAATTCTCTGAGAGAAAATATAACTGACAGCATAGCGGCTGGGGTGGTTCTGGTTTTATGGCAAGAATTATCATCGATCCAGAACATGCCGCCCCCGTTGAAACCTGATGGATTTCAAGAAAATTCAACTTTATACAAACATAATTCATAATCTAAATTTTTCCTATGCTAACTATCAAATTACATTACAATTGCAACTTGCAAAATTGGAAATTAACTATACGAACAAAACAAAGATTCTCCTTTTTTTTCGGGCCCCTCTTCGATTCATACGCCCATGGGTGGCGGTTGCTTCTCTCCGATTACAATTGGGTTTTCTTCTTCGTGGCTTTGTGTTGGATGTTGGATGGTCGACTAGTTGTTTACTTTTGAAGCACAATATAATTGATGCGGTGCTTCGGTGTTGATTTCGATTGCTTCGTGGTACGATAAACATAATTTTCATCCGTATGTTTTCCTTAAACCTGCACTTGAATCGGGACATAATACAGGTGAGTATCTCTTTAACATCTTCACGTGATTGGAGATTTATTCGTGTTGTCGTTTTCAGTTAAAGATGAGTTTCTCGGTGGCAAAAAATTATGTTGCCTCGTACGAACGATTGGACCGATGGTGCACACATGATGGGCCAACGTTTTTACTAGGACGTGTTGATGTAGATTGCTGGTTGGCGAAATTTATGCTTCTCGGTGTTGTATGTATTCGAATGACATCAAGTGCGTCGTGGTTTTGAACCTTGTGATGATTCGATGACAATGAAGTTTCAGCGAATTATGTTGCGTCGCTTTCGCATGCCAAGGATGAAATAAATAAGGAGCATTAGAATACAAATTGTTACGTTAAACAGCCCATTGAGAGAAATCGTGCAACTGTAGTCATTGGACTAATTAGAACTGTAGACGTAATATCACACAATTAACATGCGTACACATATTGGACAGACCATTTTAACATAAACTGACTGATTTTCTAACAAAATACTTGTTGTGTGGATTGAAATAGAATAAAATCTGGTGTTATGTAGTGTCAGAAGATGTGGGATCGTTCTCGTTGTCCCTGATGGGTAGAACACAGATTTTTGAAATTCCCCGATCGAATGATCCATCTTGGGTACGCACTGTTGCTACGCGTACGTTACCGTCGCTGCCGCGTGTAATCTGAGTGATGCGTCCTAAGGGCCATCGAAGTGGAGGAACGTTGTCTTCTTTTAATAAAACCATCATGCCTTGCCTGAGGTTGTTACGTTGCTTTGTCCATCGCGTTCTGTTTTGAAGATCGGATAAGTACTGTGTTCTCCATTTTCGCCAGAATTGTTGTGACAACTGCTGCGCTCTTTGCCACATGGTCAACCTGTTAGTTGATATTTCAGTTACATCATGATCAGGCGCGGCTGTGAGTGGACGTTGGACTAGAAAATGTCCTGGGGTAAGAACACGAAAGTCCGAAGGGTCGCTGGACATCGGTGTTAACGGCCTAGAATTCAAAACAGCTTCTATTTGCGCAAGTGCGGTGAGCATTTCATCCACGTTGAGTGTGCGTAAACCTACTGACTTTTTAAAATGAGTTTTGAATGCTTTTACTTGGGCTTCCCAGAGCCCTCCAAAATTGGGTGCTCGTGGGGGAATAAAACGGAACTCGATCCCTTCATCTGACGTTTGATTTATGACTGACTCTTGGAACTTCTGACAATGAAACATTCGAACTAATTCCTTGAGCTCTCTATTGGCACCAACAAAAGTGGTTGCGTTGTCGCACATTATGAGCTCAGGCTTCGCTCGTCTACTGATGAACCTTCGAAGAGCAGCTATAAAGGCTTGGGTAGTTAAGTCCATTACCAGCTCCAGGTGAACTGCCTTGGTCACCAAGCAAACAAATATCGACACGTAGCATTTAATTGGTGTAGTTCGACGGTTGGGATAGCTTAGAAAGAATGGACCACAATAGTCCACACCAACTCTCAGAAAGGCAGAAGCTTCTGTCACTCTTTCGGTAGGTAGATCGCCCATAAGTTGTTCTGTGACCTTTGGCCTTGATTTGAAACATTGAACGCAGGAGTGAATAACTTTTCTAGCTAAGCTTGACATGTTTGTGGGCCAAAATCGTTCTCTGACAGATGCGATTAGCAGTTGTTGACCAGCGTGGAACTGACGGAGATGATACTCTCTGACAATCATCTGCGAAAGTGGGTGGTGGTGATCTAGGATCCACGGATGTTTACGCGACTCTGAGACCTTTGCGTTGTGAAGTCTACCCCTAGCTCGAATAGTGCCTTCATGAAGAAAGGGACCAAGTCCGACGATTCTAGAGTTTGAGTTCACTTCACCGTGCTTGTGAAGATCTTGGAACTCAGATGCAAAGCTTTGCATCTGGGATAGACGAACAACCGTTTCTGTAGATTTAAATAATTCTGTTTGATTTAGATATCCAACGTATTTTAAAGATCTGTTTGCTTTCTGTGCATTGTGTCTGAACCTTTTTGTAAATGTAGCGGCCCACCACACTCCCCCACACCAAAAGGCTCAATTGAGCCCCCTGGTAATGGACGCTACTGTTCTCAGCATGTCTGGCAGCAATGAATAATAAAAGTTAACGCGAGCAAATTTTAATCATGCTGAGAACACAAAATTGTTTAATGTCGTGCGAGGAAATGTATTATTTAACTAAATTGACAACAATATGAATCTCAATGGAAAATAATTTCCTTTGAAGAGATTCATTATACTATATTTACTATTACACTAATTATATTTACTAATTTTATCAAGTTATGTTCAATAATTTAATAAGATAAAAATACAAACTACAATTTTTTAAAGAATAATAATATTAGAAATTAACGCTACAAATATGCAAAAGGTAAGCAAAACAAAGACTGGTTGATGATCGACTGTATTAATGGTTCAATTTTTCTTTCAAAAGCTGTATCACTTTGGTTTTGAACATGGAACGATTGGTTATGTTTTTAATATCAGTTGGTAAGGTGTTGTATTTAGTAGGTCCAATAAACGAAATTCTTTTTTGCCCTAATGATGTTGTGGATCGGCTTCGTTGCAAGAAATCTGACTGGCGAGTGTTATGAGTTCGCAACCCCGTAGTAAAATGGAGGTTTTGAATATTTTCAGTTGAGTGTAGATTATCATAGATATATATAACAGTTTGCAAATCACAGAGTTCAGATATTGGAAGAACGTTATGCGTTCTTAAAGAGTATAGCTGAAAGGTAGGGAATAACAAAGGGAGTTTTAAGATGTTTTTCAAGCATCTATTCTGGAGCGTTTGAAGTTTCTGTAAGTGAGACAAAGAAGCTCTTCCCCATATCATAACAAGGTAGTTCAAATGAGAGTGAATAAACGCAAAATAAAATTTAAAGAGAACATGTTGGGGAACAAAATTTCTCAGTTTCCAAAGAACACCGCAAAGAGGAGTAATTTTTTTTTCCAGGTGTTCAATTTGACGATTCCATGAAAGAGTTTCATCTAAGTAAATTCCTAAGTATTTGAAACAACTAACTCTCTCAATCGTATTACCATTCATAGCTGGGTCATTAGTACGAGGCAGTTTTTTATGTGAAGAACGAAACAACATGTATTTGGTTTTTGTATAATTAAGTGAAAGTAGGTTTGAATTGAAATATTTTGAGAGCAGTTTTAGGTCGTCTTCAATGTGCTGAATTATAATATCAGGTGAAGTTTCTGAATAAAAAATTGCTGTATCATCGGCAAATAAACGTGCTGTGCCTTTAAGTTGAAGGTTACATAAATCATTTACATATAAGAGGAAAAGTAATGGCCCGATATTACTCCCTTGTGGTACACCGATATCAATATTTCTTAATTCGCTTCTTGTATTTTCAATAGCCACAAACTGCTTGCGATCTTCTAGGTAGCTACGAAGGATATTATTTGCTGTTCCTCTTATCCCGTATTTATGCAATTTGGACAATAATATGTCATGATTTAGAGTGTCGAAAGCTTTTTTGAGATCCAAAAACAATGCCCCAACAACATTTTTTGACTCTATTTTACATATGATAGATTCCACTAATTCTGAGATGGCAATTTGAGTGCTCGAGCCTGATCTAAATCCATATTGCAGTTTATAGAGTATATTGTTCTGATTTAGAAAGTCTACAATCCTATTAACAAGAAGCTTCTCGAACACTTTACTAAAAACGCTTAAGGTCGAGATAGGACGATAGTTATTGACGTCAAGCGAATCGCCAGCCTTAAAAACAGGGATAACTTTCGCAATTTTTAGACAGTTCGGGAAAACTCCTGACTCTAATATTTGGTTAAAATATTGTGTGAGTATGTACGAGAATGTTTCATGGTTGTTTTTTAGGACATTAACAGGGAAGCCATCTGGTCCATGACCCTTTTTATTTTTAAGTGAAAAAATAACTAATCGAACCTCGTTTACATTAGCGGGTCGTAAGAAGATTGTATTTTCTACCTGTGCGATATGAGACAAATGATCATTTTCAGTGTCTATTGGAATCTCTTTAGCCAGGTTCTTTCCAATTGTGGAAAAATGTTTGTTAAATTTCTCACAAATCTGTGTACTATTGGTTATAACACCTCTTTCATCTGAAAGGTTGATTGAGGAAGTCGTTTTAGATTTACCTAAGAGCGTATTTATGTTTTTCCAGAGCTTAGAATGCGGAGAATTATTTAATAAGCGCTCGTAATAGAGCCTTTTACATTCTTGTTTTTTTGCACTCACTTTTTTATTTAAATGAATTAACATCTCTTTCAAATTGTTATCATTAGGATGCTTTTTTGATCGTTTTAAATAATTATCTTTTATTTTGATGAGTGTCCACAGGTCAAATGTCATCCACGGACAGCAATTACCTTTAAGTTTTACCCTTTTATTAAGTGTACGAGTAGAAACTTTCACAAAGCGATTGTAAGTTGATGTGATTTCTTGTAGGCCTTCATCAACACTTTCTGGTAGTTGAATACTGTTTAAATAATTCACAAATAAGCTGTTTAGTTTAGCGTAGTCAACTATCTCTTTTCTTAGAATTGTTACATTTTTATCACCTAATAAATTGAAGGACGTGAGTATTTGTAGATGGTCACTAACATCAGAAAAGATTGTATCATTTTTCAATCGATCTAAGTCAATTTGCTTCGATATTACGTGATCTAGAATATTCCGAGTTGTTGGCCTAGTAGGAAATGTGTTTGTACAAGCGTATCCAAAAGATTCTAAGATAGATCTATATTTTGCTACGGTATTCAAATTAACCAGATTCACAGGAACGTTTAAATCACCTACAATAAAGCAGGAGTGATTATCAGCAACAGACGTTAGAAGAGATTCAATTTGATCACAAAACTTGTTAAACGAAAATGCAGGGGGTCTATATACGCCATGAACACAAATTACTTGACCACTTGTACAGATTTCGACACTTATTCGGTGAAAGCCATCAAAAGTTATATTTTCAGTAGTTTTAAAATTCAAATTTGTTTTTATATACATAGCTAGGCCTCCATATGGTTGATCACGGCAAGAGAAAATAGATGTATATCCCGGAATGTTGTAAATACAACAGTTATCTTTACCAAGCCAAGTTTCACAAATAACAATAACATCGATACAAACATTAAAATGATCAATAGTTTGTAATATGCAATCAAATTTATCTAAATTATTCATACTACGTACATTCCATTGCAAAATTCTAAAGGATCTTGAATCATTATTAAAACAACTTAAATTAAAATCTTCTACATTTTCGTGGTATCTATTAATTAAACTATCCATTGAATAAAATATATAAAAGTTTCAAACAGTTGTAGATTTAAGATCTTATTTTGATCGTGGATCAGCATTGTTCCTTTTTCGTTTGGGTGAAGGACTTTCATTTGGAATCGTAGATGTGTTATTTCCTTGCTGAGTGACATGCATGCTCATATAACGATTCATTTCGAGTTTAGTTTTAATTATATCAGGTTTTGAATTTTCTGTTTGTTTGACCAGAATGGCACCATTTCTTCCGGGCCAGATGTATTTGGCTCCAATTAAATCTTGATATTCGCGCAATTCAGTTAGAATTTCCATAGATAAGGGCGTCAATTCATCCCTTATTGTGACGTTAAGCGCTTTACCATCAACTACTAATAAAGGATCTATTGAAGAAGAGGCAAGTTTCCCAAAAATTTTTTTTTTACTAAAAATTTCTTCTTTTATGACTGTATCTTTTAATAAAACTTTGATCGGTGGACACTTTTCATTGGGTTTGTTCGAGGATATTAACCTAACAGCGTTTAAAATGGACTCAGTTTTAAGCTCGTAGCCAAAAGTGTCACATGTTTTGCGTACAAGTTCTTGTGTATTTTCTCCATTTTTGTATGGCATTCCGAAGATCATGAGGTTTTTAGAAACAGCTTCCCGGTTAAATCGGTCGAGGTTTACTTCTAATTTAAGGACCTGATTAGAAAGATTTGAATGCTTAGATTTGAGGTCAGTTACTTCTTTTTCAAGAGCATCGTTTCGGAGTTTTATGTCTTTGAAATCAGTCTGAATTTCATCGAATTTCGTGGACAAAAATTCCTGCGAAGCCTCTATCGCAGTAGTAACTGATCTCATATCTGTTTTGATTGAGGTCAATTCATGTGAAACCACATTATAAACGGTCGTTTCAATTTTAGTATGGATATTTTCGATAATAGTTTCATGATCTTTCCGTAAACTTATTATTTTGGCGTAAATACATGCACAGTTGGCATCGCAAAAGTATTGCTGCGCTTTCATTTTGCGAGCTGCACTGCCAATCAAATTTTTGCACCGAAGATGAACGCTCTTGAAACAATATGCACAAGTAAGTATTTTATCAAGATTATTTTCAGTATTATTACACTCTATACAGATAACTTCGTCATCACATTCCATGTTCGCCATCGCCATAATACAACGATTAAAAGCTAAAAGGAACTAACTCGTTTGATGAAACGCACAACTAAAGCTAGAAATTATTAAAATTAAGAAATAAGAGACTTATAAATTTATTTTTAATAAATGCACAACTAAAACTAGGATTATTTAAGAAAACAACACTATAAATATTAAAAAGGAAAGACTGTTATGAAAAGAGGAACAAAAATTTAATTAAAAAAACCCTAAGCTATCTTAAATTATATGTATGTACGGAGATGAGAACTATTTAATTAAAAGCGTTATTTAAAAGGGTTCAATGTCAAAATCGCAACTCAAATTAAATTTTAAGGACAAAGACAAACCTAAATAATGTGTGTGTACGAAATTAAAGATAATGTAATTTAAAGCGCTTGAAATAAAAAAAAAATTGATTACATAATATTAAACGCACAAAAAAAAAATCTAATAAAAATCTAATTTTAAAACAAAAGAAAAATCATTGCTTTCCAAAAAGAACAATTTTCAAGTTTATGTTGCACTGTGTACGACTATCAAGAATACAAGTGACGAGTCACCATTAAAACCAGCACACGCTAGTTCCAACAATGTGTGCTACTGACGGAAGCAACAATACTTTCGTACCTACTCATGTGCGCTGGCTGCGTTTGCCTAATCTTCACCGCTAGCGATCGAGATTGACTAACAAGCTAGCAAGTGTAAGAAACACAACCCTTTGAAGTGCGCTAATAACAGAGACACACACTTTCGCACTACTTGCAAGTGCCCCGAGGTTGGCCAAATACTACACCGCTCAGCGACGAGATTTACTAACAGCTGAGCAAATGATAGAACCACAAGAAGTTGAACAGCGGCAGTTTTTTTTACTCAGATAGACCGACAAACGGTGGACGCATGCAGATACGGTTGAGATATATGCTTGGTCAACGATTTGTTGCTGTGCAATATACTCTTGAGAATGTTAGTTGTGAAAAGTAATAAGAAAGAAAGTTCACTTTACTCACCAACCTAGAGGAGTGACTTTCAATACACAGCTCACTACACGAATGCTTGGGGTATGTTTTTTTTTTACGTGTTACGGCACAAAGGAAAACTCAATTTTAACACATTTAGGACAATTTAAAGTAGAAAATCATAGTACGGTTTTGCACACTGAACACTAAATAACGCCACTTAAACTCATCACAGATTAAAAAATACGTATTTCTAGTAAATATTTCAATAAAACTGCGGGACAATAAAACAAGACGGTCGATCAAAAACCAGCGCTGCCAGAAGACTACTATTCGAATAAGTTCAGTAAAGGATGAATAGCGATCGAGGATGTCATTAGATTGAACTTCGTGAGTCACAAGAGTAGTAGATGCTTTTTCTTCGAGTACAGAAGGTTCAAAGTCATCTGCCGTAGAATTACTCTCAATCGGCCATGAGTGTTGTTGTTGGGATAACCACTTTGGGCCTTCAAACCACAAACTTTGTTCGCGGAGTTGCTTGGGCGACGCTCCTCGTGATATAAGATCGGCAGGGTTCTCAATACCAGCAACGTGATTCCATTTCGCATTTTTCGTTATGTGTTGAATTTCCGAAACACGATTAGCAACGAAGACTTGCCAACGAGAAGGATGGGAAGCCAACCAGTGCTTCACTATCATTGAGTCGGTCCAAAGATACACCTCTTTGATATGCGGGTAGACGGTAATGAATTTTTCATACAAATGACTCAGTATAAGTGCAGATGCCAACTCTAGTCGCGGGATGGTAGTTTTTCGCTTCGACAGATTCAAATTTTCTAATGGAGCTACACGAGATTTCGCTGTTATTAGCCGCACTGTTACAGTATCATCCTTATGAACACAACGCAGGTACAAACATGCCCCATAAGCCAATTCGGACGCGTCGCAGAAGCCATGTAACTGGACTGATAGGCATCTGCTGCTAAATCCAACCCACCTTGGAACTGATAACCCTTCCAACGCTAATAAATTTTGCTTGTATTGGACCCAAAACTCACGGAATTGCTCGTCGAGAGGTTCATCCCACTCGCATTTCATTCTCCAAAGTTGTTGGATGAATATTTTGGCTTGTATAACCACCGGACCTACCAAACCAAGGGGATCAAATAAACAAGCGGCGTCAGAATGAACTACTCTCTTGGTTAACGTCTGCGTTAATGATCGCCACTGTATCGAACTGAAACTAAATGTATCCGACGCAGTATCCCATTGTAACCCCAGAGTTTTAACGGTCTCGTACGAGGAATCAAACTCGAAAACTGACTTTTGACTTCTGACGTGTTTCGGTAGAGATTGCAAAATTTCTGCCGAATTCGAACTAAACTTTCGTAGGTTAAAACCTGCTGAATCGGTAAGGAGTACAGTTTCCTTCAATAATACTTTTGCTTCTTCGATACTATCGGCACCTGTGAGGCAATCATCGACATAAAAGTCTTCCATGATGACCTTACTGCCTATTGGGTGAGAAACTGTATTATCTTCTCCAAGCTTCCTCAAACACCTCGTTGCCAGGTATGGAGCACTAGCCGTTCCATAAGTCACGGTCGTTAGCTGATAGGTTTTAATGGTTTCGTTAGGCGAATCTCTCCACAAAATTCGCTGTAAGTGCTGATCCGGTTGTTGTACCTTCACCATCCGATACATCTTCTCAACATCTGCACTGATTGCGTATCGATGCAGACGAAAGCGTAGGATGATGGACAACAGGTCATTTTGAATAGTTGGGCCGATCATCAAACCGTCATTTAATGAAATGCCGGTTGAGGTGCGACACGAAGCATCGAAAACTACACGTAGTTTCGTTGTTGTACTATCCGGTTTCAGCACTGCGTGGTGTGGAAGATAATATAAAACATTTTCTTGCTGACTATATCGACTCAGACTGTTTTCATCGATGACTTCTTTCATGTGACCCATGAGAATATATTCATGAATGAATTCCGAATACATGTGCTTCAGCTGAAGATCGGCTGAAAGACGCCTTTCCAGACCGATGAATCGTCTCATTGCTATATTTTTTGACTCACCTAGTCTTCGGATGATGTCTGATTTTTTAGGCAGGCTGACAACGAATCGGCCTCGCGAATCACGAACAGTATTCTGCTGAAAATGTTCCTCACACGCTGTTTCTTCAACAGAATAAACGCTTTTTACGTGACACGACTCTAGCTCCCAGAATCTGGAAATAAGCTCCTGTAGTTCCGCTGTTGAACTGACAAAACTAGAAGTAATACGCTGACCAAAGGGTAACTCTGAACATTTTTCTGAACAGTTCTCTGAACGGTTTACTGAAAGGGTTTCTGAACGTTCCAATAAATGAACATCTGAACGGTTATCTGAATGAGCGTCTGAACGAGTGTCTGAATGAGCATCTGAACGGTTTTCTGAATGAGGGTCTGAACGAGCGTCTGCAAGAGCATTTGAATGGTTCTCAAAATGAGACACTAAACAAGTGTCTGAATGAGCATCTGAACGGTTATCTGAATGAGCGTCTGAACGAGTGTCTGAATGAGTATCTGAACGGTTTTCTGAATGAGGGTCTGAACGAGCGTCTGCAAGAGCATTTGAATGGTTCTCAAAATGAGACACTAAACAAGTGTCTGATTGAGCATCTGAACGGTTATCTGAATGATTATCTGAACGGTTATCTGAATGAGCGTCTGAACGAGTGTCTGAATGAGCATCTGAACGGTTTTCTGAATGAGGGTCTGAACGAGCGTCTGCAAGAGCATTTGAATGGTTCTCAAAATGAGACACTAAACAAGTGTCTGAATGAGCATCTGAACGGTTATCTGAATGAGTATCTGAACGGTTATCTGAATGAGCGTCTGAACGAGTGTCTGAATGAGAATCTGAACGGTTTTCTGAATGAGTATCTGAACAAGCATCTGAACGGTTTACTGAATGAGTGTCTGAACGAGCATCTGAGTGGTTATCTGAATGAGTGACTGAACGAATATCTGAATGGTTGTCTGAACGAGCATCTGAAAAGGTAACTGAACGGTTTGCTGTAAGGTTGACTGAATGATTTTCAAAACAAGTTTTAGAGTGGATTTGCAATATTTTCCCAGAGACTATCCATCCAAGTACTGATTCTTGGAGAATCGGCCCATCATCGAAGAATTTTCGTTTCCCAGCTCGTAGTAGATCGTAGAAATACTCTGCCCCAATAATCATATCGATCGGACTCGGCTTCCAGAACTCTGGATCTGCTAGTACCAAATTTTCTGGCATACTATGATGTTTAAGTGGAACTGGTTTTATGGGCAAGGTGCGAGTAATATTTGACAAAATGTGGAAACGTATATTTTCGCAGAAACTAGAAATTGTTGGAAGTCTCGCCCGAATACGGGCTTCAACGGATTTCGTTGATTTGACGGTTGCGTTTCCTATTCCTTGAATCTGCAACGTTTCTCTTTTTTCCGGAAGTGTTAATTTTCTTGCGAGGTTGGTGGTGATGTAACAGAATTCCGAACAAGAGTCTAGCAATGTCCGGGCATAGGTGTAGTTGCCATGCTGATCTTCTATGCGCACGACTGCTGTTGACATGAGAACTTGCAAGGGTAGGAAGTTAGATGTATTGTGCACTGTTTCAAACGTTTGTGATGTCTGCATGTCTATGGTGTATTGTGGGTAAGGTTGCAGAGCCAATGAGTGAAATACGGGATAAGATGTTGTGGTATGTGGGTTTTGATTGTGTGCCTGGTGTGCTTGGTGTGCTTGACTTTGTGTATTCGATCTATCCTGAGTTGATTGCCTTGAAAAATCGGAATTACCGCGCTCGCGTGGAACGTACGATGGTGAAGTTCGGGAAAATAGTGATTGATCTAAGTGCAACAGAGTATGGTGATTTCTTTCGCAACGCAAACAATATCCTCTTGAACAATCATTGGCTTGGTGCCCAGGACGCAGACAGTTCGAGCATAGCTGACGTTTATTCACCTCATCAATTCGTTCGTTGACGGACCAGTTCCTAAATTTAGCGCAGTCGAAAACTCGGTGTGCTGGTTTTCTACAAAAAACGCATTGCTTTCTCGATAGTGATGAGACATGTGTTGTCGATCGGCGAAACTCTAGCTCGGAAGGTTTGGTGGAGTTTAAAGATTGGAGTACTAAACATTGATCGCGCAAAAAATCCATTATTTTTTCATATTTTGGGACCTCTTTAGAGTTGTGGTGGGTCTCCCACTGCCGAAGGGTTACTTGATCCAATCTGGCACTGACCATATGAGCAAGTATAGTCGACCAATGCTCAGTACATTCACCTATTTTGCTCAGCATCTGTAGATTTTTGTCGAAATCTCCTATTAGACGATTGAGAGATTCACTGTTTTCTCGCCGAATAGGTTCAATCGCAAACAGAGCATCGAGATGAGCCTTGACGATGAGTTTTTTGTTCTCGTAACGCCTTTCTAGTGCTTCCCAAGCGACTAGATAGTTGTCCGCTGACAATTCGATCGAACTTATTTCCTGCAAAGCGTCTTCAGTTACGGAAGTTCTCAGATAAGTGAATTTATCCATCGGTGAGAGCTGGCCATTGTTATGGATTAGGCTGTAGAACATATCTCTGAAGGTTACCCAGTCTCTAATATGGCCACTAAATTTCGGCAGTTGTATATCAGGAAGTTTAACACGCGAAACAAGATTATTTAGGCCAGACACTGACGGTTCTGCCGGAGTATTCTTTTTCTTGGAGCTTAAAGCAATCAAAGCTGATTTTGTAGGGTAATACAACTCCTCCACCTCTTCTGCCACCTTGTCGAAACTTGCTTCTCGCTCGGCAGCTTGATTTTTAAGTCGACGTCTGCGATCTGCTTCCGGCTCCTTGGAATCAGGTTTAGTCTCCAAGTCCTCGTCGTCCAAAATAACCTTTAGCTTTCTCTGAACATTGTAAAACTTTCTCATTGCATTTTCTAAAGTTTCCAAACGAACCTCAATTTGGTTTTCATGCTGCTCTCGATCAAATTCATGTACAAATTTGGCTATGCTCTTAATGGTCCTCCTCACCTGTCGATCCTGTTCCTTTAGTTCGCTAAAGTCGACGTCCTCCATGTTGCGTTGCATTCACACTTCACTCAATAATCAAAATATCCTTTTAATTAAAATTGGATTCTGCACTTTAAACTCTGCTCGTAAAAATCTGACAAATCTTAAGGTTTCACTGACACGTCCACTTATCTGTGAACTACAACTCGTTGACTCAAATATGCTGACAATTTAATCTGAATAATTCCGATATCGACACGTCCTAATTGTTTGCGGTTCTGGTTACGAAAAACTAGCCCGATGTTCCACGGAGTCGCGACCGATTGACAGAGGGATAACACAATGGACTTGACTGACGAAGCGGATAATTCAATCGAAACCAGTGAGTCAATTTAGCACCAACCCAGGGAAATCCAATCAATCAAACCCAAACCCATTAATAACATGTGGATTCTGTGATTTCGTATTTATTTTTATTCTTACCCACAATAACCAGTAACTTTACTTCATGCACAAACATCAAACATACAGTTTTTCTACTTCCCTTCGATACGTAAGCTCGTGAAGATCCAGCAATTTATCGCAATCCAGAACTCGAAATCGATTGTAGAATGGCGCTCAGGAGGCGCGATGGCGCTAAGGCTTGGTGATGCGGTGTAGATTCAGCTGCAATGGCGAATTTCTGCGCTTACAATGAATAGCGCGATGGCGTCACACAATAACTTTTTATATAGTCCAAGTTCACTTTAATTGTCCAATTTTCTTTGATTGTCCAATTTCACTTTTCAAGTGTCCGAAAAACGGTTTTTAATCCGGTTCGAAGGACCAATGTTTCGGATCGTCCGAGACTGTGAGAGCGGACTGTATTTTGATGTTGCTGTAGGACGACCGAACTTCTTCACACTTTGGGGCACTGAATTAGTTTGGCCCTTTTGTGGGCAATGACGGCTCCACGGCAATCAATAGTGGTGTAAAAAGGGAGCACTATTGGTACACGCACGAATACGGGGAATCACGGATAAAAGAAACACTACTTTTCTTCAAACTTTGACTTTTTATTGTGGCAGTCAACCAAAGCAATTAGATTTGCGACGATGTGTACTGTGTGACGACTTGTGGGAACTGATGAAATTACATAATTATGCCGTCGTAAAGTGTCAATCATCGTTCAGCAATCGGCAATGATCGGCCGAGAGATGAATTCTCTGAGAGAAAATATAACTGACAGCATAGCGGCTGGGGTGGTTCTGGTTTTATGGCAAGAATTATCATCGATTCAGAACACTTATGTTTCTGAACCTAGATTTTGATGGACTGTTGAATTACGCTGGATTTTGCTGTTTTGTTGGTTTTTGTTGGCCAAAGATAAAAACATCCGGATTTTTGCAGAAGTCCGAAGGAAAGGAATCATCAGTGGAGTTCAACACTACACATTCGGAACATACTGGAACACACAGTGCATGCGCATCGGCCATATCGGTTTTCACCAGGCGGAAAACAAGTTTCCACGGCTTAAGTTGCAAAAATTGTTCAAAAATTTGGAAATTTAAAAAATGTTTAAAATCAATGAAGTGAAAGAATTTGTGTGCTCTCCCCATGAATTTAGATTTTCTTTTTATTTTTCAAAGCTCCCGCGATCTTTTCCGCTGGTTTTTGTTAGAAATTTGAGTAAAATTAGCGGTGACTAACTTTTTCTCTCATTTGCCAAAATTTTAGTTAAATGCACGAGCCACAAGTTTTGGCAAAAAACTGCTTGTAATTCGTGCAATGGAAAATAATTTACTGCGAATGCATTCTTTGCAAGTCACTCTCTAGCGTTCGTAATCCGAATCATGTTGCATCCATCTTCGAGGCGATCGCGCAGAAAAAAAATCATTTTGACTTACAGCGCACGCAGGAACGGTTTTCATTTGTCTAAGTTAAAACATTTTCTTATCAGCCACGCCTCAGGTGGACTTTCGAATGCCGCCGCCAGTCGTATTACAACACCGACCGCCCACATTTGTTGTCCGAAAATCCATAGTAGCATACCTACCTATGCTTGGGGGCTAACTGGCCAACGATGGCTGCTAGTTTGAGACCACATTGTGGCGAGCGGCGAGCATCCGGAGGCAAGAAATTCCGTGACAGGAATCGGATGAATGAATTTGGAAAAGCAATCCTCTGCGGCGATGTTCGTTGGCGATCCTGCGTGTTGTTACATGATTGAGAGAGTGAATTTGATTCAATTTCCAAACCGATGATTGCATGTTCAGGGCTGGAAGAAATCTAGATCAAACAAGGAGAAAGCTCTTTGTTATGTATGAAACATGCTGCAGCTACAAAGTGAGTTGATAATTACTCGGTTACAAAGTTGGCTTTAAGTTTTTTTTTTATTCTTACAGTGACCCACCAGTATGTCTGATTTGTTCAAGTTTTTTGAAGAAGATTGTTGAAAAATTTCCTGATTTTGACCGATTTTATCCCCATTATTTTCTTAATCTACACATATAAAAATGATTTTCTATTTGTCTTCCTGTCTGTCTGTGTGTTCCCTATGAAGTTCAAAACTACAGAAGCGATTTGTTTGAGACTTGGTAGGTGTGAGCTTCTAAGATCTATAATGGTTTGAGACCCCTCTTCTTCACTGGAATGGGGGAGGGGGTCTCCCGAATAAAAGTAGCATTTATGCATAGCTCGAGAACTGATCATGCAAAAGGAACTAAATTTGGCACGGTAGTGTATTTGTACCGTAAAACGGGGTAACATTGATCACCGGGGTAGCTTTGAGCAACATGAATTTTTTCCACATGATCGTCAATAACTAAGTCTTAAGTTACAATATCTTTAAACTTTTTTCTATGTCTACATGTTGAGTTTTAAATTGGGACTAACTTGGTTCGTTTTTGAAAATTTTAAATGAAAGTTAAAATTTTATTACAAAGTCTTGAAATATCTATTTTAACGAAGGCTCGCAAACAAACACCCTTCCTAATAAAATCAATGCGTTTAGAAGCAGCAGGTTGATTAATGTGAAAGTTCAACTTTTTTTCTTATAAAATTCATAGTTTTGGTGTAGTTTTTTTTTGTGGAGAAAGAGCACTCATATATTTTTTTAATAAGCAACCCAACTGGGCATGGAAAGGTCTGGAAAATCAAGTAAATGAAACAGATTGATTCTATAGTTATATGATAAATACTTCTACCAATCCTAGCATTGCCAATTTAACAAATCTCTGTGCCGAAAATGCGCTGAAAAGGGTACTGTGCCAAAGAAGATATGGTTGACATGAAGACTCGAGCTCCCAAGCAAAATGATGCATGACCACTACATTCAAGCGAAACAAGAAACACATTTTATGGTATTTTCATCCTTTTGGATAATTCATTAAAAACATAAAATATAGTGAGAATCGAATCCACTGCAACATCTCATCTCGAGTTGTCAGTCCGACATTAAATTCTTCTAGATGCCTACTAGCTTAGCTTAGCTTAGCTTAGTTGACTACTCATATCCACCTTAAATCATTGAACTTGAAGTGGTTTAATAAGATCATTCATTTGAAATTTCAAATAACATATTATATTAGACATTGTTCAACTTATGCACTACAAATTCCTTGATCGCTGGCGTGGCTAAGCAGAACAAGTTCTACCTCGCCAATGGTTGCTACTCCGTGATTGATCGAGGCCATCAGTTTTGTGCAAGGGCCAAAAGAATGATGCTTGGGATTAACATTTCATTCACAATGCACAGAACTCATGCTCTCCCTTTGAAAATGATCAATAACGGCGCCGGCCACGTCCTAGTAGTCAATGAGAAATGAAGGAAGGATTGTTAGTAGGATACTTTCGGGGATCAATCAACAACCTTTTGTCCCTAAATATTCCAAAGAATAATTTTGAAAAATTTAGAAAAAAAGGTAAGTCAATATCACCAACTATAGAAACCGTCTATACGCCTGCGAATCTATATTCAAATATCCAAGGAAAGGGGATTAAATTCTTCTAGATGCCTACTCATGAAAACGTTCCAATCAGATTCCAATAACTTTTTTCAGATAAGTTTGTGTAAAATATCATGATTTTGCAAAGTTTTTGCTTCTGTGGTTAAAATAATAGATCAATACAAGACTTTTAAAAGTGTGCAAAGATGTAAAAATAGATTTTATAAAAAAGTAAGAGTATTTGTTGAAATCATTGATAATTTTTTTTTGTATTTTCACATTAAGTATCATATTAACACCTTCTTTTCCTCCATAGAAAGTTTTTCGATCAAATGAATAGTTTTTAAAATACACACGTTTGTAACTGTCCGGATTCTAAAAGATGATAGCTTTATGTTTGTTCGTTTGTTAGTCCTCTATAGACTCAGCCGTCTTATGAGCTAGAGAGCTGAAATTTGGCAGAGATGCTCATTATGACTAGGAATTTTGAAAAATCTTTACAGATTTTCGGATGACCCCTTTTGGAGAGGGTCGTCCATACACGACAAATATTGTTTTCGCGTTATTGACTCTATTCTTCGTCGGATCGTGATGAAAATTTGCACAGGGGGTTTTGAGAGATGGGAAATCGGTTTCAAGTATTGAATTTTAAGTCATTGGTCGGCAAAAGGGGTCGTCCATGTTAAGTTTTCAATGTTCTCGTAATATTGACGTTATTGTACATAAGATTGAGATGAAAATTTAAGCTCGGATATTTTTAAGGACGGGCCGATTGCAAGTATCAAATTTTGTGTAAGGGGTCAGCCAAAGGGATCATCCATGTTAACTGTTCGCTATTTTTGCGATATTGATGATATTTTACACAGAATTCAGATGAAAATTGGTACACAAGAACTTTGAATGACGTGCAATCAATTTCAGGTATCAAATTTAGCGTAAGGGGCTGGCAAAAGACGTCGTCCATATTAACTTTTTAATATTTTCGTGATATTGACGTTATTATACATCGGATAGAGAAAAAAAAGTTGCGCTCGGATATTTTTAGGGGTGGACAATCGATTACCGGTATCCAATTTTGTGCAAGGGGCCAGCCAAAGGGGACGTCCTTTTTAATTGTTTGCTATTTACGATCAATTTATGACAATTGTCCAATTTTGGGCCCGGGGTCAACTAAAGGGGTTGTCCATATGAACAGTGAAGGGCAATTGATTTTAGGTATAGAAATTTGTAAAAGAGGCCACCGAAAGGGGTTAAATCTTTTTATAATAATGTTGAATATTCTCATAGGCATAAATGTTTGTCTTCAATTAGAAATCCCTCCACAATTGATTAGGTTCCAACGGATTTAGGCGATCATTGCAGTCAAATAGTTACTCATGCGGACCTCGATTCAGACCACCTTCCAGTAACTTTTTCTTTATCTCAAAGTCCCATTGAAAACCCTTTAAAATTACATTTTACTTTCAAAAAGCTAACTGGGAGCGATATAGGCATTTTATTGAACGTAATTTAGATGTAAACGTTCCGCTGAATTCAATGGAAGATATTGATTTGGCTGTAGAAAACTTGACAACTTCAATAGTCAACGCTAGAGCCACTTCAATACCCAAAGTTAATCATAAATTGTATCAACCTTTGCTTGATGATGATCTGCAGTTTTTGATACGACTGAAAAACATTCGGCGACGCCAATATCAACAAACTTGAGATCCTTATCTGATATTTATTTATTGCGACCTTCAGAAAGAGATCAACCGTCGTTTAATTTTATTCGTAACGAATATTCTGCAAAAGCAGTAGAGGACATAAAATCCTACTCAAAGCCATTTTGGAAATAAACTGAAATTCTGAAAAAGCCCCAGAAGCCAATTCCTACTTTGAAAGATGAAGATACATTTCTCATAAATAACGCAGAAAAAGCTGAAATTTAGCCCAACAATTTGAGTCTGCTCATGATTTCAATTCAAACGTTGTAAGTCCAATTGAAGCTCAAATTTCCCTCGAATTCGATGATATTATTTCTAAGCTAAATGCGTTTGAAGGTTCTTGTGAGACAAACATTGATGAACTTAAATTGATTTTCAAAATATAGAATAAATATAAATATATAGAAGCGCCGGAGTAAGATGAGATTTTCTGAAATCCTATTGAAAAGTTGCATGAAAGCATTTTAAATTCCTTAGTTAAATAAATTAAATTTTCAATAAATGTTTTCACTTGGTTTATTTTCCAAATAAATGGAAAAATGCTTCAGAGCTTTCAAGTTATTGACCAATAAGTTTGCTTTCTTATTTAAGAAAACTATTTGAGAGAGTTATTTTGAATAGAATGATGATTTACATTAATCAGAATTCTATTTTCCCTGATGAACAATTTGATTTTCGTCATGAAAATTCTAGTACAAATCAAGTTTAGAGTAGAACTAATATGATTAACGCTAGAAAATCTTAATGTTATTCATATGGTGTTGCTCTTCTTGATATTGAAAACGCTTTTTTTGTGTATGGCACAAAGGTTTAGTAGCTTAATTAGTTCGATTTGATTTCCCTGTATATCTCACAAAAATTATTCAAAATTACTTGAATAGCTGAACTTTGCAAGTTAGCTATCAGAATTCATGCCCTCAGGGCAGTATCAAGTATCAGAATGCGTGTAGGCTTAATAACGGCACGTTTTACTGACCAGCTTAAGCTGATACGAAATTCATCATATTATATTTCGCTGAAATTCATAAGCATCCAAACCGATTCCCGCTCGTATTGGCAAATCAGCTCCACCCGCACAGGCATTGTCCAGCTCCAATTCGCACGGAAAGGTAGGATTATGTAAAACTTTTGGCTTTCAGTCAAATTGTTTAAGAAAAACAGCGTTTTCCCATTTCATCCGACGTTTCGGCGTAATGTATTTTGCCTTCTTCAGGGTTTTACTGTAATTTGTGAGAGTAACAATGAAAAAATTACAGTAAAACCCTGAAGAAGGCGAAATGCATTACGCCGAAACGTCGGATGAAATAGGAAAACACTGGTTTTCTTGAACAATTTAACTGAAAGCCAAATGTTTTCCAAAATTAACAAACAACAGTCGCAAAAAGTTTTACCAGGTAGGATTATTTGATAATCGCACAGTGGCTCGAGTACGGTTGATTGAGCACGCCCGTCCACAATTGCTCTCCAACCTCGCCCCGCCTTCCGCTGTCTAAACCGCTCTGCTCCACCGATATACTTACCACCCATTTCACCGAACTGAACCCGCTACCGTTCCGGAACTCCGCCGAATACAGTCCGATAAGTGCAATTCCTTAAAACCTGAATCTATTGCATACGACCCAATAAAAAACAACTGCTGCTTCTGCTGTTTTTATTTACGGACCCCGATACTCCCAAAAAAAAAACACGGCCTATGCTTACTCCGCTGAAGATTTGCCGAACTACAAAAAGTAAACAACAGCATTCTCCATCTCGCTCCAGCTAAGATGATCCAGGTAACGTCAACATTCTAGACCGGGAGCCCGGGTTAAAAAAAATTTTAGTGACAGCTGAACCCCATTTGACAAATTACACAGTCAGGAATGAACTACGCTCCAACCCTCCTCCGATAAACGTTTGTGCCACTCCTACTCTCAAACCAAGAGCTGGTTCTTCCATGGGATCCGCTGCACCTACTTCTGCTCATCTTAAACGTCGTCGTGATAAACCACTTGTTATCGAGAACATCAGTGCACGTCAGCCTAACCTTATGTGCCCCGTGGGTACCGGTGCGGCTAACATCGGAATTATGATTCATAACCATTTGTTTACGGCATCTCCTTCATTCTGGCTCAATCTTTCTGGTATTGCTCCAAATACGCCTGAAGAAAGCTATCTACGGTTTGTGCGTTCACAACTAGGTACAGATGAAGTCCAACTAAAAAAATTGGTTCCCCTGGGCAGAGAAGTTAGCACCTTGTCATTTGTCTCTTACAAAGTTGGAATTTCTCTCGACTTGAAAGAGAAAGCTTTGTCATCAGAGACCTGGCTTGCTGGAATTCGTTTTCGCCAGTTTGTAGAGAATACCTCCGAACCTTTTTTTTCCAACCCGAAGCAGCCCCGTTTGGAATTCAAACCGAATCAAATGACACCTTTCGCGACTCCAATTTGAGCGAGGCGACCAACTTCGATAATCGACAGTACCAAGAAACTCAACCCGCCACTGCTGATCCTTCTCCGCCATCACCCGCTTTATTCAGCACATCAGTTCTCGCTCATTCCGCCAGAACGAACTCAAACGCCCAGCTAATGGTATATTACCAGAACGCCGGTGGTATGCGAACCAAAACCAATGAGTTTTTGTTAGCACTGTCTTCATGTGACTATGATGTCATCATGATAACAGAGACTTGGCTGAAGAACGACATCGGCAACAGTGAACTAGCCTCTAACTATAATATCTACCGTAATGATAGAAATGCCAATACAAGCCATTTAAGACGTGGAGGAGGTGTGTTAATTGCAGTTCGACATGATATAGACGTAGCCTCGGTTGCGATACCAGACTGTGACCACCTAGAGCAAGTTGTTTTGCGAATCAAAGATCGGTGTTGCAATGTCTATTTCTGCTGTGCCTATTTCAGGCCAAACAGCGAAACTGCCATGTATGCGTCTCATATGTCTGCTCTCGAATTCTTGATGAATATGGTTAGTAGTAATGATATAATCGTCGTAGCTGGGATTACAACCTACCGAATTTGCTTTGGACCTTCGACGAGGATGCAGAGGGATTTTTACCAGTAAACGCCTCCGCCGAGCAGGAGCTTGCCGTCATCGAATCGATGATAGCCTACGGGTTGTCTCAGATGTGTTCGCTTGCGAACGCCAATGGTAGAATTCTAGATCTTCTATTTGTGAATAGACCCGATTTAGCTGATATTTAACACCCTCCAAACGCAATTTTAAATACCGACCGACATCATCATTCTACTGTTTTAATCCTCGACTATTTTTCCGACGAGCTTACGGATCCCGTTAGCCCGCATAGACTAAATCTAGATTTTATGCACTGTGATGCCGCCCGTGTTATGCAATTGTTACTGAACACAAACTGGCAAATACTTTTCGAAGATCTGAACATCGATGTTGCTGTATCAACCTTCTATGATCATCTCTGGGACGTCTTACACATTCACACGCCGCCTAAACGACTACACCGACATCAGCCTTACAAGCTCCATTGGTGGAATTCTAAGTTACGGAGGAGCCGCAACTTAGTTCGCAGAGCCCGTAAACGCTTCCTTCGAGACCGAACGGACCAAAACAAGTCAATGCTCTCAAGGCTAGAGATTGAATATTCGACTCTTCGCAACGCAGTTTTCAACCAATATATTTCTAACATCGAACGCAACGTGAAACAAGATCCTTCGACATTCTGGAAATACATCAATAGCCGCCGCCTTACTAACTGTATCCCATCGTCTGTGACGCTTCAAGGACGCACATCGAAAAGCATCAAAGAGTCATCTGACTTGTATGTAGATCTTTTTTAGCAGCGTGTATAGCCCAGTCACTTCTGATTGTAATAATGTGTATTTTGATACACTTCCTAGCTATGACATCAGTCTACCGCAACCCGTTTTCAGTGAACAAGATGTTCTAAAAGTGCTAAATTCTCAGATCCCTCGAAAGGATATGGGCCTGATGGGATTCCAACATCGCTTTTTGTAAAAATAGTTGCTTCGCTTGTAACACTGCTGTGTATGATTTTCAATCGATCGATCTTGGAAGGTACTTTTTCTACTCTGTGGAAAATCGCATCAATCTCACCGATCCATAAGTCAGGAAATGATCATCGTGTGGCGAATTAGAGGCCAATATCGATTCTTTGCAGCTTTTCCAAAGTGCTAGAAGTCCTAATATACGAGAGAATCTACTCAGCGGCCTCTCCAATACTCACCGATGTCCAGCACGGGTTCATCAAGAAACGTTCAACCTTGACAAACCTAATGATCTAAGCAGCGATTTGCATTCTGCAACAGGTAAAAAACTGCAAGTGGATTCGATATACGTAGATTTTGATAAGGCTTTCGACAAAGTACCTCACAGAATCGTAAGAGAAAAACTTGATCGCTATGGATTTCCCGAGTGGAAAACTAAATGGCTGTATTCGTATCTGCTGAATCGTCAAGGCTTTATAAACATTCGTGGGGCTCACTCCTCCGTATTCGACATGCCGTCTTGTGTTCCGCAGGGTAGTCATCTTGGACCGCTCATCTTCGTGATTTTTATTAACGACCTGGCAACATTCCTTCAGTCGCCGAAACTGCTGTTCGCAGATGATCTTAAATTCTACCGAACCATTGATTCGATCTTGGATTGTGTTGCGCTTTAGGAGAACGTCGATCGATTATTAGTATGGTGCGGATTACACGGTATGGAAGTTAACGCCGAAAAATGTAAGTGTATAAGCTTCTTTAGAACTAGAGCCTCTTTTGTCTACGACTACGGTCTAAGGGACACCTCTCTCGAAAGAGTAACCTTTATCAAAGACCTCGGAATAACGTTTGACAAAAAGCTTTCATTTGTTCAACACACCGCGACCACTGCAGCCAAAGCCTTTGCTTTGATCGGCTTCCTGCGTCGGAATACACTCAGCTTTGAGGACCCGTATACTCTGAAAACAGTTTTCTGCTCATTGGTACGCAGTGTTCAGGAATATGCGGTACCGGTCTGGGCACCCTACCACTCTGTCCACAGCGAAAGACTCGAAACGATTCAGAAAAAAATTTCTCCGCTACGCCCTGCGACGATTGCCATGGCAAGATCCCGTACGGTTACCACCCTATTCTGAGAGGTGTGCCTTGCTATCAATGACGTCTTTGAGCCAAAGAAAAACTTTTCTACAGCGCACCTTCGTCTACGACATCTTGACAAATGCCGTTGACTGCCCGCAATTGCTTCAGAGATTGAACATATACGTTCCAGCACGCTGACTGCGTAATCAAACCATGTTTTGGCTGCCAAAAAGCAGGACTGTCTTAGTACAGAATCACCCCCTCTTTCGATGTTGTGAAGTTTTCAATGCTGTTTCTCACTTGTTTGACTATCATGTTACAAAATCTAAGTTTAAATGTGCAATCCGTGACGTCACCTAACTTTATTGCTATGTTATTTAATTATAAACTAATCTTAAACAATCAGTCTGTATGACAGAAATAAATAAATAGTTATCCAAACATACGGGAAAATGGTGCCTAGCCTTTTTTATCCAGTATTTTATCATTTACCTGAGGAACCTGAAAAACCTATATAAGGAAGAAATAAATTCAATCTACATATTTAAGATGGCATAAAGCCTATTCACTAGGGATTATTAGCATTTAAGCTCTTTTCTATAGTCGGTAAGGAATGATAGCATGTCTTTTAAGTTTAATTTCTTAAACTCAGATTCGCTTAAAGCGTAAGATCCCAGAGTACGAAAACGTAGTCTGGCAAATGAGGGACAGTTACAAATAAGATGGAAGGGATCTTCCACATCTGATTCACAACTACCACATACTGGAGATCCAGCACGCTGAATGTTGTGCATATGATAGTTGAGTTTAGGGGAAAAGTTCATATAAAGCCCCATGTGGCTAATACGCGCCACTCTTGTTTTGAAGAATCTGAAACATTTTAAGCCAGCAAAATATTACCAATTTGTTTTAAATGCTGTGATAGGTCATGGCAAGTATGAATTTTTCCTTAAAATGCCCCTGTGTCGTAATAATTTCACAATTTAGGTTTTTCTTCATTTCGATCTAAATTTTAAAACACTTTTAATAAGGTGTCACTAAGCAGAGAAAAACGAATAAGACAATATTTTCTGACCCATCGATAGAGGAGAATCTAAATTATGATTTCATGCTAAAAAATCATACTGAACTTGCTAAGGTATGCTTTTCATGGGTATGTTCTATCACGGCCCATGCGCTCTTTATAACGCTCCAATCGTAGTAGGCTGAAAATAGCATTAATTTTTCAAAAAGGCCAATTTTCATTGAAAATGAACAAAAAGTCTAAAACCATATTTTGAGCGTTAATTCAGCCCAAAAAATCTATTTTTCATTTTTTGTTAAATTTCTATTAGTCCATTTTGATTTTTTTTTCAGTCAAAGTGTCTGTAAGTATTGGTGTGTTTTCGGTCTTCGGCTGCTCTCGGGTGTGTTCGGCTGCTAGGCGCGTATTGAATACACAGCGGCGCGTATTCGCAACACAGTTTTGTTCTGTGGCTTTGAATATGGTTTTTAAAAAACATGTTTTTGAAGAAACTATTGCAATTTGAGTAATGAAAAATCATAGGAATTTGTAGAAAACACTTTTCTTCAACGATTGTACCCATTTTTAACACAATTTGTGCGTGGAATACATAGAAAATCAGCGATTCGCTTAGGTGGCGCATAATAAGGCATGTTCCCCTACAATGACCGGAGTGTGCTCTGATCAGAATGCTGCAATGAGCTTTACTTACAGTGAACAAGTAGGGGAACATGCCCTATTATGCGCCACCTAAGCGAATCGCTGATTTTCTATGTATTCCACGTACAAATTGTGTTAAAAATGAGTGCAATTGTTGAAGAAAATTGTTTTCTACAAATGCCTATGATTTTTTATTACTCAAATTGCTATAGTTGCTTCAAAAACTTGATTTTTAAAAACCTGATTCAAAGCCACAGAACAAAACTGTGTTGCAAATACGCGCCGCCGTGTATTAAATACGCGCCTAGCAGCCGAACACACCCGAAAGCAGCCGAAGACCGAAAACACACCAATACTTACAGACACTTTGAATTAAAATAAAATCAAAATGGACTAATCAAAAATTTAAAAAAAATAAAAGTAAATTTTTTGGGCTGAATTAAGGCTCAAAATAAGGTTTTAGACTTTTTGTTCATTTTCAATGAAAATTGGCCTTTTTGAAAAATTAATGCCATTTTCAGCCTACTACGATTGGCGCGTTATAACGAGCGCATGGGCCGTGATAGAACATACCCATAAAAAACATCCATAGTGAGTTCGGTATAATTTTTGAGCATCAAATCATAGTTTAGATTCTCCTCTATCGATGTGTCAGAAAATATTGTCTTATTCGTTTTTCTCTGCTTGGTGACACCTTATTGGAAGTGTTTTAAAATTTAGATCGAAATGAAGAAAAACCTAAATTGTGAAATTATCACGACACAGGAGCATTTTAAGGAAAAATTCATACTTGCCATGACCAATCACAGCATTTATAACAAATTGGTAATGTTTTGCAGGCTTAAAATGTTTCAGATTCTTCAAAACAAGGGTGGCGCGTATTAGCCACATGGGGCGTTATATGAACTTTTCCCCTAACTCGATATGATTGGATATGGTTTTTCTAAAAATAATTTTATTTGGTGACAAGTGTCCAACTCTTCCCAGTATCGTTTATGCTGGTTAAAGGACCAAGTTTGAATTTGATTTCTGAATCAACATGGGACAGCTTGCTCTAGTCTGCGAAATTCCTTTTCCGATCCAGCTCTGGCGAGTTCGTCGGCGCACTCGTTTCCAAAAATTCCCTTATGTCCGAGTACCCATAGAAGGTTTAATCCATTGCCTTCAGCAAGTTCTTCGATTGCTTTCTGGCATGCGATTACCAGTTTTGAACTCGAACTGGAAGCACTAAGTGATTTGATAGCTGCTTGGCTATCTGAACAGAAACAAATTGTTCTGAACTTAATTTTCATTTGAAGTTCAATTTGCACTCCATACATAAAAGCACATAGCTTAGCCTGAAAGACTGTACAATATTTTCCTAGAGGTTGAGCATGTTCTATGTTCAACTCGTGACAGTAAATTCCTGCACCTCCCGGCCGTTTGATAATGAACCGTCAGTATAGAGTACAATATGAGAGGACGAAACCTGATAACCATTCTTGAGGAGAAGAAAATTTGACTTTAATCCCTTGACAGGTAAAACTACTCGAGAGTGTTAAATCGTTTGGCGCTAAATAAAACTCGTTTAATCTAACTAATTTAGGCCTCACATTTGCATGACTCGATGATCTTTCGATATTTCCTGACAGCCAGAGACCAACTGCCTGTAGACGAAAAGCACATGAGAAGGCTTCCTGTTCTAGGGACAAGTGTAGAGCTAGCCGAACTTTGCAAGTAAACTATCAGAATTCATGCTCTGAAAGGACACCCATTAGAACTGGTGTCCCTCAGGACAGTATACTTGGGCCAATTTTAAACAATATTTTTACTTCTGATCTTCTTGATGTACCAGAAGAAAAAGGTAGAAGATTATTTGCTGATGATATTTAGCTTTCAACCAAAGGTCGAAATTTGCGGGTGGTACGCAGTAGATTGCAACAAAACTTAAATTCCTTTTTGAATTGCTTGAAAATCTGGACAATTTCTCCTAACGCTTTCAAAACTCATATTACTTATTCAACAAAACTCTTCGCATTTCACCCACCTTCTTGACTGTGTACCGCCTCGTTCACATTGGGGTTGCTCCAGGTATCTTCATTTGCTTGATCCTGCGCTAATGTTATCGTGCTGGAACTTTCATTTCTGGGAACGATTATTCCACTTTGGATGGCAAGCTGGCGGATAGATCGCAGATTGGTCCTCACATCGCTCTGCCTATTTGACACTCTTCCGATTACGTTGGCCAATGACACTTTACTATCACAATTTGTTACACTAAATAGGGAAACTAATATAAGCACCGAACTCGCCACTCGATCCTTTGATCGAGCCATGGTTCAAAAATTGAAATCCTTTCAACGGGGAACTTCACTACTAAATGACTCCAACCCACGACTAATAGGTTCCTTTTCTAGTTCATGCCAGCCCACTTCACGGAAAGGTCCTGGACAAGGCCTAGCAATCGCACGAGCCAGATACCACCTCCTAAGGACCTCTTAACCTTGCGGATGAAGACTGTTTGGTGGAAAATTGCGAACCACCATCAACATCAAATTTGCAACGGATAGATTTTCCGAACTGATCTGGTTTGAATTCGCACGCGTACTAAATTGGGAAAATCATAACAATCAAAAGAGCCCATAATTTTCCCCCTTTGGATGGACCGCGCGAGAAATCGATGCATTTTCCCTTCCGAGGTCCGAAAGCCTTGCGATGCGCCATGCGCGATAAAGGCATAAAGATGCGCTGATAGTGCGATTATGTAACTTCTAATTCTCCGCACTTAGTCAAAGCCCTGGAGTGGATAAACGAGTCAGAGACTAAGCACATAGCATTCATCTGTTCCGTCCGTTCGTTAATGGGCTCTTTTTTTCTTCAAACTACAATAAGGCTAGATTGCGTGGTAATGAACGATCACTGCAATTTGCTAATGGGTGTGGTGAAAATAACCTGTTTTATTATATTTCATGTTTTGTTTTGAATCAACGCCTCTAACAAACGCACATCCAATTGCAAAGGGAAAACAATTCTCGGCATAAAACGATGCACAATGCCTGTACGTACAATTGGTAGTTTGAGTTTATCGTCTCTTTTCTATTACTTGTATAGAAATATTCAAAAAAAATCAGAATTTTGTGGGATAATTTTGATATACCTATTCGTTTAGAGGTAGCCTCTGGGATATGTGACACATTCCATTCTTATCCAAGTATTTAACTTTTTGAATAAACCTTGGGCAATCAATTCTAAGGCAATCATCTTCAACGAAGATAATTTCCATTGAGCCGACTTAGTCGATTCTTGGCTTGACCTTTTTTTCTCAACTAATTACCAAACAGTTTATTTTATTTTGAAACGATGTAGGTTGAAAAAGCGGAGGGTGTTTATCTCAAAAGGCAAACGCGTTTGACCGTATTTAGGTCAAAAACTGAAAAAAACATTTGTTAACTTTACGGAATATAAAAAATGGCTCTCCGGAGTTTAAAAAGAATACCGCTGATCAATATAGTCTTAGTAACTAGACCATTTATAAAGCAGTTCCGAGTCGGGCTAGAAATAGCATGGGCGACTTAAAAGAAGAAAAAGAGGTTGGAAAAAATTGTTTGTCTTCTTCGAAAAAAAAGCTGGAACGAGCCCAGATCTACAATTGCCTCATTAATTATGATATGTTTCGAAGTCGATGAAGCTCTGTACAAAGCTTTTCAATAAGGATCGATTTGTTTTGAACTTGAGTTAAGTTAAAGCTTATAAATATTATGACAAACTATTTCACCCGAATAAGTTAAGACCTTATTCACCAATTTGATTTTTCCAAACTTTTTGTTATGTTCAAATTCAAAAGAATATAAATAACTTAGAAGTGACTAGTGGCCTCTACCTTTTCGTTACGTAGTTCAAAATTTTGAATATACACTCAAAATAATCTGCACGTAGTGGCTGTGTGGAGAACTAAATAATTAAAATCCAATTTATTTTCACGTAGATGCTTTGAATATCCACATATCCATATTGGTGCTTCATGAAAGCAACCTACAATTGAGGTGAATTTATAAAAGCTACGGTATTTGTTTTTGATATCGAAATGGAATTTTTGCCGATTGTGTTATTCATTTGTTGTTATTGGTTTTAGGGTTCAGTTTAGCTTAAAATAAGATCAAGTTAGCTTAATTTAGTCCTTTTTTTGTTAGTTGATCACCCAGGCGGTAAATCCTTTTTACAGATTGCATTCCAAGGCACAGCGAGCCACCGCGTCCCCCCTGTATGCTACTCTGAGTCCATGGGTGCAATTGGTCCATGGGTTCAATTGATACTATGTACCCCTACGCCATTAAGTCCATCTGGGGCCTCCTATTGCTCCTATTATGATTTTGGAATTCACTCTTTTGTTGTCAAAATGCCGTCCAAGGAAGTAGTACAGCGTATCAAAATTTTGCTCGCGCATCGAGAAAATCCGAGCTACTCACACGCAAAGCTGACAAAATCGCTGAAAGTTGCCAAATCAACCGTAACAAATGTAATTAAAGTGTTTGGGGAACGTTTGTCGACAGCCAGGAAGTCTGGATCGGGGAGAAATCGAAAACCGGAAGCAGCTGAGACAACAAACAGTTACGAACGATTAGTTATTAGTTATAAAAAATACAAGAAAACAACCTACCACATTATAACAACTAAAAAGATTGTAATCTTACGTTGCAAGAATGAAATAAAGAAATAATAATAATAAAAAAAACAGAGTTGGCGGTAGTTTCATGCGAAACTCTAACATTTCTCTCCGAGATGCCGCAAATAAGCTGGGTGTATCGTCAACAACCGTGTATCGAGCCAAAAAACGAGCCGGACTATCGGCTTACAAGAAGGTAGTGACTCCAAATCGCGATGATAAACAAAATATGACGGTCAGAGCGCGATCCCGACGAAGTTTGACTGCGTGGTAATGGACGACGAAACCTACGTCAAAGCCGACTACAAGCAGCTACCGGCACAGGAGTTTTATACGGCAAAAGGAAGGGGAAAGGTAGCAGATATTTATAAGCATATGCAACTGTCAAAGTTCGCGAAGAAATATCTGGTTTGGCAAGCCATCTGTACCAGTGGCTTGAAAAGCAGCATTTTCATAGCATCCGGGACTGTCAACCAAGAAATTTACGTGAAAGAGTGTTTGAATAAACGTCTGCTGCCTTTCCTGAAGAAACACGGTTGTTCCGTACTGTTTTGGCCGGATTTGGCATCTTGCCATTACGGTAAAAAGGCCATGGAGTGGTACTGGGCTATTGTCAAGCGGAACCTAAAGAAAACTGCTAAGGACGAGCAGCAGTTCAAGGCAAACTGGCTTTCTGCGGCGAAGAAGGTGGACAAGGTGGCTGTACAAAATCTGATGGCAGGGGTAAAACGTAAGGCCCAGCAATTCGGATTTGGAAAAGCGGAAGCCTAACTGAATATTTTTCCTGAATTTTATACTAATAAAACTTGAAAAAGAAATTTAATTTGGTTTTTCAAATAAACTATTTCACCGATTTACACGCGTTTTCCCTTGACCAAATTTTGACCGTATCACCCTTTACCCGAGATGAAAGACCAAGTTCGCACTTAAGCGCTCATCGGCTTACTCAATTTCAAGTCATAACTCCAGCATATATACCCTGCCTCTTGTTACGATTGAAGACTAAGGACTTCTCAGTCTTTGACTTCTCGTCTTAGACGACTGGACGGCGTTACGAAATTAATCGAATGATTCCCAGTGAAAACGTCATCCTACACCGACTCGAGTGACTAACCCGCCGACGAATTGCAGTCACTCTAGCCGAGAGTATTTCGCGGCGTAAATATTCTTTCCCCTACGAGTTCGACTGCGAAGAAGGTAAGTCTTATCCCCGCAGCTTCCGTCGTAGGGAGCGCGTTCGACTCGGATACTCCACGATGGAAACGTTGGAGGTATCCTACACACAGACGCGCGACGTACCAGGCAGCTCGGCATATACAGAAGGTAGAGTCGTATCTTTGTATGTTTTACTGCCAGGATCGGACGCAAACTACTCAGATGCTCCCCGACGGAGGAGTCACCCTACACCGATCGCGGACTGATGCTTCGAACCTCGTACAGTTGAACACTACGTGCTCTGGTGTCTCTACTGTGTCACCGCAGGTTGGGCAGGATGGCGAGGCCACGTGTTCAAAACGATGGCGGTACTGCATGAAGCATCCGTGACCAGTCAAGAGCTGTACCATGCAGAAATCCATCTCTCCATGTCTCCGGTCCTTCCAGGATCCGACATTAGGGATCAAGCAATGGGTCCACCGGCCACGTTCCGAACTGTCCCACTGTTGCTGACAGTTGGATATCGAGGCCTCTCTGGCATGTTTCCGCACGTCGGGCATGTGCCTGTACTCCATAGCAGAAGATGACTTCCTCAGATGCAAGACCGAGATGACCCCCGCCACAACATCAGCAGCTACCGAAGACACTGTTCGGTATGCGATGATTACTCGCAGGTTCATCAGCCTCTGCACACTGCACAGTTTTTGCAGGTTTCACTGCCTGCTCAAGGCTGCCTTCGTGGCTAAAGCTCCGTACCGCAGAATGGATGAGGTCACACTTGCTAGGACCCCCCTTTTGCTGTAGCCGGTCGCCGAGTTATTCGACATGGCCCGTGAGAGGGCTGCTGTCGCCATTGCCGCTTTTTTACAGGCGTAGTCGACGTGGGCCGTAATGTTCAGTCGTACTTGATTGCACGCTTGGATTCGATTGCGCACGGTCCAGATGAAATCGCCCCTGATTGTGCTGAAATCAGGTTGGTGATCAGCACCATCTCGGTCTTGTGGTAAGTCACGCGCAAGCTCTTGGAGCGCATCCAATTTTCTACCTTCTCAATAGCTACTGTGGCGTAGCTGGACCACTCCGGTTGATGGGGCCGATGCCAGGAGAACCACGTCGTCGGCGAATCCCACAATTCGCTCTCCCGTAGGGAGACGCAGTCTCTGTAGATCGTCGTAGACAATGTGACCCTTAGCTTTGTTCAACTGAAGGGACTAAGTCGCGCAGTTCCTCCAGCGAAATCTGCTCCTCTTCACTCGTATCTCAGTCATATGGGACTCTCGGCGATGTAATTTCCCCGTGCTGTGGGAACAGCTCGTTGACGATCTCTCTCTGTTTGTTCGGACACGATTCCAGTGGCGCACCTCCGCTCTGCGTCTTGGCCTTGACAATCCTGTAAGCGTCGACCCAGGGGTTGTCATTGGCGTCCTCGCAGAGTTGCCTGATTCGTGCCTATTGGCTCGCCCTGATAGCCCTGCAGAGGGCAGACCTCGCAATTGCGTAGGGAACTCATTGCTCCGTTCTCGCTGAGGGGGACCTCGCTCTCTGCATATGTCGCCTAGCCCGTAGGCAGCTAGTATGCAGGTCCGCAATTTCCGTCGTCCACCAGTAAACGGGTTGCCGAGTGTCCTTCCGCTTAGACCTCCTTGTCATCGCAGCGTCACATGCGCATGCGAGTATCTTCATCAGGTTTTGGACAGGTTTTCCAAGTTCCACTCCCATATTAACACTTCGACAAAGACGTTCTGTTCGAATTGTGTTGTCTTTCATAGGCGTGCTCCTGTTGTCGTACCTCTTCTACCTTCTACCTACCTACCTGCTGAAGGTGGCGTCAATAATGGACTCGCTCCCATTCCTGTGGTAGGTCCTTGTATCGCCTACATTCCCCAGGTCTACGTTCAGCCTTGCAGGGCTTCCAGTAGAAGCTATCCCCTGGGGTTTATAAGGTGTTGGGCTGAAGGGGTACGCGTTGGGCTCCTGCCCGTGAGACCTTCGACGATTTTGTCCATTGTGACACCGAATCTCTCTAGAGACTACCAAGGGGGAGGGAGTTGGGGCGTAGCAGCTACAGACGAAGATCCCGTTGACTTTGGCTATCACGAAACCTTCCTCTCCAGCAGACACCACCTCTAGTATGGGGTATCTTCCTGTAACCCATATTGCGGCTAGTTTGACTTTATAGATTACCCAATTACTGCCATCCAAGGTCCTGCGATACGGATCTGATACCAACGCCACATCCAGCTTATCTTCAAATGCCATCTGCCACCCAGTTGGCGCTTCAGGAACATGGCATTTCCCTTCATCATCTTTTACACCCGGATCCTGCCGGACCTTAGTATCCTGGGCACGTCTTGTCAGGGCTCCTGGTCTCATTTTTTCTGGAGACCCGTTTTTCCGCTTTCCGTTTCCAGCAAACTTATCTTCGCCGTCCGTCTGTACGCAGACGCTGACCTTCTTCGACCGAACTGTATCTGCCCGCAGAGGGCAGCGGATAAGGTGGAAGTATCAGATACAGTTCACGCGCTTGCTGTGGCCTAGCTAGAAGGCCACTCTTTGGCTCAGATAGTTCGCATTAAATCATTGACTATTCAATGAAATCATTCGCACAATTCTGAAGACAATTCTATCTGAATGTTCAAGAGGAGGAAATTTTCTTACTCAGAAGCTTTAGACATTTTGAAATGAAGAGTTTATCAACGTAAATTTATTTTATGAAATTATTTTATCGGCTATATCGGTGAAATTTCATATTCTTTGAGAAAGAATATTTTGAGAATTGAAAGATTATAGACGGATAGAAGATTAGAATAAGATGAAAGATGTTGAAAATGAGCGGAAGGGTAATTTTAATTTGAAAAACTTTTCATGACATTTCACCATTTTGTTCCTCACGGGCCTATTACCTTGCAGTGGTAGATACGGATAGAATAGTAGCTACCACCACACAATAGTAGGCCTAGCGTGGTTCGTCCCACAAGCGGAAGACTTGCAGTACGAACGACGCACACAGGGGTAAATGAACCTAATAAGCGATCAAAATTATTTGCGGACAAACGGTAAACGATAGACATTTGATGTCTTCGCAACATTTTTATATTTTTTGATGATCTATCAAATTCTTGAAAGAAAAAAGTGATTTTTTCATCTGGAAGGGAGATAAAAAAATTATTTCTTGAAATAATTAGTTTAGTGTCTTGATGTCTTCACAAAAGTTGTAGATCTTATTATTTTAAGCAACTTTGTTGAAGACATCATAAAGATCGCATGAAATTCAAAAAAGTTTCGAGCATTTAAAAAATAACGAGAATTTTAACAAGTAATTTTGAGTTTTTATTTAATATCTTTTTAAGTACACGATTTACAAACTTGGTATATTTGAGAAAGTTGTTTAAATTGTTAAAACACACAATTTTGTAGAACATTTCAAATACATATTTCAACTAAGAAAGGAGATATACTGCAAAATATCCAAAATAATGCCTTTTTTCAGTAAGTTATAACCTTAAGAATTCGGACGAGTTCGGATAATTTTTTGAAAGGATTTTGTTGGTCAAGTTATTGGCTTTCCATTGATATATAAATTAAACATTAGTTTTGAATAGATTTTGTTCAAACAAGTAATCAAAAATGAGCTTTTTCCTCTAAAAACAGGAAAAATTGAGGTTTTTTTTCTTCGAATTTCACGCTCAAAATTTTAGATCGTTTGACTGATTTTTGCTGGAGATATACAATTTTGTATAAGAATTTATCTTTTCAAAAAGTTAATTGATTTTAATATCTTTTGTAATATTTCATCAATCTTCAGGAGGAAACAATCACATCACATTGAAATGTTTACCAAGAGTTTTCCGACTGAAAATTGTTTTGATCAAATTAAGTTTCACAAAGTTATGACAGTTTATTTTTCTGGATAATAAGAACAAAATAAAGCTTCCCTTAGATGTCTCCAGTCTAACTCGACGGTAGATTCGAATTTCTGAGGAAATTGAACATATGGTCCAACCTTCCAACCTTCGATTTCGATTTTTTTTTGGAATAAAGGGTCTATTATAATTGGTCTTTCATCATTCAATTAATTTAACTGCCTTTTATGCCTCGGGTTTTCTAGTCTACAAATATCTTCGTATTCGATTAAGGTCCGAAATTATTATATATCATATGGTTAACGATGTGGAAAATGCTGATAAAAAACTGCGATCTTAACCAACTGAGAAAATTTTAAACCCACAGCACATTTATTCGGACAAAACCAACTCCATAAAATCGCACACACCCACCAAAAATTGATAAGTATAAGGCTCATAATTTCTCGCCTTACGTACCAATACCAAGTTCCCACTCAGGAACAAAATTCCTCCTCGAAATAGATCAGTAAAAATTATGTGACTGCGGAAAGGCAGTCTGTTACGCTTGGAATAATTCATGGTAAACAAGCTGATATCACAGTCGCTCGATGGCCCAACGGAATGGGTGAATCTATTTACGGTAAAGTTGTTGTTTGATGGTTATTCCGGTAATAAATCCTAAACGCTTCGATCAGGCGCCAGGTATTGCTTTGCGATGAACACAAGCTCATAAAGCTATTAATGAAGTAAATTCTTCAATTTTATCCTTTTCGTTGTACCGTTTTAATAGATCAATAATAGTTTAATTTGAATTTGAACCTGCTGTTTATTATAGTCTATCCAATTTTCTCAAAGCAAGTACAGTTTTCATTTCAATTTGGTTTTTCCAGCGTGATTAAAAGGCTGCTACATAAAACAATCTATTAAAATCTTCTTGTAACATTTCATGTGTCTGATATATTATAGATGGTTTTTTATGCCTAACTGTTCAATGCTCACAGTACATAATGGATCCTTTGCTCTCCGTCAGGAAAGCATGAAAATAAAAACACTTATAGCACAATAAGTGGGAAACTGTGGGACCTAAATTTTTCCTTGATCTGTGAAGAGGATCCAAATTAGTTTTAAAGTCAACTTCAAAGGGAACCTTAACGTTGTTTAAGTTTGCATGACATTTTGGCCTTTTTTCAAACAGAACTGAACAATTTATTTTTTTACAACTCCACCCTGAAATATTTGTTTTCATAGAGAGCATTCTTCCATTTAAAACATCATCCGACATAATCAACTCAATTCTTCATTCTTTCTATTTCCCAGATCGGTAGCGATTGTTCCATGGGATCGATTACTGTCGAAAATCGAGTTTGTCGATTCGGTTCGGCTTTTGTTTGAAATCGGTCAGTTTTTCTTGACAGGACTTGCCTCGTCCGAAAAAGTGATTCATTTTTCGTGCGATTTCGGACCAAAACAGTACCCGATTTCGAACCGATGCGCCAGAGCACCTTCCTTCTGATGAAAGGATGAAAGTTTTTTTTATGCCCTGTCCGTTCATCTGAAATTATCGTATCCGATTTGATTTTTCATGAATATCCTTTTTTTCATTTTTAGTAATCTATTTTTTTCCCGAATGTTTTTTTTCTTTGTTCGTTTCTGAATTTTCCAAAACTTTTCTCCTCATTCTGAATTTCGTTCATGTTAAAAATGTTTTTTTTCCAGAATATTATTTTCTTTTTTTCTTCAAAGTTTTTCTTAATATTTCGTAGTTTCGTTTATGCAAAAAATGTTTTTTTTTTCCAAGAGCTCTGCCCTTGCGTCTGTGCTCTGCCCTGGCATTTGAGCTCTGCCCTTGCGTCAGAGCTCCTTCATTCCAGTCTGTCACCTATCCTCATCAATCCTTCCATCAGAGATCCATCTGTATAAAAGCACCTTCGTTCGATGATTAGACTGCTCTTGCGTCAGAGCTCCTTCATTCCAGTCGGCCATCTCCAGGGTAGCCAATATTTTTTCTCAAAAATCAGGGAGCTGGTGAATTAAAAATCAGGCTACGATAAAGTTACGGAAATTTCGCTAAAAGTGATAACCTTTTTTTTTGGTCACCGCTTTCTCTCGAATATGTGTTGTGAGCCTACTTGGAATAATAATTCAACTGAACCAAAGCAATCGAAAGATTCCCTTTAATTCCCTTTTTTAAAAAAGAATTCAAGCGAATCTATCGATTGCTTTGATTCAGCCACATTTCCACTTTTTCACTTCAGCAATGGTATCTTATGCCGTTTTCGTTTATCTCCACTAGCGCGGGGCAAAACTTTCTCTGAATAAACAAACAGAATCGTTACCCGCGACGATGCAAATATATGGTTGCTATACTAACCCTTGTGCTTACCCCCAACACTGACAACTTTTACGGGGTGCAACCGCCTGTTTGAGGTTCAAATCTCGGGCAAAACTAGTGGACTTCTGAATTAATAAACGAACACAATAACAGCAGTTAGGGCAAAACTCGTGGTTAACTAGGTTGCCACTGCCAATAAACGAAAACACTATTATTCAGTTCCTTACTACCCATTTTTCATCACATTCGCAAAAATCAGGCAAAATCAGGCATATTTTCAAAAAATCAGGCAAATTCAATGGCTTATCAGGTTGTCAGGCAGAGCCTCAAAAAATCAGGCAATACCTGAAAAATCAGGCACATTGGCATCTCTGGCCATCTCTCCTCATCAATTCTTTCACCAGAGCTCCGCCCTTGCGACACGGCGCTCTGCCCCTTCAAATCTTTTCACACTCCTCTTGAACGGAGCATCGAACATTATCCTTATTTGTTTCCATTAACTTCACTTACTTACCAGGCGGAGGAAGTCTCAACTGCGCCATTGTCGAATCCACCGGTTAATGCACTCTTGAATGTTCCTCACAAGAATTAGAAGTATCCATTCTTTTCAATAGCCGCTGAACAACTGCTGTTTTTCTCTTGCATACACGCATCGGATTTTCTGCGCTCTCAGAGTATCACGATAAATCTGAGAACTCAATAACGCATTATTTTATAATCAATTTTACTCATTTATTTCATCTATCCTCTACAGTCACGATTACGAACCTTGGTTTGAAAAAGCCTGATTTTCCTACCGGATAAAGGGTACAATAGTAGCACTTTTCATCACAGTTGTCAAAACAGCTATTTTTCGATGTTGATTTGATTAGGAAGGAAAAAACTACCATCTGTTTCTTCAGGTTGAAAACTTGCTTTTAATAAGTTTTTTGCAAAACATTGTGTATGCAACTCGTTGCAAAACTCGCTTTTTCAGCATTCGACGTTCTTGCACATAAATAAATAAGATTACGACTTGTGCTGAAAAAAACCACTTTTCGCAACTTGTTGTCTGAAATGTTTGTTTTCCGTTACGAAGCTTTGTTTTGAAAAGTTTTTCTTTTCCTACCGAAAAAAAACAACGTCAAAAAGAAACACTTCCCGATACAGCCTTCAAAACAGTGTTGAAAAGTGTGCACTAAATCACATGATTTCCGTAGAGTTGAAAATCGCATGCATTGTATACATTTTGGGGGTATTTCATTCAATAGAATACCTTGTCGGTAAATTTGAGTTGAGCTAGCAACCAAGAAACAGTTTGTATACATTTCCAAGCACCCAACCGATGTTTGTTCAATAACTGGTACATGTATTTCTTTTTGAAAAATATATGGCAAGATTGAACGTTCAATAACTGAAACATTGGCGTTTTCGGTGATCCAATGATTGAACACTTTCATTTGTGAAATTTTAAGAAAATACAGATAATTAAGGCTACCACTCTTCCAGAAATCATTACAGAACACTTGTTGGAAAAATTCATGATATTAGCACATATTAGTATCGAGTTTTATTTGATTTCTATCCAAATTTTCACCTAACCAAAAAAGGGCTGTTTTCTTCATCCAGTCAAAAAATCATGTCAAAATTTGAACAAATTTAAAAGTTTCGCAGATTGTGTCTTTTTGAATCCAAAATTCTTGCTAACAATTCGAACCGAGGCAGAAAATGCTTCAACAGTGACACAATGATTTTTGTTTAATTTTTTTACCGTATATAATTGTTTAAATTGGTTTATGTTTGACTAGTGTTCACCTGATACCTGTTCAATAACTTGTGCTTTTACTCAATTGAAACACTCAGAAAATATTCTTGAAAACTCCTAACAATTTGATTTTAGCAGGCTGCCAGGTATTTTATCAGGACCACTACTTTTTTTTGTTTTTTAAGGATTGGATTATGAGAACAACTTCGTTACTAGTTGCAGGACGTATAAAATGTTGTTTTGTTGGAACTCTATTTATAAGTGACAAATTATCAAAAGATGGATCGACTACAATACTATTGGCTAGATTCTTTCCAATGTTTGTAAAGTAGGAATTAAAGTGTTGAAAAATATCTTTTTTATTGTTAATATTACAACTCTGGTCTCAAATCTTTCTTGGAAGTTCCTAAAAAAGTGTTTATATTTTTCCATAATTTGGCATGCGAGGAATTATTAAGAAGGTTTTCATAATAAACATCTTAGCTTTTCTCTTGCAAATGTCTTTAAAACTTTACATGCTCAAATGGAAACCTCCACAGTCTAATCGACTTACTTACTAAATTACTTAATGGTCCCGCGTCGATTCTCCGGCGCATAGGGCCGTGGTAAAAGACCTCCACTGTTGACTATCCGGAACCAGCATCTTCACTTGATCCCAGTCAAGACTCTTGTGTAGATTCACTTTACACTCTGTCGGCCGAACGAGAAACAAATGCCTTACCTCGCTGCAGGTTGCTCGTTGACTGACTCGAGGCTTTTTCTACCTGTGTGTGTGTGAATAAAACGAGAGAGATGCTACCTTCTCTCTCAGCTAGGATTATTGATCGGGAGAGTCGTTAATGATGCTGTCAGCTGCCGTATCAATCATCTGCTACACATCTCCCCCCTACACAAAAGGTAAAAAAAGGAAGAAAAATCTTTGAATTGAAAGTTTCATGTGATTCGTTTAAATAAAAAAACCCCGTCAATATTCTCTTTCGTTTGTGTTGACCTTATATCTGATGTTCAATACATATTTTGAACTGTGTAGATATAATTTGCAATTTTACTGTCAACATGACGACTAACACCAATCCTGGTTTTGTGCATAAAGTGAAACGTTTTGAACCAGAGTTGTTATTCACTCTCAGAGATTAACCGACAAACGGAATTCTTCATCGATAACGTTAATTATAATGAATGAAAGATTACGTTAGCTTGTTAAACCTTGGCATCAGTATTAAGGACATTTCATGTTACGCGTAGTTAAGTCGTTCATAGACTGTGAACCTGACTGGATGTTTCAAACCAAATGGTTGTAGCAGTTTTGCTCTTCCAGGCTTGGAGGAAGTATTGCAGCTCTGAGAAAAGCTGGATATTTCTCAGCATATACCGTCAGCCATTATGGACCATTCTGGAGTGTCGTTTGCCTCAGCTTCGATCTTCCACGAAAATGCAAAATTTCTGAGTGAGCAAATCGTTTGCTCAATGAAATCATTTTCAGACGAGTTTGCCTATGGAACTCTGCTGTTCTTCAGTCTACAAGAAATTTTTTTTTTTTGTTACACTTGATTCGGCCTTCGATCAAAAGCATTAATTGTATACTTCGTTCGAACTATAAAATCATAAATTTTTATAAATCGGAACTTAGTCATAACATCCGATTAGATATCCCATCGCAATTAGAAAACGAAAAGTTTGATTTGATGACCAATCTCAACATATAATCCTGACCTCTTATCAAACTCCGTCTATGGGACCTCTCGTCGTAACGCTCAAGGAGTCAACGACCTTATGTCGCAATCCTGTCAATTTACTGGGTTAAAGATCTTCCCTTGGAAATGGACATCCTGCTTTGAACAAATTCGTCAGTTTGTATGAACAAATTGTAACGCTAATCATCAGATCCATTTTCAAATTGGTCATTCTAAACCTTCAAATCCCGATCCAACGCCAATACATAAAGTGAACCTTCAGAACACTTTTCATGTTGGTCATCCCGATCCAACGAAAATACATAAAGTGAACCTTCAGAACACTCTTCATGTTGGTCCTCCCGATCCAACGATAATACATAAAATGAACCTTCAGAACACTCTTCATGGTCGTACGGAAATTATAACTTTCTAGAAGTTTCAATGAAATGATACGGAAATATTGCCCAAAAAAACAGAAATTTTGTTCAAAACATAAATAGGCGCCTTTAGCCCGCACGGTTTGAGGTTCGGCATTTTAGACAACACTTATTATAAAATCGTTTTTTTGGAAAAAGAAGAAAATTTTAACATAAAAATTACTCCAATGTATAAAAAACAGATGCCTGCACACGTGTAGGGGAGATGAGGGCATAACGAGCACCCGAGGCATAATGAGAACTACGCTTTTCTACGAAAGTGCGTATTTTCTTAAATAAATTTTCATGAGGATTTGTTTCGTACTTCCTATAGTATTAATTTTTCACAAAAAAAGGAATCTCCTTATCATCTTTACAGAGATATTTAAAAAAAACTAGCCTGGTTCTCAAGTTACGAAAATATTATAATTTTTGAGCACCACGAAATAAGCTCTTATGATCTTCAAATAACCTTGATCTATAATGTACGCACTGCAACATGATGTACACATTGTTTCTCAATTTTTACCATCAAAAATTTTTTGATTTTTCACTTTTATCAATTTTAAAACACGTTTTTACTTAAATTTGTTGACTAGGGGCATATAGAGCACCATATTATCGAGGCATAATGAGCATTTTCTGCCGTAGAATCTAGCAGCGAATTAAAATTGATTTATAGCGCCACACCTTGACTAGTTTTCATCCGACGATTTAGCCTATTGGTAAGGTGTCGGAGAGGTAATCAAAAGACTAGAGTTAGATTTCTGTTCGAGGTGATTTTTTTCCATTCACAATTCATGATCGATTTTTTTGTTGTTACATTATACGGCTAGTAGCATCATCCTCCGAACAAAGCACTTAATGTATGAGCGTGCGTGAATTGTTTGTATTCTACAAACAGACCTAGATTATTTTGTTATTGCTTTGTTTGATGAATCTTCGACTCACCTGACTTCATCGAATTGAATTCGCTGCTAGATTCTCCGGCAAAAACGCACATCTTGCTCTGATTAATGGTGCTCATACTGCCTCAGGGGGGGTTCTCATTATGCCTCCACAGTGGCTGGTTATCAGCTTTTGACAAATTTTTTTAAAATGCATTTTTTAACGTTTTCATCTTGTTTTTCACGTTTCAGCCCGTTAGGGAATAGGCTTTTCAAGTGTCTGAACACGAAACAATAATGTAACCTCCATATTATAGCTATTTTCTATGGTTAAATAACCGTTTTCCTTAAGGTGGCCATTATGCCCCCATCTCCCCTATATAGTTTTTGTACACATATTCGATGTGATATTTGATTAAATCAGTGTTCTGCTTAATAGGCGCATATTCCGCAGACAGCGGTTTACATATACTTGCAGTTTTCACGTCCAATCGAGCAGTTTATTTATCTATAAAAGTAGCAAACCACTAACAATTTATGTGATTTCAAGTCGCAACCGCAGTCTACGTATAGGGTGGTATAGGTATCTGACAAATCGAGAATAGAGTGATAATTTCATTTGTTCAAACCTCTGAATTTATTACGTGGCCGCGGCTGATTCCTACGGAACAACTTAATCACCGCAAAAAGTGAAAATGTTATAGTTTGAAAACAAAAAAAGAAAACAAGTGCAAATCAGGTTAGTTAAAATCTCTCCAGTAGAGATTGCGCTAGTGAAATAAAAAAAAACATCAATACCATCCGATTTGCAAACCAAAACCAATCTATGAGAAAAAAAGCAAATATCCAAAGAAAACAAATACAACCATTAGCTACACGGTTTTGCGTGTTTCTTTCCTCATTAGATTGCCGCTCGGGAGAGAGAGGAAAAAAAGTTGATGACCAGTCTCATCTCCTCACTGTTAATCTAATTTGTGGAGGTGTGTATGAAAAGTGGAATAGTGGAAGACCATTTATGTACATCGTCTGTTCGGCTGGTTCCGATAATTACTAGGTTTGAGGTGTGTTTTTCGAATGTTTTGCTTACTTTCGATTTCTCCATTCAATGTAGACCGATATTGGCTGGTTTAATTTCTTAAAAATTTAAAAAATGACCTACGATGTATGAATTTGGATGAAAAAATTGGAGTTCATGGTTTACATCCTTTATCACAGATTCAAGTAGAAAATAGTTTCAACATGTTTGTCTCATGACGTGACTCGCGAATTGTCAGTCCTCCGTCCTGACCCCAGGATATGTCATAGGGCAAGGAAATACCTATACGTTCAGATGAATTCAGGAAACCGATCGTTCCATATCCTAGCTAACGTTTCTATCCTGAAGCGTTTGCATAGAGATTAAATTTGACAGTTCACGTCACGTAATTCGCAAGATAAGCCCCAATGCACAGCATAAAATATCTTTAGAACTCACCGAGCTGATTCGATAGGGACCTAAAGGTATATCTAGGACCCATAATTTATGATCTCCAAAATCGACCGATAACTAAATCTCTCTGTAAGAAAGACAAAAAACCCGTTTTTGACAAACATTCTATTATGTGAAAATTTCATGGAGATTGGTAAAGTGTTACAGAAGTTACAAGTCCTATCAATGAACCCTCTTAATTAGACTGCTAATTTGGCCAATAAACTTTTTCAAATGGTAAAATTTCATACAAAATTGAGTACCGAAAACTGGGGGGACATTGAGGACTTTTTTAATTCATTTTCGAATATTTTGGAAGGGGTTGCTTTTTTGTAAAACTAAAAAGTTTTAAAATACTCACTGCGGTTAGGAGTATAAAGCATGATCATTGAATATTCAAACGACATTAGTGGCTATAACTAAATGTTTGTTACAAAACCAGATTTCATGTTTCGGGGTAACTTTGATCACACTGGTTTTAACGTATCTCAACATCTTCAAAATTATTGTTATGATGTCAAATAACACAGAAAGCCTAAAACCTCAATAACATTAATTTTTTGTTTAGACTCAATTGAATTTTTTAACGTTTTCTTTCAAAAACAAATATACTCAAAAGATGGACAATGTTGCTGCATACATTTAGGGGCAAAAATTATAAACATTTCTCAATATTTTTTTTCGTCTCGAAAACAATCAAAATTTTACGTTCATGCAATTTCCTCCCACTGTTGCTTTGTTCCTTTAAATTGAAAATATACCATTTGATAGGGTTTTTAGCCATTTGTTCTATACAGACTTTCTCAAAGACAATGTCCGTTTTTTTAAATATCCAAAAATTATCAAATAATGGCCATAAAAATAAATCTAAAACTATACCCATACAAAGGGAAAAAAAGTTAAACATGCATATAAAATAACCCATTTGCTTCTTAATCATTTTTTTTTGTTTATGAAATTAAAAAAAAAACAAACATTTTAAAACTTTAAAACTACATTTCAAGTAATATAAAAAATCTCCAACTACAAACCAAATTTAGCCTTTTTGAAACACAATTGTCAGGCTTTCAACCATAGAAAACAAATTTCAGATATTTTAAACTTCAGACTTAGTTAATGATGATCATCTGCAAAAATTTCATGTTGATCAAAGTTATCCCTGTGATCAAAGCTCCCCCAGTTTACGGTACATTGTTCAATCAATATAATATTATGAGCGTTTTTGAATGATTTTGAGGTTTTGGGGCCAAATTCTCCCATAGTGCAACTAGAAAAGGAAACCGTCAAAACTTTGAAGCTAAGACTAATTAATAACTGGACGCATAGTTCATTGTACTACAGCTTTTCTAGTGTTAGCTTCTGAAATGTTTTCATATAGTTTGTTCATATATAGTTCATATAGTCAAGTTGCTTGTATAGCAAGCTTTTTGTACTTGTGGTCTGCGGTCAAGTGTTTTCTTCACAAAAAGAACTCAGGTTACAGTGATGGCATAGAGAAAACGTTTGTTTGCAATCTCAGTAAGGTCCTTACATAACTACACTCTATATTCGCGATTGTTAATTCCACCAGCGATCTTCAATACTCGAATTACCAATCGTGGGTTTCAACACCTCCCCTCAATTCGCAGATAGAGATAGTTTTAGATTGTTGGCTAGCGAACGGTAGACAATGTGCAACTCAAGACCCTACACCCGACCTTCGGGTAGTGGTAATATGACCTTTTGTCTGCAACTCCGATTCTCTACCTCCCCGTGGTGCTAGCTGGGGTGCGAGCAACCTAAGCGGAGATCGGGTACCCAACCCCGGTGGATGCTTTGGTCGCATGCAGACTGAGTCAGGGGGCTTCGTACGCGTCTGTTCTCCATGTCAGGGGCGGCGTGTGGAGTGCAACAACGTCCTGATGGTGTTCGGGACCCAAAACAGCAACATCACGACGGTCCTCCTGCGAGATAGTGGGGTTAGCTGCGGGCATTACGAGCCCGCGACTACAAAAAACATAAGCAACGAACAACGAACAACAAATTTCGGATGGAAATCGGCAAAGACCCACGCGACGAAAAGGGACTAGCAATTGGAAACTTGGAACATGGAACTGCCGATCTCTAAATTTTGTGGGCAGTACCCACGTGCTCTCCAACGAATTGAAGAGCCGCCAATTCGACATCGTAGCGCTGCAGGAGGTATGCTGGAAGGGCTCCACGGTACGAACGTATCCAGATGGTCGTGCCATCTACCAGAGCTGCGGCAACACACACGAGCTTGGAACAGCTTTTATAGTGATGGGAAAGATGCAAAAGCGCGTGATCGGGTGGTGGCCGATCAACTCACGAATGTGCCGGTTGAGAATCAAGGGCCGGTTCTTCAACATCAGCATCATCAACGTGCACAGCCCTCACCTCGGAAGTACCGGTGACGACAAAGACGAATTTTACGAGCAGCTGGAGCGTGAATATACGACCGTTGTCCAAAACATGATATCAAGATCGTCATCGGGGATTTTAACGCTCAGGTCGGCCAGGAGGAGGAATTCAAACCGACAATTGGGAGGTTCAGTGCGCACCAGCTGACCAACGAAAACGGCTTCAGACTTGTTGATTTCGCCGCCTCCAAACGAATGGCCGAACGTAGCACCTTTTTCCAGCACCGCCTCCCACACAAGTACACCTGGAGATCACCGTTCCAAACGCAATCACAGATCGACCACGTTTTGATTGACAGCCGGCACTTCTCGGACATCATCGACGTCAGATCCTGTCGAGACGCCAACATCGAGTCAGACCACTATCTGGTGATGGTGAAGATGCGCCCAAAACTCTCCGTAGTGAACAACACACGCAACCGGCGCCGGCGCAATACCGCGCGACTGAAGCAACCTGAGGTCGCGGCAGACTACAAACAATCGGTCGAAGCAGCGCTGCCGGCAGAGGGCGAGCTTGATGAAGCCCCTCTCGAAGACTGTTGGGATATCATCAAGACAGCCATCAACAGTGCTGCGGAGAACGTCATCGGTTATGTGGAGCGAACTCGACGGAACGACTCGTTCGATGAGGAGTGTAGGAGGGTGATGGACGAAGAGAATGCCGCGCGGGCGGCAGTAGTGCAAAGAGGCACCCGTCGAAATGTGGAAAATCACCGACAGCGGAAGAGGCAGCGAGTCCGAATTTTCCTAGCTGTACGAAATTAATAGTGCCCAGGGATGAAGAGATAGACATGTGATGTCTTCAACAACATTGTTCAATTTTACAAGGAGCATATTTTAATATCAAAATTTTTGCCGAGGGGTCCACCGATAGCGAGATAAAAATGCTAACTTTTTTTGTTTTTCAAATTAGGGCTTTGATGTCTTCGACATCTGATTTTGAGGTAATTTTTACATACAATGTGTATTTTCAATCATTCAAATCTCTACTAGTTCCACCGATTTCCGCGCTAATTTCGAATGGAAATGGTTCCGCTTATCATCAAAAATAATCACAAAAACCGGGGTGTTGCGAAAATGTGCACTTTTCGATGGACGAGCCTTCCAAAATTGCCAATAAAATACACTAAATGCTTGCTATAGAGCTTCAACAACTTCTAAACCCACCATAATGTATGAGACAATTGTAGATCGTGGCATGTGTCAACTTTGTTTCAAAGTCAGCGAACCGTTTTATCCAATCTACGACGTGTCAGGTTCAAAAAACTGTTTTTTCAAGAGTTTTTTTTTATTTTGACTGTAACTCCTGAGGGTGATGTGACAGGACTTTGGCATATTCAACAAACTTATGTATTTTGATCAGATAAACAACTTTGTCCAAGACATAAAAGCCCTAATTTGAAAAACAAAAAAGTTAGCATTTTTATCTCGCAATCGGTGGATCCCTCGGCAAAAATTTTGATATTAGAATATGCTCCTTGTAAAACTGAACAATGTTGCTGAAGACATCAAATGTCTATCTCTTCATCCCTGGGCGCTATTAATTTCGTACAGCTAGATTGATGTTCTGCTCCACTGTGCACTGTCCTCAATGCAGCCTACAAAGTGTTGTCCCGAATCCTACTCCGCCGCCTAACGCCACAAGCAAACAGATTCGTGGGAAGTCATCAGGCCGGCTTCATGGAGGGACGGTCAACGACGGACCAGATATCCACATTAGGGCAAATCCTCCAAAAATGCCGGGAACACCAAGTCCCTACGCACTTCAAAGCCGCATACGACACGATCGACCGTAACGAGCTATGAATAATCATGGACGAGAACGGCTTTTCCGGGAAGCTGATCAGACTGATCAAGGCGACGATGGATGGAACGCAGTGCTGTGTGCGGATCTCGGGTGAATTGTCGAGTTCATTCGAATCGCGCAGGGGACTTCGACAAGGTGATGGTCTATCCTGCATGGTGTTCAACGTGGCGCTAGAAGGTGTTATTCGACGAGCGGTGAACGAATTGCGGGGCACGATTTTCAACAGATCCAGTCAACTTATCTGCTTTGCCGATGACATTGATATAGTCGGCAGATCATCTGCGGCGGTGGAGGAGATCTACCGCAAACTGAAACGCGAAGCAGGAAGGATTGGGTTGATGATTAATACGTCCAAGACGAAGTACATGCTGGCCTGCGGATCCGAGACCGACCGAACCCGCTTGTCCAGTAATAACAAGGTCACGATCGACGGCGACGAGCTGGAGATAGTCGAAGACTTTGTCTATCTCGGCTCACTAGTGACCGCAGACAATGACACCAGCCGTGAGATCCGGAGGCGAATTATCAGCGGAAGTCGTGCCTACTATGGACTCCACAAGCAACTGCGGTCGAGAAGACTTAGCCCTCGCACGAAGTTTAACCTATATATGACGCTCATTAGACCGGTTGTTCTCACGGGCACGAGACATGGATATTGCTCGAGGAGGACCTGCGTACACTCGGAGTATTCGAGCGACGAGTGTTAAGAACCATCTTTGGCGGCGTACAGGAGAACGGAGTGTGGAGGCGAAGGATGAATCACGAGCTCGCGCGACTCTACGGCGAACCCAGTATCCAGAAGGTGGTGAAGGCTGGCCGGATACGCTGGGTGGGACATGTTGCGAGAATGCCGGACGACTGTCCTGCAAAACAGGTGTTCGCTACGAATCCGGTAGGAACAAGACGAGCGGGGGCGCAACGAGTGAGGTGGTTAGACCAAGTGGAGCGTGATCTGGCGAACGTGGGATGCCCGAGGAATTGGAGAACGGTTGCCAGACCGTGACCTAGAGAATAGCATTCAAATCTTCTAAGCCAGAGGTCATGAAATCGAGTCTCGGTCACGGCATACATAGAACTTTTTCTGTGGGCTAGTGGTGTTAGCATTAGCAAGATGCTAGCCATTATATCCTTGAAAGACGTACGCTGTAGTGTTAAGTAGAATTTAGATCTCTTCAAAGAAACATAAACTTTCACTGAGATCCTATATGTGTGTTTTGTTAAAAAAAAAAAAAAAAGAAAAAAAAACCACCAGCGATTTTCAGTACGCGAATTGCCAATCTTGGGTTTCAACAAGAACTTGAATGCTTGGAAAAAAGATTGCTGCCCCTCTATAAAAAGCATCAGCATATGTACCATACATATTTATTTTTAAATTCTGATTTTTGTTGTCTCTATTGTTTTGTACTTTTCAAAATGATGTATTATGTAACATACTTACCATAGGTTGTCTTACTTTATAAGTTGTTCTATATCCGAGCACAACTGGTCTCAATGCAAGTAGGGGGAAGTGTTCCTAAATGCGCATGTTAGGTAATATGCGCATACAGCCGATTGACGATAAGGCTAGAGATTCATCATATCTAATCAGTGCAGTTTGAGGGTAGTACGCTTTTAACACATGGCATGAAAAAATCAAATTGTTATATAAAGTCGAAAAAATTTAAAAATTCAAACAAGATTTTTGTCAGTTTTGATATAATATATTGAATTTTAATTATCGTGCGTACAGATTCTGTGAACAAAAATTTTAATGGTTTTTCTTTCTTATTCATCTGGAAATCGGAAATTCAACAAATTGAAGCTTTTGGCAAAGTTGTAGATGATAAGATATTGGAATACGAGACAGGTTCTGAATGCCCATATCAAGGCAGGTTAAATGCCTATTTCAAGAAAAATAGATTATTCTTATAAATTTTTTGCTTCCTATCATTTAAACATTAAATCTACGCTCAAATCACGATCTTACAGCGAAAAAAGAAGAACTTCATACTGATCCGATAAAAATACAATATGAACAAAATATTACCATGAAATATGGCCATATGGCATACTTAACTATGTTTAATGCAAAAGAACTAGTGATGTAAAAAATTTCACCAAAATTTCAGCCTTGACGTATGCCTAACATCCGTTTCTACCATTTTCAATTAAACAATTTCAAAATATTGCGAGTGTAAATGAAATATAGCTTAAAACATAAATATGCGCATTTAGCCCGCTGGTTTCGGAAATCGGCTATTTTGACCTCTTTTATTATAAAATTATTTTCACAAAAACTGTAAGAGATTTTAACAGAAAAATTGCTCTAACGTATAGAAAACAGATGTCCGCTCATGTGCATATAGTTTTCAGGCTCCTATCTATCGGAATATGGGAGAAAATGAGTGTTTTCCTTTTTTTTTTTTTTTTAATTTTTTTTTTTTTTTTTAAATATGTCTTTATTTGTATCAAATCATGATTACACTTATATTACATTATTGCATTAAACTAGGTGTTCAGCTCAATAATGAACTGTTCATAGCCCTATAAGTAACTAGATTATAAAAATTTATTTATAAGATTTAAATTTGCTGAGCGCAATCAAGTTTTTAATGTAGGAGAACATCCTGTAATAGCAAAAATATTTTATACTTAAAACTAAACACTATCTTAAAATTAAACTAAACATAAAGAGAACGAATCTCTGCGATGGAAGACTGCATCGATTTGCCTCTGAAGTTGGAGATGATGTTGTTGGCCATCTCTTCGATAGATTCAATGCCTGCAATCCGATGAAGATCTTCGGTGCTGTGCCAAGGTGGAAGCCGCAAAATCATTTTCAGAACTTTGTTCTGAATCCTCTGGATGGCTTTCTTCCTCGTCGCGCAGCAGCTAGACCAAATCGGAACTGCATACATGATCGCTGGTCGGAAAACTTGTTTGTAGATGAGCATCTTATTTCGCAGACACAACCGGGATTTCCTGTTGATGAGAGAATAAAGAGATTTAGTGTATTTATTACATTTTGATTGAATATCTTCAATGTGATTTTTAAAAGTAAGATTCCGATCAAGTGTAAGTCCCAAGTACTTCACGTGATCAGACCATTCTAATGAAACCCCATTAAAAGTTATGGAATGATTTTCATTAGGTTTTAAAAATTGAGCTCTTGGCTTATGGGGAAATAAAATAAGTTGAGTTTTGGAAGCGTTAGGAGAAATTTTCCACATTTTCAAGTAATTCAAAAAGGAATTTAAATTTTGTTGCAATCTACTGCGTACCACCCGTAAATTCCGGCCTTTGGCTGAAAGCAAAGTATCATCAGCAAATAATCTTCTACCTTTTCCTTCTGGTACATCAGGAAGATCAGAAGTAAAAATATTGTATAAGATTGGCCCAAGTATACTGCCCTGAGGGACACCAGCTCTAATGGGTGTCCTTTCAGAGCATGAATTTTGATAGCTTACTTGTAAGGTTCGGCTAGTCAAATAATTTTGAATAATTTTGGTGAGATATACAGGAAAATCAAATCGAGCTAATTTAGCTACTAAACCTTTGTGCCAAACACTGTCAAAAGCTTTTTCAATATCAAGAAGAGCAACACCAGTTGAATAACCTTCAGATTTGCTAGCGTTAATCATATTAGTTACACTCAAAAGTTGATGTGTAGTAGAATGTCCATGACGAAAACCAAATTGTTCATCAGGGAAAATAGAATTCTGATTAATGTGAATCATCATTCTATTCAAAATAACTCTCTCAAATAGTTTACTTAAAGAAGGGAGCAAACTAATTGGTCGATAACTTGAAGGCTCTGAAGCACTTTTTCCAGGTTTTAAAATTGGAGTTACTTTGGCATTTTTCCATTTATTTGGAAAATAAGCCAAGTGAAAACATTTATTGAAAATTTTAACTAAAAAATTCAAATTGCTTTCAGGCAACTTTTTAATAAGAATATAGAAAATCCCATCTTCCCCTGGGGCTTTCATATTTTTAAATTTTTTGCAAATCAATTTAAGTTCATCAATATTTGTCTCACAAGAACTTTCAAATACATTTTGCTTAGAAAGAATATCATCAAATTCAAGGGAAATTTGAGCATCAATTGGACTTACAACGTTTAAATTAAAATCATGAGCAGACTCAAATTGTTGGGCCAATTTTTGAGCTTTTTCTGCATTCGTTAAAAGAAGTTTATCCCCATCTTTCAAAGTAGGAATTGGCTTCTGGGGCTTTTTCAGAATTTTAGTTAATTTCCAAAATGGCTTTGAGTAGGGTTTTATGTCCTCTACTGCTTTGGCAAAATTTTCATTACGGATGAAATTTAAACGACGTTTGATCTCTTTTTGAAGGTCGCAATAAATAAATTTCAAATAAGGATCCCTAGTACGTTGATATTGGCGTCGACGAATGTTTTTCAGTCGTATCAAAAACTGAAGATCATCATCAATTAAAGGTTGATTAAATTTATGTTTAACTTTGGGTATTGAAGCGGCTTTAGCATTGACTATTGAAGTTGTCAAATTTTCTACAGCCAAATCAATATCTTCTATTGAATTCAATGGAACGTTTACATCTAAATTACGTTCAATAAAATTCATATATCGCTCCCAGTTAGTCTTTTGAAAATTAAAAGTTGATTTTAAAGGGTTTTCAATGGGACTTTAAGATAAAGAAAAAGTTACTGGAAGGTGGTCTGAATCGAGGTCCGCATGAGTAACTAATTGACTACAATGCTCGCTTAAATCCGTTAGAACCAAATCAATTGTGGAAGGATTTCTAATCGAAGAGAAACAAGTATGCCCATTAGGATATTCAACAGTATAATAACCTGCAGAGCAGTCATTAAACAAAATATTCCCATTTGAATTTGATGAAATATTATTCCAAGATCGGTGTTTTGCATTAAAGTCACCAATAATAAAAAATTTAGATTTATTTCTGGTGAGTTTTTGTAAATCTCCCTTCAAAAAATTTTTCTGTTCACCGCTACATTGAAAAGGCAAATATGCGGCAACAATTATAATTTTCCCCATAGAAGTTTCTAATTCAATTCCAATTGTTTCTAAGACTTTTGTATTGAAAGAAGGAAGAAGTCTAAATTTGAGACGACTATTGATGACAATAGCTACACCCCCACCTTGTCGATCAAGTCGATCATTTCGCAAAATTTTAAAGAAAGCATTGCTTTTTAAGTTATTGTCTGGCTTTAAAAAAGTTTCAGTGATGGCAGCAATATGTATGTTTTGGGTTTTCAAAAATAAAAAGAACTCATCTTGGTTAGCCAGCAAAGATCTAGCGTTCCAATTCATAATATTTAAACATCTATTTGGATCCATGAGGGAATCGTAAAGTCATAATAATTTTGTTAGCATAATTAAAAGAAGTTTGGAAAGCTTCAAACATTGAATTTGCTTTCAACATAAGTTGCATCATTTCCATCAAATTTTGATGCAAAAATTTTAATTTTTCCTCAGTAATCTCACCAAAATCAACAAAATTCTTAGAATCAGAAGAGGAAGGAGAAGAACAAGTATTTGAATTTCGGGGATTTTCCCAAGCCTTCGCATGAACGTTGAGACTTGGTTTTTTCCCATTTTTATTAGTTATGCCTGGAGAGGGAAACCCATTTTCAACCACCTCTGAGAACGATAAACAACGAGTCTGTGGCGCAGATTCAGCACAGGTAACATTAAAGTCACTTCGGGTATTACCCAGCCGTGATTCCAATGTAGGCCGAGGCTGAATGCGAACAGGCAGGTTGTTTGCCGGCCCGACGTGTGAAGACAAAAAAGAGGAAGGAGGAGAAGAAACTTTTCTGGAAACTTTGGGATTTTTCCTAGAAGCAATAATTTTTGCCCTGATGGGACAGTCTAGCGAATTCGAGGAATGATTACCTGCGCAATTTGCACACTTGAAAAATTCTGTTTTTGGTTTATCACCACCATAAAGGCATTTAGATTTTTCATGATCGAATGAGCCGCAAAGCATGCATCTGGCATTCATTCTACAATTTTTAGTGCCGTGACAAAAAGCTTGACAACGACGACATTGCGTAATATTTTGAAGGAAATTGGTTGAAGATTTTCGAAAAGGTTCAAATTTTACTCGACAATGAAACATAAGACGAGCCTTTTCCAAAATTTTCAAATTATTAACCTGATCCTTTTTAAAATGGATCAAATAAAGTTCAGGAGCAAAACCAACACTACTGGTATTATTCGTGTTGGTTCTTTTCCTCATTTGAATAACTTGAATTGGAGAAAAACCTAACAAAGAATTTAATTCAGCTGTGATCTCATCCGGTGTCTGATCGCCAGTGAGACCACGAAGTACAACTTTAAATGGACGATCACTTCTAGTGTCGTACGTAAAAAATTGGTGTTTTTTATTATTCAAATAATTTAAAACCTTTTGAAAATCATTCAAAGATTCCGCCAATATACGAGCAGTTCCCCTTCGACCGATCTGAAAAGAAATCTTCACATCCTTGACGGAAGTGACGATTTCTTTTCGAAAGGCATTGAAGTCAGGAATCGTGACCGTTATTGGTGGAATCTTTTCGTTTTTAAGAGTATAAGAAGAAGAAGGTTTCTTAGTACTCTTATCAGAATTAAATATGAATATTTCCTCATCACCAATGTTATGAAGGACATCGAATGAATTGGAAATTTCAACTTTTTTGGCAGATGGCCCTGGATTAGGTTCAGCAATCCGTTTTCTTCCGGCCCTTGAGCCGGCCGAAGACTTCCCCATGCTGGAAAGAAAAGAGAAAATATGAATAAAAGAAAATGAAAATAATTTTAGCACTGAAAAGTGCTGATTGAAATACAGGTAAGGAAAAAATAAATAATGTAAAATGTTCCTGCAGGTACACAGCAACGATACGATGCTCCGGCGTACGTGTTGACGGCTCAACGGTACAGATGGAAGTGAGACGATCAGCTTAATCCAAGCTCCGCTTCGAGCTAATCCTCCAGTTTGACTGGACCACCTCTCCCTGCGCTGACCAATCTCGGCTTCGGATCCCGGAAGTCCTCATTCTGGTCGTCAGCAAAGATCTCACGCTTCTTTCTGCATCATACCTCGAGACGGCAACGAGATTAACCTTCTCGGAACCTGCCTTTTTGTCTTCGTACTCCAGTGGCACCACTGGATGTTCTCTGGCTTGTGTGGCTTCCAATCCAGACGTAACTGGGCCCATAACCTGTTAAAACGCAGGTTTCAGTGGTGGAGTAGAGTTATCGATTATTTGCAATCCCAGTGTAGTCCTTACATAACTGAACTCTTCATCAGCGATTGTTTTTTCTGCTGACCATGACCTAGAGAATAGCATGCAAATCTTCTAAGCCAGAGGTCATGAAATCGAGTCTCGATCACGTCATACTTAGTACTCTTTTTATGGGCTGGGTGTGTTACATGTGTTACGCATGAACAGTCGCCTAAAACTTCGGTTGGCGCTACTCAGCCACTCTACGTTTTATGAAATTACAGTTTTTTAAATTGTACCACCTTCTCTTTTGAGATGGTTACACTTTCTAACCTGTAATTTAAATAGAAACTGAAGTCTTTCAATTCGTTGCCTCAGATTATTTAATATTTTAAACTGAACAACCAGTCCCCACAGAATGTTGAAGGTGCCCTGGCCGAACCCTGCGGACTGTGTGGTTAAAAGGGGGAGGAATGTTATTCACTTATTCTACGATCCACCCATAAACGTGGGGAGGTTTGTGACAGGTAATTGGGAAAGGTAAACCCTGGGAGATACTTGGCCAGCATTGCGGGTGATGATTTCTTCCTACACCTCCTATTCTCCTAAAGTTTCCTACTGAAACTTCTAGTCTAGCTCTACCAAAAACAACCAAAAACAACAAAAATTTTGAAAAATTTTAAAGTTGACTTAATTTTAGTCAAATTCATTGATATTTTAATGTTATATACCGAAATATTTTAAAAAACATAAAATGTATCTAAAACGATCATCAAAACAAAAACAAAATTAATGGGCCTGCTAGAAAATTCGCAATATTTATGTTAAAATTTACTATAAACTGCTTACAATTTTCCCTAATAATGAACCCCTAATGAACATATAAATTTTCAAAACAAACATCTACATTGATTGATCAAATTTTTAAAATTGACACATCATATTCTTGAAAATGTACTTTAACAAATTATTGATTGATGTGTTGGGGTATTATTAGATATTTTTTAAAGACCTTGCTAACTATTTGAAAATTAATAGTTCAATATTCTTACTAGCCTCAATATTTTCATTATTCATTATTATCAAAAGAATCCAAAATGGTCGTACTACACCTAATACGATCGGTTTTTCCTGCTAAGCTTCCGGCCGAGGACTGTTATCAATTGCATGACACAAAACTTTCTGAATTAGATTTTTAAATCAATAAACTATATTTAAACTCCATATTTTACATTTAAACTACACAAACTTTTTTGCGCTGATTGTGCAAAACCATCGCTATGTGCTACTACAAAACTAGAAACACTACATCAAACTACTATATTTCTGAACATATTGCATGAATTTTGAGTTTCATTCCAAAGTTTTAAGCATTTTAGAACTAACACTTAACAGCTCAAAAAAACTTGTGTTGTAAGGAAAAAAAGTATGTTAAATTCCTCAAATAAAAGCAATACTATATTGTGTTAAATGTTTCTTTAAATGTTAAGAGAAAAAAAAAACAGTTCTCCCTATCAATAAAAACCAAATCAAAATTTGAAAAAAAAAATCTAGGATGTGCAATTTTTGGAAGATTAGCTATCGTAACGAAGATACAAAGAGTAAAACTTTCCTAACGCTTTCTTACTCCAACTTAATCAATTTTAAGCTATATTTCAGGCAGCAAAAGAAAACATAAACTCAACCTGAAATACGAAAAAAAAATCACAATTTAAATTTAACGTACTGACTATCATTTAAAACTTCATGTGCTTTATTTTTCGCACACTTTATTTTTTCACACTTCTTCATGATTTTTAAAATATGAGCTTGTATGAAAATTTATTTTAAATTACTGTTTTTCATTTAATATGCATTTCATTTTGTACCATATAAAAAAATGGGTTGGAGAGGAGAAAAATTAAATGAATGGATTAAATACTATCATCCTCTACACAAGATTGAAAAGAAAAACCATTCTATGGAAATTTCATTAGGTATTCATGTTTTGAATAAAAGTTTACTTAGCTTTTTTGGGGATTTGATGATAAAGATTACTCGATCAAAAGATCAATTGGATTCCTTCTTGATGTTATCCGTTGCTTACACCTACGGAGGGCCGATGTTTGACACTTGACCATTTCTTCCAGGTGTCGAAAATTCTTGACTAAGATGGATCAGGTGATGTTGGGGGGACTGTCGGGTTCGCTTCTAAAGAGAATTCTAATCACAATAGCTTTAATCTTCAATATTTTTTTGAAAACTTAATAAATTTTCAATATTCGAAATTGCAGTTTTTACTGTCAGAAAAAAAACGCGTCCGCTTTGAACTTCCACAGCCTACCAAGTCCGCTTGTAAATCGGTGGAATCGTTTATTTAAAAAATCAAATTAAATTTCTTTTTCAAGTTAAATTAGTCTAAAATTCAGGAAAAATATTCAGTTAGGCTTCCGCTTTTCCAAATCCGAATTGCCGGGCCTTCAGAATGGGGGTAGGCTTAATAGCGGCACGTTATCCAAACATACGGGATAATTGTGCCGGGCCTTACGCTTAACCTCTGCCATCCACCTCCTCGCCGCAGAAAGCCAGTTTGCCTTGAACTGCTGCTCGTCCTTAGCAGTTTTTATGGTCTTCTTTTGGTTCCGCTTGACAATAGCCCAGTATTTCTCAATTGGGCGGAGCTCTGGCGTGTTGGGAGGGTTCTTGTCCTTGAGAACCACCTGCACGTTGTTGGCGGTGTACCACTCCATGGCCTTTTTACCGTAATGGCAAGATGCCAAATCCGGCCAAAACAGTACGGAACAACCGTGTTCCTTCATGAAAGGCAGCAGACGTTTATTCAAACACTCTTCCATGTAAATTTCTTGGTTGACAGTCCCGGAAGCAATGAAAATGCTGCTTTTGAAGCCACATGTACAGATGGCTTGCCAAACCAGATATTTCTTTGCGAACCTTGACAGTTTCATGTACTTGAAAATATCTGCTACCTGTCCCCTTCCTTTTGCCGTATAAAACTTCTGTCCCGGAAGCTGCTTGTAGTCGGCTTTGACGTAGGTTTCGTCGTCCTTTACCACGCAGTCAAACTTCGTCAGCATCGTTGTGTAAAGCCTCCGGGATCGCGCTTTGGCCGTCGTATTTTGTTTATCATCGCGATTTGGAGTCACTACCTTCTTGTAAGTCGGTAGTCCGGCTCGTTTTTTGGCTCGATGCACGGTTGTAGACGATACATCCAGCTTATTTGCGGCATCTCGTAGAGAGAGGTTAGGGTTTCGATTGAAACTACCGGCAACTCTCTCTGTCGTCTCAGTGGCTTCCGGTTTTCAATTTCACCCTGATCCAGACTTCCTGGCTATCGACAAACGTTCCCCAAACACTTTAATTACATTTGTTACGGTTGATTTGGCAACTTTTAGCGATTTTGCCAGCTTTGCGTGCGAGTAGCTCGGATTTTCGCGATGCGCGAGCAAAATTTTGATACGCTGCTCTTCTTCCTTGGACGGCATTTTGGCAACTGAAGAGTGAATTCCAAAATCAAAATGAGGGGTTTTCAGGTTTTTTAAATGCAAAATTTTAAGAAATACGTCAAGTTGATATTGAACAAATTTTGACCGTATCACCCTTTGCATTAGTAAGATGCTAGCCATTATATCCTTGAATGACGTACGCTGTAGTGTTAAGTAGAAGAAAACAATAAGAAACATAAAGTTTCACTGAGATCCTATATGTGTGTTTATTTAAAAAAAAAAATGAAAAGAAAAAAGTCCACCAGCGATTTTCAGTACGCGAGTTGCCAATTGTGGGTTTCAACCAAGGATGGTGATTGGCGAATAAATCGACGAACATAAAATGATTCTCTCACTCTCTGAGGTAACCCATTCCCCGAACGCATTCGAAACAATTACACACGATGGCACTCAGTGAGTGAACCAATCGGACTTTCCGGCCAACCTGTTTAGTTCATTCAGGAGGCGATTGGGTTGCCTGTCTGCCATCCTATGATCCAATCATCAAGCGATTGCTTTGGAAGATGATTCTGCCCAGACGAATCGCAGACGAATATCATCAGCGAGCGATTGATGATTGCAATTCTTTCGACCGCATCCGATCATTCGTTCTGCTCGCAAAGTTAATTTTGCTACAGTTTGGTTGCCTGCGTTCGGGCGCTTATGAAAGTAGCTCGAGCGTCAGCATTTTGTGGATCCTTTTTTAGGATGAGCAGTATCAATATCAACTAATTTAATATTTTGTTTTGGTTTAGAAATTGATATTACAGAAACTATTTGAATAAATATCCATTTCAAAGCGAAATATAACCCTTTTTAAGGATTGTGAAAAATGTGTAAGAAATGAAGTGGGTATAAATGTAATGAAAAAAAAAATGCTTCCATTTTAATTATCGGTGAAAAGAGATTCTAAAACATGTTCGGCTGATTTTTAAAACATAACCTCTATTTGTTAGCTTTAATATTTTTTGGTGTATCCTTCTGTTGTTTGACTGATAAACTGTAGAACACGTTATGGTTGACAATGTAATGTCAACGACAATGATAATCACATGACAATGACAATGACAATAACATGACAATGACAATGACAATAACATGACAATGACAATGACATGACAATGACATGACAATGACATGACAATGACATGACAATGACATGACAATGACATGACAATGACATGACAATGACATGACAATGACATGACAATGACATGACAATGACATGACAATGACATGACAATGACATGACAATGACATGACAATGACATGACAATGACATGACAATGACATGACAATGACATGACAATGACATGACAATGACATGACAATGACATGACAATGACATGACAATGACATGACAATGACATGACAATGACATGACAATGACATGACAATGACATGACAATGACATGACAATGACATGACAATGACATGACAATGACATGACAATGACATGACAATGACATGACAATGACATGACAATGACATGACAATGACATGACAATGACATGACAATGACATGACAATGACATGACAATGACATGACAATGACATGACAATGACATGACAATGACATGACAATGACATGACAATGACATGACAATGACATGACAATGACATGACAATGACATGACAATGACATGACAATGACATGACAATGACATGACAATGACATGACAATGACATGACAATGACATGACAATGACATGACAATGACATGACAATGACATGACAATGACATGACAATGACATGACAATGACATGACAATGACATGACAATGACATGACAATGACATGACAATGACATGACAATGACATGACAATGACATGACAATGACATGACAATGACATGACAATGACATGACAATGACATGACAATGACATGACAATGACATGACAATGACATGACAATGACATGACAATGACATGACAATGACATGACAATGACATGACAATGACATGACAATGACATGACAATGACATGACAATGACATGACAATGACATGACAATGACATGACAATGACATGACAATGACATGACAATGACATGACAATGACATGACAATGACATGACAATGACATGACAATGACATGACAATGACATGACAATGACATGACAATGACATGACAATGACATGACAATGACATGACAATGACATGACAATGACATGACAATGACATGACAATGACATGACAATGACATGACAATGACATGACAATGACATGACAATGACATGACAATGACATGACAATGACATGACAATGACATGACAATGACATGACAATGACATGACAATGACATGACAATGACATGACAATGACATGACAATGACATGACAATGACATGACAATGACATGACAATGACATGACAATGACATGACAATGACATGACAATGACATGACAATGACATGACAATGACATGACAATGACATGACAATGACATGACAATGACATGACAATGACATGACAATGACATGACAATGACATGACAATGACATGACAATGACATGACAATGACATGACAATGACATGACAATGACATGACAATGACATGACAATGACATGACAATGACATGACAATGACATGACAATGACATGACAATGACATGACAATGACATGACAATGACATGACAATGACATGACAATGACATGACAATGACATGACAATGACATGACAATGACATGACAATGACATGACAATGACATGACAATGACATGACAATGACATGACAATGACATGACAATGACATGACAATGACATGACAATGACATGACAATGACATGACAATGACATGACAATGACATGACAATGACATGACAATGACATGACAATGACATGACAATGACATGACAATGACATGACAATGACATGACAATGACATGACAATGACATGACAATGACATGACAATGACATGACAATGACATGACAATGACATGACAATGACATGACAATGACATGACAATGACATGACAATGACATGACAATGACATGACAATGACATGACAATGACATGACAATGACATGACAATGACATGACAATGACATGACAATGACATGACAATGACATGACAATGACATGACAATGACATGACAATGACATGACAATGACATGACAATGACATGACAATGACATGACAATGACATGACAATGACATGACAATGACATGACAATGACATGACAATGACATGACAATGACATGACAATGACATGACAATGACATGACAATGACATGACAATGACATGACAATGACATGACAATGACATGACAATGACATGACAATGACATGACAATGACATGACAATGACATGACAATGACATGACAATGACATGACAATGACATGACAATGACATGACAATGACATGACAATGACATGACAATGACATGACAATGACATGACAATGACATGACAATGACATGACAATGACATGACAATGACATGACAATGACATGACAATGACATGACAATGACATGACAATGACATGACAATGACATGACAATGACATGACAATGACATGACAATGACATGACAATGACATGACAATGACATGACAATGACATGACAATGACATGACAATGACATGACAATGACATGACAATGACATGACAATGACATGACAATGACATGACAATGACATGACAATGACATGACAATGACATGACAATGACATGACAATGACATGACAATGACATGACAATGACATGACAATGACATGACAATGACATGACAATGACATGACAATGACATGACAATGACATGACAATGACATGACAATGACATGACAATGACATGACAATGACATGACAATGACATGACAATGACATGACAATGACATGACAATGACATGACAATGACATGACAATGACATGACAATGACATGACAATGACATGACAATGACATGACAATGACATGACAATGACATGACAATGACATGACAATGACATGACAATGACATGACAATGACATGACAATGACATGACAATGACATGACAATGACATGACAATGACATGACAATGACATGACAATGACATGACAATGACATGACAATGACATGACAATGACATGACAATGACATGACAATGACATGACAATGACATGACAATGACATGACAATGACATGACAATGACATGACAATGACATGACAATGACATGACAATGACATGACAATGACATGACAATCCCATAAAATATTAATGAGGAAATGATGCCCACATAATCTGAACCCCTACCCCCTTTCCGTGAACATTTCTTAAACACCCCATTCCCCCCCCCCCCCTCCCCTCCTCCCCATGTTCTCCACGTGGTATGTGAAACAACCTCAAACTCGATTCACTCAAGCACTCTCTCAAATTATTTTAATCTCTGTCTTACTTTACTCTGGGAGGAGAAAGAGAAACGATGAATTAATCGAATGGTACTGTATTTGAATCATGTGCGCTTGTATTCGTGTTTGTTTCTACCATTCATTCTTCGACTCTTTCTGGTTATCGATTTTCGTTCGGTGATCCAATTCAACGCATCCAACAGAAAGGAGCAATCGAGTCAGTTAACGATTAAACCGCGGTCGCTTCGGTCAAATTTCACAATGAGCAAGAGGAAAACGCAGAAGGAGAAAATCCTCCAGATTGTAGAAAAGGTAGTTGTTGATAATGTCGCAGTGTTTCGTTGCTCAGTTGAGAACGGAAGTGCCCATTGTGGATACGCGCAGCGGGAAAATTTTTATTCGTCAAACTTTAAAAGGCACCTTCAGACTAGTCACCCCGAAGTGTACCGGGAGCTCGATCTGGAGGAAGAACCACTGCAAAAAAGGCTCCCGAATCCCAAACCAGTGTCAAGAGCGAGATCGTCAAAACTGTTAGTTGATATTGAGAAAAAGACCGCGCTTTTAGGACTTCTTCAGTTGGCAACGGTTAATAGTTTGCCTTTTTGTTTTGTTGAGTGGGAAGGATCAAAATCGCTGATCAATCCAGTACTTAAGGCATGCGGAGCGCCCATGACCCGTCACCGTGTTGCTGACTATGTTCACAAAGCAGCAGTTGTGATTCGCGAAGTGATGCGGGGAAATTTTGATAAAAAAATTGTTAGCCTCAAAATCGATTCCGCCTCCCGCCGAGGTCGTTCTGTGTTTGGGGTGAACGCCCAATACATGGACAGTGAAGGGGTGCTTCAGATTTGTCATTTAGGTAAGTTTTTTTCCATTCACAAAAATCATAGAAATAACAACAATGAAAAGAAATTATAGAAATCATAATAAAGTTATTTGATAGCTAATCTACTGTTTTGCATTTTTACTCATCGAACAACGAAAAAACAAATGATCACAGGCACAGCTATCAGATAAATATAAGTATAAGCATAATAAGTTTTAAAAAAAAAAACAAAAATGACATAAATAAAAAATCAAAAATAAAATAAATATTACAGGTATAATTAAAAATTAAAAAATGACAAAAATTGCATAAATTACAAAAATATTAATAAATATAAAAATAAAAAAAACAACAAAAAAACAAAAATCAAATTATCAAAACGAAAAAACTCACCGAAAATACTACAATGTAAGAATTACTAAAATGTTATAAATGACAGTAAAAATTCAAAAATAACAAATATATATAAAAAAACTGACAAAAATTACAAAAATGACCAAAATGACAAAAATTTAAAATGTTACATAAATTCCAAATTGAAAAAGTTACGGAAAAATACAAAACTCTCATTAACTCATATTAACTCGTATATAATAAAATAAAATGCCATAAATGACATAAATAAAAATAAAAATGACCATATGATAAGTATTACAAATACATATAACAAGCAATAAATAAATGAAAAAAATTGCAAAAATTACATAAATGACAAAAATTACAAAAATAATCAAGATGAAAAAAAATTAAAAAACGTAACATGTATCACAGAAATGACAAAAATTTAAAAAAAAAATACCATAAGTTACAAAAATTACAAAAATTACAAAAACTACAAAAATAATGAACATGACATAAATAACAAAATAACAATAAAAAAAGAAAAATAATAAGATTTACAAAATTGATAAAAATACTAAACATTAGAAATGGCTGAAAACCTCGGAAATAAAGATTAAAAAAAAAAAATAAAAAAAAATTAATAAAATCGACTTAAAAACATTGTGAAAAACAAAAAATTGACAAAAATTACAAAATTGTCAAAAACAATAAATTTTATAAAAATTGCAAAAAATTACAAAAATTACAAAAATTGCAAAAAATTACCATAAGGGGCCGTTTAGATACCACGTGGACAGAAAATGAGATTTTTGACCCTCTCCTCCCCCTCCGTGGACAAGCGTGGACATTTGGCAAACCCCTACCCCCCTCCTCGGATGTCCACGTGGACAGTATTGAATTTTTTTCTCTAAATCTAATTTGACAGTTAGAAATCACCAGTTTTTGCTTTTTTGTTATTGAAATGGCTGATTAAAAAAAAAAGAATCATTTCCTGATAAAAAATATTTTTTAAAATTTGAAATTTCTTAACTATCATATTTATAACTTGCTTTCAAATAGCTATTTATTGTTCAAACTTAAACTGGAAAGCCCCTCCCCCCTAAGTTGTCCACGTGGTATGTGAACGGCCCCTAATCACTAAAGTAGCAAAGTTGCAAAAATTACAAGAATGGAAAAATGGATTATAATTTTACATTCATTTCTGTGCAGTTAAGAATCCGATAATTTGAAATATAGTGTTTCTAATTTTCAATTGTCTATCTTCATTTGTTTTAAATAAAGCTGCGCAGGAGATGGTTGAACGACAAACAAAAGAAAATTTGGCCAAAGTTGTCCTACAAATTATAGGCGATTTTGGATTGTCATTAGATCAGATTTTCGCAGTTGTGCATGACAACGGTGCGAATATGTGTTCAAGTGTTCCACTGTTGAACATTTTTTCAAAAGAAATCTCCGAAGATGAAATTCCAATTAGCACCATGCTACCTGCTGAATTTCAGTTACTAATGAATTACAAACGGCAAGGCACCTTGGAATCAGAGGAAGAGGACGACAACGACATCAATACCGCAGGTGATCAACACGCCACCGCGACCTCATCCGGGGAAACTTGGAGTACCGTCGAAGACGAGGAAACATCTGAAGGCTCTCAAGCTTTAGAGAGCGAGGATACAGATCGCGATGATAATGATGTTGAACAACTGGAAATTCTAAACAGCGTCAGATGTGGTGCTCATACAGCACAACTGGTAGCGTATGATGTCATTAAAACATGTAAACCAAGGTTGGAAAGAATAAACAAAATATGTCAGACGATGCACCACAAGACAAACAGGGAGCTTTTTATCCTACACAAAATAGCTCTTCCTCCAAAGGTGAATGAAACCCGTTGGGGTGTTTGGTTCATTCTGTTGAGGTATCTGCAGGTTTTAAGAACGAAGCCATTTCTAGCTACCTTGCAGCATCATGATCCGTCGCTGAGTAAGTGTTGAATTTCATTGAAATTACAATTTACTTATTTACTGTTTAGAAAAGTGTGTTACAGTAGACTGAGTCGATTTGGGGTCATTTTTGAATTTCTCAAACAATGGGGTCTTAAAAGCTTCGTCTTGGTCCAAAACTCATCCATGATTTTTTGCAGAATTTTTAATTAACGTTTACATGAGTAAATTTGAACTTTTATGTTTGTATGGGAAAATTGAATATTTTGTACTGAAAAATCATCATCATTTTTGTTTCTTCTGTGGAACCGAGCCAGCTGACAGATTTTGTGCCAATTTATAAAATTCCTAAAGGAAATTTTCCACCAAACAACTTTGTCGAAGACCTTAACTTCGTATCTTATTAGGCAAAAAAGTTATTAGCTGTTTAACAGAGGTATGTCTTTTCGCATTGAAAAACAATAAACTCAATTGACATCCCTGCAGCGTGCCTAGCGAGGTATTGCATGATTACTTTTAATGCAACACTTCGCGGGGCTCCAGCAGTGATGTCAATTGAATTTATTGTTTATCAATGCGAAAAGACATACCACTGTTAAACAGCTAATAACTTTTTTTCCTAATAAGATACGAAGTTGATGTCTTCGACAAAGATGTTTGGCGGAAAATTTCCTTTAGGAATTTTATAAATTGGCACAAAATCTGTCAGCTGGCTCGGTTCCACAGAAGAAACAAAAATGATGACGATTTTTCAGTACAAAATATTCAATTTTCCCATACAAACATAAAAGTTCAAATTTACTCATGTAAACGTTAATTAAAAATTCTGCAAAAAATCATGGATGAGTTTTGGACCAAGACGAAGCTTTTAAGACCCCAGGGTTTGAGAAATTAAAAAATGACCCCAAATCGACTCAGTCTAGTGTTACAGCGTTTTTTTCGTTTCAGATTTTGACAAACAATGGGATTTAATTGATAGCTTCTGTCAAGCATTTAAACCCATCAATGTTTTGACATTGAAGCTCCAAAAGGACCACGTTCCCTTGTCCGAGTTCTACGCCGATTGGCTTATTGCCCAAGCGGAACTAAGTTCTATTTCTCACGAGGGTAATGTATTGGCAGCGAGACTGCTGAGTTCCATGGAGAAGAGGATTCATAAACTCAGCACAAGCATGGCATTTAAAGCATGCCTGTATATTGATCCTCGCTTCAACTTCAATGGGTCTCGCCGATTGAGTTCCAAGGACAGCAGAGACGCACAGGTATTAAAATCTGTTGAACGCAAATCTAAAAATTATAGAATTCAATCAATGGTTCTTTTTTCTAAATCATATTTTAATTTTATCAAACAGTTATTTAATCACATTTTTTTTCAAATTATATTATTAAACTTTTCAATGTTCATAAATTTTACTCATTTTTGTGGGTTGTACTAACGTAAGAACTTTTAACTACACAAAAAACACACGACGTATTACAGGACACGACACTTTACGTTCTTACTGACGGTAAATTTTTAAATAAAAAAAAAATTTTTTTGAAGATGGATCATTGATTGATTAATACTTTTCAATAAACTAATTTCAATTTGTTTTAAAAGGATTACCTGGTTGCACTAAGTTGTCGTCTTGATGATCTGCACGGATTGGTGGAAGTGTGTTGTTCGAACAAGGAACAGAACCAAGGTAGTGGATTTGTGGAAGATTACCTGATGAACTTTTTTAACGAAGGAAGCCCGAATATTAGTCCCGGAACTTCGAAAAAGTCATCAAATGATGCACTTCTTTTAGATCTATTGAAGCTGGAGAGCCGAGAGAAGGTGAACATCACGATTGGTAATATGACTGCTTCAATTTTAATGTTAAATATTAAATAACAATGTAGATTATTCAACAGCCTCGTCATCGCCTACTTCATCCGAAACGCAGCCAGGAACATCGTCCGATCAACCAAAGGCTTCTACGGGGTCCTGCTTTGATATTTTGGATTATTGGAGAAAGAGAAAATTTTCGAATCCAAAAATATACCGCTTGGCAATGATAATTCTTTCAGCCCCTTCCACGCAAGTTACTGTAGAGCGCCTTTTTAGTCAGGTAAAATTTATTTTGTCTGACTCACGGATGCGGCTCAGTGATTCAACTCTCAAAGATATTATGGTTCTGAAAATGAACAATAATTTGTAACCAGAAGTGGTGGAATTGATGCTGGAACGGGGTCTAATTTAATGTACTCTTTCATCCATCAACTTTTTTTTAAAAGGAATTCTTTTTTTTTTAATGAATAAGCTTTTATAATTTTCATAAATCCGATTGTCATTTATTATAATTGATTTTCTTTTTTGAATTTTTTTTGAACTCAATGTCCCCTTACAAATCAAACATAACATATATTTTATATGAAATTGGAAAAAAATCATTAAATTTATTTAACAAACGAATAAAATCAAATCATTTTTTAGGACACTGTTGAAAACAAAAAAAAACCACATATATTTTAAATAAATCTGCCAAATTTTCAATCAAATGAAGTAGATCATAAATGTCATGACAATGTCATGTCATTGTCATGTCATTGTCATGTCATTGTCATGTCATTGTCATGTCATTGTCATGTCATTGTCATGTCATTGTCATGTCATTGTCATGTCATTGTCATGTCATTGTCATGTCATTGTCATGTCATTGTCATGTCATTGTCATGTCATTGTCATGTCATTGTCACGTCATTGTCATGTCATTGTCATGTCATTGTCATGTCATTGTCATGTCATTGTCATGTCATTGTCATGTCATTGTCATGTCATTGTCATGTCATTGTCATGTCATTGTCATGTCATTGTCATGTCATTGTCATGTCATTGTCATGTCATTGTCATGTCATTGTCATGTCATTGTCATGTCATTGTCATGTCATTGTCATGTCATTGTCATGTCATTGTCATGTCATTGTCATGTCATTGTCATGTCATTGTCATGTCATTGTCATGTCATTGTCATGTCATTGTCATGTCATTGTCATGTCATTGTCATGTCATTGTCATGTCATTGTCATGTCATTGTCATGTCATTGTCATGTCATTGTCATGTCATTGTCATGTCATTGTCATGTCATTGTCATGTCATTGTCATGTCATTGTCATGTCATTGTCATGTCATTGTCATGTCATTGTCATGTCATTGTCATGTCATTGTCATGTCATTGTCATGTCATTGTCATGTCATTGTCATGTCATTGTCATGTCATTGTCATGTCATTGTCATGTCATTGTCATGTCATTGTCATGTCATTGTCATGTCATTGTCATGTCATTGTCATGTCATTGTCATGTCATTGTCATGTCATTGTCATGTCATTGTCATGTCATTGTCATGTCATTGTCATGTCATTGTCATGTCATTGTCATGTCATTGTCATGTCATTGTCATGTCATTGTCATGTCATTGTCATGTCATTGTCATGTCATTGTCATGTCATTGTCATGTCATTGTCATGTCATTGTCATGTCATTGTCATGTCATTGTCATGTCATTGTCATGTCATTGTCATGTCATTGTCATGTCATTGTCATGTCATTGTCATGTCATTGTCATGTCATTGTCATGTCATTGTCATGTCATTGTCATGTCATTGTCATGTCATTGTCATGTCATTGTCATGTCATTGTCATGTCATTGTCATGTCATTGTCATGTCATTGTCATGTCATTGTCATGTCATTGTCATGTCATTGTCATGTCATTGTCATGTCATTGTCATGTCATTGTCATGTCATTGTCATGTCATTGTCATGTCATTGTCATGTCATTGTCATGTCATTGTCATGTCATTGTCATGTCATTGTCATGTCATTGTCATGTCATTGTCATGTCATTGTCATGTCATTGTCATGTCATTGTCATGTCATTGTCATGTCATTGTCATGTCATTGTCATGTCATTGTCATGTCATTGTCATGTCATTGTCATGTCATTGTCATGTCATTGTCATGTCATTGTCATGTCATTGTCATGTCATTGTCATGTCATTGTCATGTCATTGTCATGTCATTGTCATGTCATTGTCATGTCATTGTCATGTCATTGTCATGTCATTGTCATGTCATTGTCATGTCATTGTCATGTCATTGTCATGTCATTGTCATGTCATTGTCATGTCATTGTCATGTCATTGTCATGTCATTGTCATGTCATTGTCATGTCATTGTCATGTCATTGTCATGTCATTGTCATGTCATTGTCATGTCATTGTCATGTCATTGTCATGTCATTGTCATGTCATTGTCATGTCATTGTCATGTCATTGTCATGTCATTGTCATGTCATTGTCATGTCATTGTCATGTCATTGTCATGTCATTGTCATGTCATTGTCATGTCATTGTCATGTCATTGTCATGTCATTGTCATGTCATTGTCATGTCATTGTCATGTCATTGTCATGTCATTGTCATGTCATTGTCATGTCATTGTCATGTCATTGTCATGTCATTGTCATGTCATTGTCATGTCATTGTCATGTCATTGTCATGTCATTGTCATGTCATTGTCATGTCATTGTCATGTCATTGTCATGTCATTGTCATGTCATTGTCATGTCATTGTCATGTCATTGTCATGTCATTGTCATGTCATTGTCATGTCATTGTCATGTCATTGTCATGTCATTGTCATGTCATTGTCATGTCATTGTCATGTCATTGTCATGTCATTGTCATGTCATTGTCATGTCATTGTCATGTCATTGTCATGTCATTGTCATGTCATTGTCATGTCATTGTCATGTCATTGTCATGTCATTGTCATGTCATTGTCATGTCATTGTCATGTCATTGTCATGTCATTGTCATGTCATTGTCATGTCATTGTCATGTCATTGTCATGTCATTGTCATGTCATTGTCATGTCATTGTCATGTCATTGTCATGTCATTGTCATGTCATTGTCATGTCATTGTCATGTCATTGTCATGTCATTGTCATGTCATTGTCATGTCATTGTCATGTCATTGTCATGTCATTGTCATGTCATTGTCATGTCATTGTCATGTCATTGTCATGTCATTGTCATGTCATTGTCATGTCATTGTCATATCATTGTCATGTCATTGTCATGTCATTGTCATGTCATTGTCATGTCATTGTCATGTCATTGTCATGTCATTGTCATGTCATTGTCATGTCATTGTCATGTCATTGTCATGTCATTGTTATGTCATTGTCATGTCATTGTCATGTCATTGTCATGTCATTGTCATGTCATTGTCATGTCATTGTCATGTCATTGTCATGTCATTGTCATTGTCATTGTCATTGTCATTGTCATTGTCATTGTCATGTCATTGTCATGTCATTGTCATTGTCATTGTCATTGTCATGTCATTGTCATTGTCATTGTCATTGTCATTGTCATTGTCATTGTCATTGTCATTGTCATTGTCATTGTCATTGTCATTGTCATTGTCATTGTCATTGTCATTGTCATTGTCATTGTCATTGTCATTGTCATTGTCATTGTCATTGTCATTGTCATTGTCATTGTCATTGTCATTGTCATTGTCATGTCATTGTCATGTCATGTCATTGTCATTGTCATTGTCATGTCATTGTCATGTCATTGTCATGTCATTGTCATGTCATTGTCATGTCATTGTCATGTCATTGTCATGTCATTGTCATTGTCATTGTCATTGTCATTGTCATTGTCATTGTCATTGTCATTGTCATTGTCATTGTCATTGTCATTGTCATTGTCATTGTCATTGTCATTGTCATTGTCATTGTCATGTCATTGTCATGTCATTGTCATTGTCATTGTCATTGTCATGTCATTGTCATGTCATTGTCATTGTCATGTCATTGTCATGTCATTGTCATTGTCATTGTCATTGTCATTGTCATTGTCATTGTCATTGTCATTGTCATTGTCATTGTCATTGTCATTGTCATTGTCATTGTCATGTCATTGTCATGTCATTGTCATGTCATTGTCATTGTCATTGTCATGTCATTGTCACGTCATTGTCATGTCATTGTCATGTCATTGTCATGTCATTGTCATTGTCATTGTCATTGTCATTGTCATTGTCATTGTCATTGTCATTGTCATTGTCATTGTCATTGTCATTGTCATTGTCATTGTCATTGTCATTGTCATTGTCATTGTCATGTCATTGTCATGTCATTGTCATTGTCATTGTCATTGTCATGTCATTGTCATGTCATTGTCATTGTCATTGTCATGTCATTGTCATGTCATTGTCATTGTCATTGTCATTGTCATTGTCATTGTCATTGTCATTGTCATTGTCATTGTCATTGTCATTGTCATTGTCATTGTCATTGTCATTGTCATTGTCATTGTCATTGTCATTGTCATTTTCATTAGCATACCATTGTAATTGACATTACATTTTCAACCCTAACGTTTTCTATAGTTTGGCAGATTATCTGCTCCTGTGTTTTTTTTCCTTATTCCTATGCCGATCGTAAATCTAACCAAAGCGTGCGCGGTTCAATCGTTCACTGATTCGATTGCTCCTTTCTGTTGAACGCGTTGAATCGGATCACGAAACGATAATCGGTCAACAAGAAAAATCGATGATAGCATCGTGGTATGATCTAAAATAAAATAAATTCGAGCAACGCGGTTCACAAACCAAGAGCATTCGGATTCGATTCGATCATCGTTTTTTTTCTCCTCCCAGAGTCGAGTAAGATAGAGATTCAAAAAATTCGTGTGAGTGCTTGAGTGAATCGAGTAAGAGAGGTTCATGATTGGATGAACGATTCGATTTTGACCATCCTTGGTTTCAACAAGAACTTGAATGCTTGAAAAAAGATTGATGCCCCTCTATAAAAAGCATCAGCATATGTACCATACATATTATATTTTTAAATTCTGAGTTTTGTTGTCTCTATTGTTTTGTACTTTTCAAAATGATGTATTATGTAACATACTTACCGTAAATACTCTTATTTTATAAGTTGTTCTATATCCGAGCTAAACTGGTCTCAATGCACTAAGCATCCAAATTTAAACCTTTGAAGAGTGATGCAAAGAAATATAACAAACATTTTTGCTGTTTTATTCAAAATAAATTTCATGTTATTATAGATACGTGTTGTATGATCAATTCACTGAATTTAATTTGGTGATGCTGATATAAAGCTCTTAATTCATAGAGTAAATACATTGAGTTTTATGCTGGTGCTTCCGCTCATGTTGTAGTACTCAACGATTATCAATCATTAAAATCAAATAAAATGTAATGCATTTAATATTTATGTATGTACCCAATCCAATTTGTCTTGACTAAAAAGCGTGAACTGTGTTTGCCTTTTACTAGTGGACCCTCAATTTCTTTTCCTCCTAACGGCTTTTTAGACAGTTTTACAAAAGATATGTATGAACATCCACGATGTACTGTACCGAAATGATCAGCCTGTTGTATGTGGGATTGAGGGAGGAAATTAATGGGAGGTCATCGAATAGTAAACAAGGACCGTTTTCTTTGAATCAACGTATCTACATTTAATATGGTCTTTTTCAGGTTTCTCTTTCCATTGTTGCGTAACATTTTGAAAATAAATAACTTATAATAGAGCAAATAACTGGCAACAATTATGACCTAAGGGTATTTCATTTAACATTATGGGCGATTCACATGGTTCATGTGATAAACTCTTGAGTCAACTCGCGAAACAAAACAAAATATAGATGAACACAATACAGATCGGAGAGCCAACGATTTGGAATCTCAATTCCAGTGATTTGTGTTTGAGCCGCTTTAGTGATCGTTATCGTTGTTTTCTTTTTTTTTCCCTCCTGCGCCAATGGATCAAATGTACACAATAATGATCTCTGCTCCAATCAAGGTCGCCCAATTTCACGCTGGCTAGCCAGGCTTAGTTTTTTTTCTCTACTTACTACATTCCGCGCGGCCTTTTGGATGTCTGCTGCTAACATAAATGTTCGGCGCTCGTGCTACCTCTTACTCGGCGATGCCCGAAGATCTGGAATCAAACAGAAACACGCCATCAGTGCTCATTAAACGATCACTTTCGCATTCAAATCAAACAAAAGGAAAGTATAGGGTATCTTGGGTGTTGGAAAATGTGAAACCGGTGGTAGGTTTTCGTACAATAGACTAGCTTGATATCACACTCAGACAGAGAAAAAATAATTTATTTCCAGATGTCACTTTATTGTTATATTATTTTTGAATTAAGCATTGATATGTTAATATATAGCAAGTATTCAGCTTTAATCAGTCAATTTAAAAAAAAGAGCTTGTTAGTAGCTACAGCTTTTACAGCCTTTCAAAATTTTGAACAAAATCAATTACATCCTTGCTCAAACTAATTGATGTTGGACTGCGTAATAAGCTACCAACAATTTTTGCTTGAATTTTAATCAGATTTCAGAAAAATACAAGTTTCTCAAATATTCAAAAATCATGCTTATAAACACATATTCATTCAAGTTCATCACGTAAAAATGGATAATTTGGTACCGTAAACAGGAATCCAAGGTTTCTAGAAGCTTTGGTTTGTGTAGCCCACTGTGACTGATCAGTAGTTGATGAGAAGTGAGATCCTGTGACATCTTAGAACAGTGACATACAATTGATAACATGCATATAAACAACATTAGATTCGAGTTCGTTAGAAACGTGTTTAGAGGAAAGTAGTGCCGAAATTAAATCTTACCATTTCTACGTTAAAAAGTTATATTACGAGCGAGTGCTCTGTAGTAAGTTTGACTTTATTCTGTTTGGCTTAATTGAATGCATTTATAGTTATTATTTAAGGTAGAGATATAAGCATTGAACTTCGGACATCCATATTATAAAAAAACAGTTATTCACACCGTTCTAACGGTAACCTCAATCATCATATAAAATTTATTAATATGTTACTAATTTCGAATATTGTACTACAGAAGATACTAAAATCGACTGAGTAGCCAAAACTACAATTTAAAGTTTCTGTCTGCCTACAATCGTGAGTTGGAAAAGGGTCGTAGTTTAGAAACACTGGAACACCAATAATGTACGGTAAACTGCAGGTTTAAAATTAGAATTAAACTAACTTTCTTTATATGTTTTAGTTTGAATCATCAGCTATTCAAATTTGTGTTTCATTCACCCCATCGACCTCCCCAACATACTTCAAAATTATTGATTGGATACCATGGATCAAAACAACAGAATCATGCAGTCGAAAGAAGCTCGCTCCAAGAGAGCTGTTATTCCTGATACCGCATTGCAACATAACTGCTTCATGTGTAGCCGGCCGGACGATGTTGCCAATCTGGTAGGCTGCGGCAAATGTGAAAATTGGGCTCATTATGATTGCGCGGGGGTCTCATCTTCAGTAGAGGCCACTGAGGTATCTTGGAAATGTGCAGCATGCCGTGCAAATACGGTTGAAGCTGCTTTGTCCACAACATCAAAGGCTGTATCAAGATCCAGTAGACGATCGTCACGAATCCAAGAAAATCTACAAATGCTAGAAGAGGAAAAGGATATAGAATTAAAAGCACTAGAGAAAGAAAAGGAAGACCGGCAGGAATTCCGTAAGAAGCGATTGGTAATAGAAAAGGAATTTCTAAAACAGAAATACGATGTCCAGCGAGAGGGTTCGAAAGGTAACAGGAGTGAACGAAGCAAAGCTAGCAGCAGGGATAGTAGGCATATTGTAGAAAATTGGTTGGCGAAGGAACCGGTAGGTGCACAACCGGAAAGGGTCTCTGCATGGGAGTTTCCGCCTCAATTATCAAACACAGAGCCATCCGTGTCAGTAGCTAGAGCAATCTCTTCGATCTCCCTTAGTAGTCCCCCGAATGTGCCTTTAGTTCCGAAATCTGCATCCACGCCGTATGCTGGACAAGGTTTGCCGTTGCTAAATCCCGTAGTTCTTCCGGATATTCGAATACCACAGTTAACGGTTGTAAGTCCAACAGGATCACGTTTAGTACCGCGAGTTAGCGTACCAGAAACATTTTCCCAAAAACCGCCCCCTAGGACAGCTGTGGATCGCCAAGAGGACCTTAGTGATCGACTTTTAGTACCATCATCGTTCTGTATATCGTCTGACAGTTCTGCAATGCGATGCTTTGCTAACTCACTAAGTGACAGAAGACCACTTTCTACAATCTCGGAAGAAACATTCGGGCATAATCTAAGTATTCCACCGCCAAACTTCCAGCAACAAACAATTGGTCCTATGTCATCGTATGAATCAGGAAACAATCCAACCTGCCAAAGCTATGGATCATCTCTGGCATACTCGGTAATCCCAAACTGTACCGATATGACCTTTATGCAGGGTCCTATTACAATATCCGAAGAAGTGGCTAATGCCATGCACAATTCCCCCAAAGTTTCCCGGGGTGTTGGACCCCTTATCTTCCGTGCCAATTACAACAATTGCCTCAAGTTTACTGCCAACGGGGCAAGAAGTACAAGGTTCGCTCCCTCCATATACAATTTCTCCACCGTTGCAAAATAACTGGGCGTTACCTGTTGAGCCACAGAAAGTTCCGACACAGACAAGGTTGAATAATCAAGGTCCACTTCCCCATTCACCGGTGATAACAAGGGAAGATTTTACCGGTCCGTCAAATAAACAACTGGCAGCACGTCAAGTAATACAACGAGAGCTTCCCAATTTCTCGGGACATGCGCAGGATTGGCCCTTATTTTATTGGTCTTTCAAGAACAGCTCCGACTCATGTGGATTCACACATGAGGAAAATTTAGCAAGGCTTCAACGCTGCCTGAAAGGTCAGGCCTTGGACGCGGTCAAGAGTAAACTACAATTCCCAGCAGCAGTACCCGAAATTATACAAACTCTAAAAATGCTTCTTGGGCAACCGGAGATTTTACTGTACACCATGCTACAACAGCTTCGCGATTTACCGCTACCCAAACATGAAAACTTACAATCGATTGTATCATGGTCTGGCGGTGAAAAATGCGGTAGATTACTTGACAACTGCTCAATTGAGAGAACATTTATTTGATTCATCGTTGCTGATAGAACTCGTTGAAAAACTCCCAACACAGCTGCAAATAGAATGGTCACGTTTCAAGCGACAGAATACGGTGGTCAACCTAGAAACCTTCAGCACCTTTATGACTGAACTGGTTGTCGTCACAGCGGACGTGGTTCTACCGAAAAAAGCTGCTCTTAACTCCGAAAAATTTGGAAAATCTGTTCGTGAGAAACAAACAATTAATGTACATGTGGAAGATCGAGAATCCGAGGATGTGCCAGACTCCGGACCAGCAATAAACATGCTTTGCGTTTATTGTTCCAATCCTAATCACGAGGTGGCAAACTGCAGTCAATTTAAAGCTCTCGATCTGAATGGGAGGTTTACAGCTGTCAAGCAGAAGGTAATGTGCAGAATTCGTCTCATACCCCACAGAAGATGGCCTTGTCGTTCTACCAGAGAGTATGGCATTGAGGGTTGTAGAGTACGACACCATAGTTTACTTCACCCAGGAACCCCTAGTAGCCCCAGTAATCCTAATGTCCCAGAAACTCAGGTTCAAAGAGAAACTGCATATCACAACCATCATTCTATAACTTCGTGTGCTCTTTTCCGATATCTGCCGGATGAGATACACTATGGTGAGGAGAAAATAGAAACATACGCCTTCCTGGACGATGGATCGTCAGCCACCATGATTGAATCTTGGATTCCCGATAAACTTGGTGTCACCGGGAAAGTAGATCCGCTTTGATTATCGTGGACTGGAGATATATCTCGCGAAGAAAAGAAGTCGGAGCGAATTTCCTTGTGGATTTCCGCCCAAGGATCAGACAAAATGTTTAAAATGGCCATCGTGAGGACAGTACCAGAATTGAAACTTCTGGAACAATCGTTCGATTATCAAACCGTACAGAAATCGTATTCTCATCTCAAAGGACTTCAACAACATAGTTCGTGTGAGTCTTGAACTACAGCCGTTGATCGAGGATAACTCCTAGATCGTTGATGTGTTCTACTCGGGTGATGGTTTCGCGTCCATGTCAATTGATTCCAATAAGCCCAGAAGGCTTAAAACATAAAAAAAACAATAATTTTTTGTTTGGACTCAATTGAATTTTTCAACGTTTTCTTTACTTATTTACTTAATGATCCCGCGCCGATCCTCCGGTTCATAGGGCCGTGGTAAAAGACCTCCACTGTTGACGATCCAGAGCCAGCGTCTTCACCTGGTCTCAGTCAAGATTCTCGTCGACAGTTCGGATTTCAGCGGCTAGGCTTCACCGCCACGAGTTTCTGGGTCTGCCTCTTCTTCGATGACCTTCTGGATTCCAATCTAGCGCCTCTCTGCAAATCTCGTTTTCATATTTTCGCAGCGTGTGCCCAATCCATATCCACTTACGTTCCCGAATCTCGATTTCTAGGGGCTTGATGACACCGGCGATGTAGTTCCTCATTCGAGATCCAGTTGCCAGGCCACCAAGCGCGGATGATATTCTGCAGGCAGCGGTTTACAAATACTTGTAGTTTTCGCGTCGTTACCGCATATGTGCACCAAGTTTCGCACCCGTACAGCAATACGGATTTGAAGTTTGAGTTGAAAATTCGGATTTTCGTTCGTAGAGAGATCTGGCGTGACCGCCAGATGTTTCGGAGACTCGCAAATGCAAAACGGGCCTTTCTGATCCGGGTTTCGATGTCTTTCCTGGTGCCACCATCAGGCGTTATCTGGCTACCAAGATACTGGAAGCACTCCACTTTCTCAACCTGTTGCCCAGCTAACATGAAACTGGAGAGATTTCCTGTGTTGATCTTCATCGACTTGGTCTTTCCGACATTGACTTTAAGACCAGCTGCCTTGGAGCTTTCGGTGAGGTCGTCGAGTTTGCTCTGCATATCCGGTTGTGTTTGGGCGAGCAAAACAATATCGTCAGCCAGGTCACGGTCGTTCAGTTGCTCCGTTGTTGAAGGATTCCACGGTTCGGTGCACAGTCGATCGATCCAGTCAAAATCTCACCCATAACGATTAGAAAAAAGCAGCGTTATATGATGCAAACCTGTCTCACTCCAGCAGTTCCAGAATTGGATCGGACAAGACACCGTCGTGCAAGATCTTTGCACGAAAATGTCTCGTATTTACTGTGCTTCGATAAGATGGACTAGTTTCTCTGGAAATCCTCGTCGCCTTCGAGCGGCCCAGATGTTTTCATGGTTAAGTCGGTCGGATTCTTTTTCGAAATCCACAAACACCAGCAAAAGAGAGTACTGGAATTCATTCACTTGACCCAGCATAATTCGTAGCGTTGTGATGTGGTCAACACATAATCGTCCATCGGAATCCTGCTTGATGCCGTCGGAGTGTTGCGTTGATTTTCTCCTGGATTCTGTTCAGGATCACTTTGCAGAGAACTTTGAGAGTTGTACAGATCAACGTTATGCCTCGCCAGTTACCGCACTCTGTCAGGTCTCCTTTCTTCGGGACCTTTACGAGGATACCCTGCATCCAGTCGGCCGGGAATGTCGCAGTAATTTCTAAGATATTGCAGTTTAAATGGCTAAAATCCAAAAAAATTATCATGTGTGTAAATCGGAGACATATAAATGAAATTCTTTCTTTGGTATTTTATCGTGGTTGAAAACAACTGGTTAGACATAATTTTAATATGAAAACAATAATTTATTAAACCACAGCGTAAAAAAACTATCATTGCTTGCATATTAATGGTTTACATAGCACGGTGATATATAGTTTGTCTGGTGAAATCCTAACACCTTAAAGTTACTACAAAAATCATTAAAAAAAATTCCAACACAGTAAATTTTTGCCTCAGTTTCCAGCAAAAAAAAAAAATTGCTGGTCGTCTTGCTGATTTTTTCAGCACTTGATCTGCTTTGCTGAAAAACCAGCAATTGATCTGTCAAACTCGGATTTTTTTTTGTTTTTGCTGGCTATTTTTCCTTACACGCTAAAAGTGTTTGTTTGTTTATTTATCGTTTTTACATCGAATCGTTCTGTCATACTCGAATTGGTTTTTTGGCTAGTTATTTTTCGTTGCGCGCAAAAAGTATTAGTTTTTTTTTCGTTTCTACAACAGCCACCCAATTTATCTTGTTAAGGTAATTTTTTTTGAGCGATTGAGTATTTCGTTAAAGAAACTTAAAATTTTTATTTTTAAACATAAATTTTCGGTTGTTTTTTGATAAAAAAAAGCGGATTTCCAGCAATATAGATAGATAGCTGGTCTCCAGCAATTGGGTTTTTCTGATCGTTTTCAGCAATTCAAATTGCTGGAAATTTTGCTGGAAAACCAGCGGGACAAAACCAGCAAATTTTGCTGGTTTCCAGCAAGTTAAAATTTGCTGTGTAAACAGTACATTTTTGCCTCGTTTTCCAGCAAAAAAAAATGCTCGAAACGTCCAGCAAACCAAACTTTTGCTGGAAATCAGCAAACATTCTTCGTCTTACTGATTTTTCTAACACTTGATCTGCATTGCTGAAAAACCAGCAATTGAACTGTCAAACTCGGTTTTTTTTATTTTTGCTAGCTATTTTTCGCTGTACGCTAAAAGTGTTAGTTTGTTTGTTTGTCGTTTTGACATCGAATTTTATTTACTTTCATATTCCAGCGATGAAGCATTCAAACCTAAGGTTTTTTTATGCAGAGATGAAGTATTTCGTTACGGATACTAATAATTTTTATTATCATTTCAGATGGAGCATGATGTCCAAGACTTGGCAGAAAGCGCATAGTATTGTATTTCATTATAAAAAATTAAATAAATAGCCCCTTACAAAAAAGGAACAAACCAATATCTTTTTATAAATATGAATACCATGAATTCATGATCCACATCATTTCGGTATTTTTTTTTTTTGTAAAAGAGAATCCTCACGTCCATAGCAATCAGCATTTATTCGGCCTTGTATTATTTCGGCTAAATATGCATTCGACCTCAAATCTTTTTGTTGTAGCGTTCATTTGGTCAGCGTCCTAAACGCTGGGCTTCCAAACAGTTTGGCATCCATCTGACCAAACGTAATCAGGGTCTAGATTTGATTTGGCTAACATTCTCTATTAAACGATCGATCTTATTGAGAAGATTAGCTGTTTTGCAAACAAGAACTATGCAAATGATAAAAAAAAGTTTAAGTATTTTCCTATAACCAAAGAAACAAAAGTATCGTTCAGGTATCAGTCGTTTATTTCTAAAGAAACAAGCACCAACCTTTTCCCAATAATTTTCTATCTTCTCCTATCACAGCATTAGCAGAAATAAACTCAATTTGCTTTGCAATTTGTTTGCCAAATTACTTGTCTCAAGTATCACGAATTCCCATGGATGACTTTAATGCAAAACAGTTTAGAACAGGTAGAAAATCATGCTGAGCATTGATGAAATCGGTGTTAAAATGTTTTCCCTGCTAAGAGCTGTCGAAACAAGTGTTACTCTTCGCATAAACAACTTACCGCTCATACATTCCCACTCAAAAAACTCTCCGACTTTCCTGCGAAAAGTGCACTGTCATACCAAGCTCCAAAAAACGACAAAAATTAACCGTATCTCTCATTCCGTCCAGCAGTAGGTAGTAGATTGAAGTAGCACCCATTCATATGGCATCACTCGGCAGCTTAGTGGGACTTTTGTAGGCTCACAACTGACGCGAAAAGCGCAAAGAAGAACCCAGCCAATCCGGCGGCCTTAACTAGTAACACCAGGCCTCCAATGATGGCCGGGAAGAGCATCATGAACTTGAGCTTGTAGGCCAACAGCAATGGTAGCAGGAACTTCTTATATTTGTGCTTCAGGTGAAACTTTTTCTTCTTTTTGAACCGGGCTTCGCCGTCTTCGTCGATGGCGTCGTTGTGTTCGTCGTCGTCTTCCATCGAAGCGGAAATATCTGTAAAACATATGAGAAGAAATGAAAAAAAGGTTAGATACTGTTACCATACTGATTTAAGTCAGCTTTCGAGAGCGCGTGGCATCGAGTGGATAGAGTCATTTAGGATTAATCATCATTAGAGTAGTAGGTATAGAGATTATGCCGGTATGTTCAGAGATTGAAATTTCCTCTATATAAAATTTAATAACTGTCACCGGCCATTAGATCATAATCATGTTCATAGTTGGCTGATGAACGACAGAGATGTGTTTTGTAAACAATTGTCGTATCAAAGCGAAAATATGAATGAAGTTTTGTTGTCATCTTTCATTTTCAATAAAGCTTATTAAATGAGGAACTTTTCATTTCTTCATGACCAAAAATTGTAGAATCCGTGTATTTAAAAGGAATTATTTGAGCAATGATTTTACTATGAACTGTCGATTTGAGTATTTGGATGTGATGATTGACGACCAGCTTGACTTTAAAAATTAAAACGTTCTTTGGTAAGACACGACTGAGAGTTTTACGTGTCCAAGTTTTGCGAAGAGAAAGTCGGATGTTGATACGACGTCCGCCGGTTGGAGAATCCAGAGGTGAGAAGGGCATACGTTAAACAGCCTCGGAACTGCCGACAGACGGAACAGTTAAAAAACAGTGGTGTTGAATCAAGAATGCCTTTATGTGGATGGGTCATTAGACCGAAGATCATTCGGCATTCTGCCGACGGTTATCCAGCCGAAGACTGTTTGGCCGAAAGGGCGCAAAGCCGCAAGGATGTTCGGCCGAATGGTCAATAATAATTTTATCGAATGGTCATTAGGCTGAATGGTCAATAGGCCGAATGGTCGTAAGTTCAAATGTTCGTAAGGCCGAATGGTCGCTAGGCCGAATCTATGAAAGGCCGATAAGACATATTAAGGCTTGTTTGCATGTTGGGACGAATGGCAGCTAGGCCGATTGGTCATGAGGCTGAATGATCGTAATGAATGGTTGCTAGTTGAATAACAAATGTTTTACACTGTTCTGCATATTAAGCCGAATGGTCATCAGGCCGAATGGTCGTTGGGCCAAATGGCTGTTAGGCCAAATGTTCGTAAGGCCGCATGGTCACTAGGCAGAATGGACGATAGGCCGAATGGTCGCAAAGCCGAATGGTCGAATCCATTAGCATCCATTCGGCCTGATGACGATTCGACCTGATGACTATTCGATCTAACGACCATTCGGCTTAACAATCATTCGGCCTAGCCTGACGACCTTCTATCATCCATTCGACCTTACGACAATTCGGCCTAGTGACCATTCGGCCTATCGACCTTTCGGCCAAGCATCCATTCGGTCTTACGAACATTCGGCCTTACGACCATTCGGCATTGCAATCAATCGGCCTTACGACCATTCAGCCTAATGACCATTCTGCCAAATGACCACTAGGCCTATCTTCCATTTGGCCTGATGACCGTTCACCCTAGTGACCATTCGGCCAAATAACCTTCAGCTTAGCGACCTTCGGTACTATGGGCCTTCGACCGAATGTCCGAGCCCCGATTGGCGAAAGGCGAAATTCGGAATTGATCAGACAAGTACCTAGTCAAGCAAAGCTGCCGCTCGCTTACGATATGCGGAGCTGGAAAAGGCAGTTAAACGAGCTTATAGACGAGAGAAAAGAGCCTGGACAAACTCTCTAGCCGAAGAGGGAGAAAGATCCGCCGCCAATGGAGATATCCGATTACTTTTTGACATTAAGTGGTTCAAGGACTTATGCAAGAATGCCTTTGAAAGACCGAGCAGGCCAGCTGTTAGTAGATCGAACAGATCAGCTCAAACGATGGACTGAGCACTTCTCTACCGCGTCACGAATAGCGATGGCCAACAAAACGCGCAGCTCGTAGCGCCAACAGTAAGTCGCATTAATGGCGTCAACTCGAAGCGCCCTCGCTGGCTGAAATAGAAGCGACAATAAAAGACATCAAATCCAATAAAGTTACTGAGATGGATTGCATCCCTGCTGAAATACTGAAAGCCGACCCTGCCTTATCGCACAAATGTTGCACTATATTTTCGCTGACAACTGGGATACTGCAACATTCCCGGCCGACTGGATGCAGGGTATTCTTGTGAAAGTTCCCAAGAAAGGAGACTTTAATATAGTATGATAACTGACGTGGCATAACTTTGTTCTGTACAAACCTCAAAGTAATCTTAAATGTGATCCTGAACAGGATCCAGAAGAAAATCGACGCTAATCTTCGACGGCAAACAAGCTGGATTCCGATACGGACGATCATGTGTGCACCACATCTAAATGCTTCGAATAATACTGGAACAAATTCACGAAATCCATAACTCTCTTCTGCTGGTGGTCGTTGATTTCGAAAAAGCATTCGACCGTCTGATCCATAAAAACATCGGGGCTGCACAGCTGCATAGACGACAAAAAGTCCCAGAGAAACTAGTCCATCTCATCGAAGCACAGTATGAGGCATTTTTGTGCGAAGTCTCTACGACTCTTATCTCATTGTTTCAGATGCGATCTTGACTGGATCGATCGACTGTAGATCATACCGAGGTTTGCCGTGGAATCCTTGGACAATGGAGTAGCTACATGACCTTGACCTGACTGACGATCTTGTTTTGCTCCCACAACGTTATTCGGATTTGCAGAGTGAATTTGATGACCTCACCGGAAGCTCCACGGCAGCAGGTCTCAAAATTGGTCCTTCCAATTTCGTGGTAGCTGGACAACAAATTAAGAAAGGGATTGGATATACCCTGCGAAAAGATGTGCACGAAATTTGCAAAGAGGCGCTTGAGTTGAATCCAGAAGGACATCTAAGCAGAGTCAGACCCAGAAACTCGTGGTGGCGAAGGCTAGGCGCCGAAATTCGAACTGTCGACGAGAATCTCGAATAGGATCGAGTTAAGACGCTGTCTTCGGATTGTCAACTGTAGAGGTCTTTTACAACGGCACTATGCGTCAGAATCGAATCGATGTGGGATCATTAAGTAAGTTAAGTCAACTTTAGAAACCACTTCGAATATCGGGCTCTCGAAGGCGGCAACAGCAACGGCCTTATTTGTGAGGATAAAGGCGAACAATTTGGGGATCCGAAGTAGGTCTTAAACATCCAGTGTAACCATCAGGGTCACCAGTGCATACCGCACTGTTTTGTCTTAGGCAGCAGACGAAGTAGCGGAAGTCTTTCGCGTTTGTTGGAGGAGGATTTTAATTGCTCAGAAGTCAAGGATATTTCGGTGGCCGGATATTTCGGTGTAGAACAGCTCAGAAAGAGCTGATCTAAAACATCAAGGAATGAATAGAGAGAATCAGAAAAGCCCGACCTGGAACAAGCTTTGCTCCAATAGCTAATGCCTGCAAACAATTTACGATTTATTCATGAGGTCTTTGATTGCCGCTTCTTTTTTAGCCAGCGAGGGCGCTTCCGAGTTGACGCCATTCATGCGACATACTGTTGGTGCTTCGAACTGCTGGTTCTGTTGGCCATCGCTATTCGTTACTCGGAAGAGTTTCCGAAGTGCTCAGTCCATCGTTTGAGCTGATCTGTTCGATCGGTCAATAACTGACCTGCTCGGTCTTTTAGAGGCATTCTAGTCCTTACGCCAATAAGGCGGCGAGAAATGTCATAAAGTAATGTGATATCTCCATTGGCAGCGGTTCTTTCTCCCTCATCGTCTAGGGAGTTTGTCCAGGCTCTCTTGTCTCGTCTACAAGTTCGTTTAACTGCCTTTTTCAGCTCACTATATAGATCATTTTCGACTTTCACTTTTCTCCGATCATTTACCATTCTCCAAGTTTCATCCAAATCCATTCACTCCTTCTTCCACAAATTTTACCGAGGGAACCATCCACACCACTGTTCTTCGACTGTTCCGAGGTTTGAGACTTCAACTTTTCAAAGTATGCCTTTTCACCTCTGGATTCTCCAAACGGCGGAAGTTGTATCGACACCCGACTTTTTCCTCGTGCTGTTGGGCACGTTCAACTTTCTGTCGTATCTCGCCAAGGACGAGGTGATGGTCAGATGCAATGTCTGCTCTTCGTTTGTTGCGGACATCAAGAAGGCTATTTCTCCATTTTCGGCTGATGTAGATGTGGTCAATAAGATTTATTTTTTTTTTCTTTGTCTTTCAATTTGATTTTCTGTTCAGCCACCTCGGGATACCCTAGTGACCTTATGTGCTGGTCGATAGAGGAAGAGCAATCCACCGATCACCATGTTGTTGTTGCCACAAAATTCTACAAACAGCTCTCACTTTTCGCTCATCTGTCCTAGGTCATGGCGCCCCATGATGCACTCAAGGTCCTGATTGTTGAGCCAATCTTGACGTTGAAGTCGCCTAAATGGATTTAAATGTTACCCTTCGGAATTTTCTCAACCACGATGTTCAGCTGTAATACTTTTCTTTCTCCTGCAATTCGGCAACGTCGGTTGGCGCATAACCCTGGACCATTGTAAGGTTTCTAACCCGTGTTCTAAATTTTTTTATTTATTTTTTCGTTTATCGGTCCCCATCTAATGAGGGCCGCATGGGCCTGCTGGCTCAATAGGAAACCAACTCTCTTCGTTTCCGAGTAGCGTGTTTTCCTCGTATGTCAGAGTAAAACAGAACATGTCCAGACTTTGTCTTGTGTTCTCCAGTGTTAGGCCAACGGACTTCGTCAAGTCACAGAATTTCTAGCTTGAGGCGGCTAGCTTCTCTTGCAAGTTGAGCCAGCTTGCCTTGTTGGGTAAGGGTTAAAACGTTCCAAGTTCTAATTCGTCTCCCGCTTTTCATGCTTAAAGCCGTCGCCAAAGTTCCAGGTCAGTTATTTCTTTCAGATCCCGTAACAATTTATTAGCAGTAGGTTGAACGCCGCCTCTGACCTGGGGAACAGACGCGTGCGGCCATCTTCTCAGTTTGCATGCGACCAAAGCATCCACCGGGATTGGGTATCAGATCTCCGCTTAGGTTACGCTTTGGAATACCGTCCGGGCCGGGTCTCGCTGTTGGATTAACAGCTTTGAGGAATGCCAAGACTTCACGGTTGGTTAAAATAGGCTGAGGAAGGTTCATATCAAAGCTAGGCAATGCTTCGGAATATTCGTTGACGGCAGGTGGGCTATGTAAAGAATAAACACTCTTGAAAAATTCAGCAAACAGATCAGCAGATTCACGGGTAGTTTCAGATGACCGACCGTCAAATGAGACTCGTGATGGAAAACTGCAGACGGAACGTCGAGATTGTTCGAATTTCCAGAATTCCGATGGCTTATTTTTCACTTCCCCAGGCATAAATCTCCAATGACGTATATGTCATCTTCGGAAGAGCAGATGGTGCTTACTTTGGAGAGGCTAGAAGAGAAGAAGAATACGTCATCGGTGATTTAAGCCTGGTTTGAAATGGTGCTTCTTTCAAAGTGGCTTTTTTCCCAGATTCAACTAGTTTTTGTTTCTCGGCTCCCTTCAACAGCTTCCTGGACTCTATCAGCACTGCGACTCTACGTCAGATCAACAATTTCAAAAATGAAAAAGGCGGTATGCTAGACGTCTGTTTCGTTAACAAAGCCTTCAGGAATCCGACGATGGATTTGGATTCCTCCGCTCTGGTTAATTTGATTACTCGTCCGTCACCCAGCTTCAGTGGTCTCATTCGATGCCATTTGAATCAATGCTTCCATAGAACAAACTGCATCCTACTACCATTACTTCAAGAACGTTGACTTTGAGCCCGATTTCTCTAATTCCAATGCAGCTGCTGTGACTTCTTCAAACTTACTGAACTACAAAATCGATCGTTATGTTCCGAAACGTAGCGTAGCTTCCGATCCACGATGGGTCACTAATCAATAACGACAACTGAAGACGGCACAAAAGTGTGCTCTTAGGAGGCATCCACAAATAACGTAACGCTCTTAGGGACTTTACTACAAAAGTCGTTAAAAATAATTAAAAAAACAATTGAAGAAATAAAGAGGAAGAGGTGGGATTTGTGGATGCCGCCTGGAAACTCACAATTCGATTTTTTTTCTTTTTCATAGAAATTTAAGCCATTTGGGAAGCCAGCAGATCGTGGCCTAGAGGATAACGTCCTTGTCTTCAAAGCCAACGTTCATGAGATCGAATCCCGGTCGTAACATAAACTATGATGACATTGACAAAAATTCATAGGTACCCGTAACTTTGTTTGTTTTTGCCGCCTAAATATCTCTTTTAAGTTCGAAAACGATTAGTTCAAACCTGATTCAGACCAACAAGTTTAAAATTTTGATGGGAAAACCAATATTTTCATTCAAAAATCAAAAGAGATGTTTTTTCGATACATCAAAAAGATATATGAGAATAAATGTTGCTTGTTTCTTGTAGTACATTTAATATGAACAAACCATGAGCCTAACTGAAACTCCTCTAATATATATTCGATGCCAAAAAACCCATTAAGCGTCTCTGACTGTTTATTAAAAAATGGTTTACTGTATTCATATTTGCGCTATTTTTACTACAAATCATGGTGAATTTATAAACGATATCTTTCTATTTAAAAATCCTTTATAATAAGGTTGGATATCCTTGAAGCTGAGATAATGTTGAGGCCCACAATTTTTCTCAAAACAACTCATTCAGCGCAAGTAAATTAATGGCAGTTACCTAAACTCAAGTTCGGAAAATAGAAGTTATTCAATTTCGTAAATAATTAAAATCTCCTTTGCCCTTTGTTTTTTTTGTATATATAAGTCGATTTTAAAGCTCTGTCAACTTTATCGAATGCTAGCTATAGAGAAGGAGCTTTGAAAACTGTACAGAATATATCAAAGATAAACAACTACCCTCAACAACTAGTAACAAAAATAATTAAAGAACGAACTCTTAAAATGTACAACACTTTTAATAATAGTAAAATCGAACAATCCAAGAGTTACATTACAATTCCGTATTGTGCAGGTTTAGGTGAGAAGTTAGCCAAATATTTTAAACGGTACGATATCAATGTAGCTTTCAAATCCTTAAACAAACTAGCTAATTTTTACACAAAAGATTAAAACAGCATAAAAATGATGTAAAAAACAAAAAAGTTGGAGGCACAGGACTTGCTCAACATAGTATAGAGCAATGTGCGGAAAATCGCTCAAGAAAAGCAATCAGGATTCGTTTCAAGCTAGAATACTTACACCTCCGAGTGCTGTGATACGCACGTGGTGAACATATCCGTTGAATATTTGTCGAACATCAACACTAACTAGATACATAAAAAAATACTATGCCCCATCGGGGGCTACCGTTTCTATTCGTCACGTGGCTTTTCAAATGTGATCGACATACTTGATGATATGTTTTGAACGTCGTTCCCACAATCATTCAATAACGCCTATCCTCGCATCATTGTTGATAATTTTCGTTATTGATAGACGATCATGAATGTATCAGAAGGAAAATCTGAAGGAATACCAGGACCACATGTTGAAAAAAGCCGTAGCACATGCTGGCCAGTTCATTACGGTTACTTAGTAATGATTTTGTTCTTCTACGCAAAGCGAAAAATTAAAAATCATATTGTAACCTTTACGCATCGCTCAGAACTGATACACATCAGTTGTGATCCTAGAAGGTTGAAAACCATCAAGGAAGGCAATCACCATCGAGACGTTCGTTGCTGATAGTCTGCGTCCTTCTTTACCATATCATGTTTTGCGGGAATGTTTCAAATACAGAAGCGTCGTTGTCATGCATGATTGTTTATATAATTTGGTTGAAGAAGGAAAAATTGACTGCTTCGATTTTTTTTGCTCTGAATGCAGTAACACATGGCTGATCGAAAATGATTGATATTCGGAACATTGGTATAGAGTAAGGTCATGCTTTCAATTTCAAAAACACCAACATCTAAGAAAAAGTTTCAAAATACAACACTAGAATTTGTGCAGAAATGTTTCACATTGAAATAAGAGGAGACAACGACGTTGTTAACAAACAGAAAGATTCAATTAATTTTAAATCAGCCTACAACTCCATTTTACTCAAGATCAGAACACTGACAGATAAATGTAAACATAACATCAAAAACAAACAACAGACAACAAACAGTAGATAGACGATCGCTAGATAAAGTAAGTTATATAATCTAGTAAAATGGAAAATTGTATTGAAAATGAATTCAATTTAAGGTCCACTGAAGAGGAGTGAACAGCCAAAAGTAGTTTTTATTCTTCGCCGAAAAAAGTCGATGAAAACAAAAAACAATTGATTGAAATGAGATTCATTTGTTTCAAAAATTATTATTGAAAACCCAATCACGGAGCAGAACTATTTGTAAATGATGTAACATAATCAATAATATTATTAAGCAAAACTCATAGAGAACTTTAAAAGTTGATTTGGCTTGGCAAGGTTTTATGATTTGATCTACAGAATCTTTTGCAGAAGGGCCTTTTTATGCTTCTAACCGTTGTATTAGAAATTTATACACTCTCAAATAACCGGACGCGATTTCAAAGTAGTCGATGATTCCTTTGAATTCAGCCACAGTTTTTGAAAGACCCAAATACTAGTATTTCACTAGCTTCTTGCTAGCATCCTCAGTGGGTTATCGATAACCCACTGAGGACGCTAGTAAGTTGCTAGTGAAATACTAGCCTCCGGGTCATTCAAATACTGTGGCTGAATTTAAAGGAGTTATCAACTACTATGAAATGATAGTTTCATTCATCTAAGAGGTTCTTCAAATCTTCTTTTTGATTATAAGTAAAAAAAAACGGGCGTGATTTTTTAGCTTGGATTGATATAGCGTTTTCGTTCATTTTCCACTGGCACGGAGGAAGTGGCAAACTTAGTAAACATACAAAATTGTCGCCCGGGACGATGCATATATGTACATTATATGCGTCGTCCCTGGTGACGATTTTGTTTGTTCATGAGGAAACAGTGTGCCCCCGTGCCAGTGGAAAATTAACGAAAAACGCTAATAGTTGGCATGGAGTCCTTTAAAAAGCCTTACTTGTTACTTGGGATATGAGAGCCAAATCTAATTTTTTGAAGCGGTGTAATGTTCAACCTGCATTGAAAAGTTTTCATACTCATACATATTATAATAAAAGCACGTAAGCAAATCCTTAGACAAAAAAGGGGTTAATCCGGTGAATAAACTCTATTGCAAGGTAGATATTTCAATATTGGGCCTTGAATTATGTCAAAATAAGTATTGAGATTTTGCATTATTTTAAAACTTACCGCTGTCGATGGCATATTTGTAGAAGTAATCCTCCATATCCTTGGATCGTGCCGCTCGGGCCAGCAAACTGATAAATCCGTTTTCGTTGTTATCTACTCCTTGAATGTCCTCATCCTCGCCGGGTTGAATCTGCAAGGAGCGACTTTCCGCAACCGCAACTGGGTAGAACTGCCGGGATTCGACGTAGCTGGAGTCCTGTTCCTGGGGCAGTTCACCACTTTCCATTTCCTGGAAGGCCGTTCGCAGCTGATCGTTGACGCGAACTCTTCCGGGTGGCGTAATCTGCTGCAATTGCCAGGTTCGTTTGTTTCGCAAAATTTCACTGGGGCTGGGAGAAAATTGCGACTGCTCGTAATGCATTCGATCCAGATCTAGATGTCGCGATTGGACTCGCTGGGATCCGGTGGGAACCGCATGAACGGTCGCGAGTACGAAGATCAGAAGAAATTCTGCACACCTTGCCAGTTGATAAACATTCATTGTGCTTTCTTTGTATCGGAACATTGTGATTGCATTGAACTTAGGACACTAGAACACTGTATCAATGGATCCAAATCTCCCACAACTTATCGCTATGGCCACTTTTTGAGCACAAAAAACAACGTTATTTGAAAAACAGCCCCCCTGGGTGCTCGAAGATCAAGTTAACACTTCAACTGACCAACCATCCGATCCGGTGTCCTCTTAACCTCTGGTCGGTGGCCTGGTTTCATTCAATAGTTGTTAGCCACAGTCCCAAAAAACGGTCAAAATATGAAACAAAAACACTCGTAAAAATCCAGATCCCTATCGCATACCACACACGGAACGTCACGGCACGCGCACGACGACGTCTACGGGAAATATGATGCCGACCGGCTGTTGGTAGTTCGGTTTTGGGAAGTTTGCCCCCCGAAATCTTGAATTGCGAGACCAGCAGCAACAGAAGCAGAGTTGTGCCAAGATTTCGTCGTCAAAGTCGCACCGATGCCACACAGTGACTGTGGCGGGGTCTCTCGGAGTCGGAACGGAACCTTCCGAAAGAGCAAAGCAGCAGGTTGATAGCCGAAAGCCACCGCCCGTGCATAATCAAGTGAGCTTTCTGGGGAACATTTTTTTCTTCACATTTTCATCCAACGTCTTTGCCACCATGTGGCCTTTTCTGGTCTGATCATTGGTGCGCGGTAAAATGGCGATGATTCCAATGACGATGACAATGATTATGATGATGATGATGGGAGTGTGGTTTTCATGTTTCCAAAAAGTACCTGAAGGCGCATTGGAATAACATCAACCTCAGGGGCAATCATTTCTTCCGGCAATGATTGCCACAAGAAAATAATACACAGATCATAAACCATGCGGTTTGCTGGTGGTGAATGATCCACCTTAAATGTTTTTTAGACTTTTTTGTATTGTTAACGGTAGCAACATTTGTCAATTTTCACTTTTTTGGGTTAGTGCTATTAGGATTGTTCGATCTTCGGGAAAAGATCGTTTCAGATGAACAGTTCTGGGATCGATCCATCTAAAAAATCGGAACTTGAAGATCGATCTCCGATTAATCTATCTTCTCCGTTTGAAATAGATTAGATGGAACTGCTTTTTATTAAAAATATACAAAAAAGACACAAAATTTCAAATTAGTATCCTTCTACAAATGGGAAAAAAAACAATTCAAGCGCTTTTATGTAAGGTGAACCAAAGTTAGTGTTTTAAATCAACACTGACCAAAATCCAAATAACTCGGAAACGCTTTGATATTTTTAAGTAACGTTATGACAGGAAATATTCTAGAGATTAAAAGAAATTATTTCAATGTATTTTTATTAGAATTTTCAAAGTATATGAGAGATATCGAACAAAATATGCGAAAAAAAAAACGAAAATCAAATATATTCATTTTTTTAAATTTTTTTTTGTAAAACTGCTGGTATCTCTTAAGATTTGCAAATTCAAGCAAATTTTTTTATCTAAATCAATCACAAACACCTTTCGGCAACCAATTCACAAGGTTTGAAAATAATTTGCAAAATTGTATTGAAATGAATCAAAAATTTCTTAAATTATCTTTGAACTTATCATGAATGCTAAATGAAAAAAAATTCGCCTCGACCAAGAATCGAACTAGAGTTTTCTGATTATCTCTCCGACACCTTACCAATAGGTTAACCGTCAGATGTTAACTTGTCAAGCTGTAGCTCTATAGTTCAGTAGTCTTCATCAAATTAAATTCCCTGCTAGATTCTACAGCAGATAACGCTCATCGTGTTCCGATTGATGTTGCTTATACTGCCCCTACAGTGACTGATTTTAGGATTTCTGCACAAAAAATTGTAATGCATTTTTAAACGTTTGTATCTTATTTTTTCATTTTCATATTAAGGTACTGGAAGCACTCCACTTTTTCAACTTGTTACCCAGCTACCATAGAACAGGTGGGATTCCTTTTCCATCGACTAGGTCTTTCCGACATTGACTTTGAGACTTACTGCCTTTGAACTTTCGGTGAGGTCGTCGAGTTTACGCGGCATATCCAATTGTGTTTGGGTGAGCTAAACAATATCGTCATCCAGGTTAAGGTCGTTCAGTTGCTCCATTGTTGAAGGATTCCACAGCAATCCTCAGTTCGGTGCACAGTCGATCGATCCAGTCAGAATCTCATCCATTAAGATTAAAAAAAGTAGCGGTGATAAGATTCATTCCTGTCTCACTCCAGCAAATACCGGGATTGGATCAGACAAGACACCGTCGTGCAAACCTTGCACGAAAATGCCTCGTACTGTGCTTCGATGAGATGGAACACCTCGTTGCCTTAGAGCCGCCCAGATGTTTTCATGGTTAAGTCGGTCGAATGCTTTTCCGAAATCAACGAACATCAGCAGAAGAGAGTCCTGGAATTTGTTGATTTGTTCCAGCATGATTCGTAGCGTTGTGATGTGGTCCACACATGATTGTCCGGATCGGAATCCAGCTTGTTGCCGTCGGAGTGTAGTGTCGATTTTTTCCTGTTCAGGATCACTTTGCAGAATACTTTGAGGATTGAACAGATCAACGTTATGCCTCGCCAGTTACCGCACTCTGTCAGGTCTCCTTTCTTTGGGACCGTTACGAGGATACCCTGCATCCAGTCGGCCGGGAATGTTGCAGTATCCCAAATGTCAGCGAAAAGATGGTATATCATTTGTACTGATAAGGCAGATTCGGCTTTCAGCATTTCGGCAGGAATGCAATCGATCCCAAGGTACTTTGTTGGATTTCAGGTCTTTGATTGCCGCTTCTATTGCGACTTACTGTTGGTCAAGCTGCGGGTTCTGTTGGCCATCGCTGTTCGTGACTCGGAAGAGTAGTTCGAAGCACTCAGTCCATCGTTTTAGCTGATCTGTTCGATCGGTCAATAACTGACCTGCTCGGTCTTTTAGCGGCATTCTAGCATTAGTCCTTGCACCACTGAGGTTGCGAGAAATGTCATGAAGTAATCGGATATCTTCATTGGTGGCGGCTCTTCCCCCTCTTCGGCTAGAGAGCTTCTTTTACAACTTCTTTATTTGAATGCTAAAGAGTTTGTCCAGGCTCTCTTATCTTTTCTACTGCTTTGGCTGACCCGGTACATGCCTGCTCAATTCCGACTTTCGCCTTTCTCCGATCATCGACCATCCTCCAAGTTTCATCCGACATCCATTCACTTCTTCTTCCACGAACTTTGCTGAGAGTACCATGGCTCGTCGTGATAAAGGCATTCTTGATTCCACACGACTGTTCTTCGACTGTTCCGACTGTTGGCAGTTCCGAGGCTCGAGATTCTAGCTGTTCAACGTATGCCCTTTTCACCTCTGGATTCTCCAACCGGCGGACGTCGTATCGACACCCGACTTTCTCCTCACGCCGTTGAACACGCACAACTCTCAGTCTTATCTCGCCAATGACAAGGTAATGGTCAAATGCACTGCTGAGCGCTTCGTTTGTTGAGGACTTCAAGAAGGCTCCTTCTCCATTTTCGGATGATGCAGATGTGGTCAATTTGATTTTCTGTTCAGCCATTTCGAGATACCCAAGTGACCTTATGTGCTGGTCGATGGGGGAAGAGCGATCCACCGATCACCATGTTGATATTGTCACAAAATTTTACAAATAGCTCTCCGTTTTCGCTCATCTGTCCTAGGCCATGGCGCCCTATGATGCACTCAAGATTCTGATTGTCGAAGCCAATTTTTGCATTGAAGTTTGGATGGATTTGAATGTTAATGGATTTGAATGTCACCCTTCGGAATGTTCTCTACCACGCTGTTCAGTTGACTGTAGAACTGCTCTTTTTCCTGCAAATCGGCAACGTCAGTCGGCGCATAACACTGGATCATTTTAAGGTTTCGAACCCGTGTTTTAAATCTGGCTACGATTGTTCTTCCGTTTATCGGTTTCCATCTAATGAGGGCCGCATATTAGGCCAACGGACTTCGCTCAGTCCCAGAATTTCGAGCTTTAGGCAGCTAGCTTCTCAAGCAAGTTAAGCCAGCTTGCCTGGTTGGGCAAGGGTTAAAACGTTCCAAGTTCCAATTCGTGTCCGTGTTTTCATGCTTAAAGTCGTCGCCAAAGTTCCAGGTCGGTCGTTTCTTTCGGATTTCGTAACAATTTTATGAATCGGGTGAGGTTTCTAACCTTCTGATGATCTGTTCATCCAGATTGTTAAATTAACTTTTTAAGGTTGATAGGACATCAAATTGACGTAGTCAGTAAAAATATTCATCAAATTTCTTCAATTATTTTTCATTATCTAAAAACATGCGATGTTCGCCCTACTCGGTAAAAGGGTGACTTACAACAAATTTTTTTCATTGAAAATCTAATGAAAACGTATGAAAAATGATAGTTTTTGATAAATTTGTGATGCCCATATCGCATAAAAACAGTTATTGCTGCATACTTTTAGGGCTACAAAAATATAAATAAAAACTGACTAGATGAAATCATGAAAATAAATGTTTGGTTAGATGAATTTTATAATGTTAACAAACGCGTTATGCAAAACAATTATATTCAAGCAGATGAATCGAGATTTTTAGGTGTCACTTTGAATAAAGCATGGATCTTGTTAATTATACCATAGCGTCCATAGTTGTCGGATCTGAAATGTTTTGACAGTACTTTGTTCGGAAATGTTTCCTCTATCAGTGCTGGATACCCACGTCAAAAATCCGACGTGTTCGGGTTCAAAAATCGCAAAATCTGTAGAGATGATCAAATCAACCGTGTGCAGCGTTCGCAAACGTTTCCGTGAGATGCATACTGTCGACAGGCGCGGTCCTATGGGGGGGGTGATCGGGGTGATCACCCCCCCCAAGCGACAATAAACCGTTATAAAAAAACCCACAAAAGTTAGAATTTCTATTAAAAGTTGGACCTTTTCTTAGTAGATGTGCTTTAAAATTTTCAAAATTTTCCACTCCGTGGGGGTGATTATTCTACAATAAAGTTAATTTATCACAAAAGGTTCAATATTGAAAAAAGTCGGTCTCCCAAACTCAAGCAGCTGTAACTTGCGATTCACTGGACTAGATTTTACCAAATAACTTTTGTTGATAAGTAACTCAACAAACGTGTGGTTTTTAGTGTTGTTTTCTAATTGCCTATTAATAAAAAGTAAGGACAACTTTTTTAAAACTGTCACTAATTTCCCTGATTTGCCTAAATTAATACGAGAAAATCTTAATAAATTTTATATTTGCATCAAATTCAGAGCTTCTAAGTTCTTGATTTTGTTTTAAATTTTTATGAAATGACAAAATGGAAAAAAATTCACATTGGAGGGTGAATATGGTTATAACACTGAAATACTTGAAATATCTATTCTGCTGTCGTCATACATTTAATTCCTTTAATATGCAGTTTATTTATTATTTGCTCAAATTTAGAAGGAAACAGTAAAAAAACCATTAAACTATAAACGTACGGAATCGTGTGATTTTCAATTTTCTTTATTTTTAGAAATTTCTACCATGTTTAATGGCAGGAACTTTTTGGCATTCTTTCTTCTAATCTGTATCGTTGAATGAATAAAGAATAATGTAAAGATTTTACATTTTTTATGTTCATGTAGGTTAGTTACTTCATCAATTATCATTGATCGATTTCACTCTAAACTGCTTAGATTTAAAATTACTAAATGCCAGAAAATAAGAAGGGAGAGAAAAAATCTGACAAAAAATCGAGTTTGGGTCGCAAAAATCATCCTCGGTTTTAATTTTTCACTTGTGAATTAAAATTATCCCCTTGTCATTTCACGCAACAAGGAATCTATCATACTAAACAGTCAGAAAATCTTTAAGTGATTTTTAACCAACACTCCTGGATTTCAAGATCTACAGCAATTATATTACCGATACTGCTTTCAGCTCATCGACACAATAATATTGAAGTTTTAAGTTAAAATTTAGCTAAAGGTTTGATATTCTGAATCTGAAAGCTTGGCTATTTCAATTGTAAATTATTGACACTCTTCACTAAAGAAAAGTATTAACTTTCAGAATTACCCCTTCATCTCAATTTTTTTTATTGTAATTCAAAATTATTTAAAAAAATTAAGAATTATGTGTAGATACATATGTACATGAACAATAAAAAAGACTAATTACTTTTTTTAAATTTATTTGTTGTAGTACGACAAAAATTGAAAATTTTGAATGATAACTTTAATTTCAAGAGCAAATGAAATTAAATAAGTTTCCAGAAGCTTCATATTCAGAAACTGATTTCGATAATCGGATATTCTACATAATTTATATTTAAAGTGTTGATTTCATATATTGTGTTGCCAAATTTGAAAATAATAATACTGAATTTCCAAATCACGATTCAGTAAAATACCTCAATGAAGAATTCAATGCTCGTTAGTTATGTTTGTTAATTAGTTTATCGGCTTATTCAGTGAAAAGTAAAATACTTCCGAAAAATTATAAAATATCAGAGCGCAAATATTTGGAAGCTCAGGAAAAAATTAAGATAGCTTGAATTTTTTTTTCTTCATTTTCATCTCTCTGCAACGTGCGTATTATAAAAAAAAAATACATATCAACATTTTTTTGCAGAGGATATTAAAGATTTGCTGGTTGTTTTATAAAAGGATGTGCAAGTTGTGTTGAAGGATATTGAAATGAGTATAAAGAGAAACTTTGATAAAGTTTTCACTATTCATCTCTTGTTTCATCTTTTATAAAATACATGTTGTTCAGTGAAATTAATGGGGGAAGGGGGGGCAGTGTGCAGCAGCTTATATTGTAGACTCATTTGCAACTGACCATTCCCCCCCCCCTTGCCACCCCTCCCCCTCCTTTCGATCACTCAAATTATCGTTTTTTCACCAGATATTAACATTCCTTTATATTGACTGATTTTTGAAAATTGGAAAATCACCCCCCCCCAAGAGCCAACTCTAGGACCGCCCCTGACTGTCGATCGGCAGATTCAAACCAAGCGTTAAAGTGGACCTAAGGATCGGAAACTGCATTTGAAGGTGTTGAGAACTATCAAAGTAAACCCAGGGCAGTCGGACTTTGACATCGTCAAGAAATTCAATGCCGACCGGTGCACCGTCAGAAGGATTCGTCTGCGCCAAGGAGTACGATCTTGTCAGGCCTGCAAGCAACCAAACCGTACATTGAAGCAGAATGTAGAAGCCAAAGGACGGGCCCGGAAGTTATACAACAAGGTTCTAACGAAGTACGACAGATGCATCCTCATGGATGACGAAACGTACGTGAAGATGGATTTTGGGCGGCTTCCTGGCCAAAAATTTTACAAAGCCACTGGTCGAGGTTACAAGTTTTTCCGGATAAATTTGCCAGAAAGTGTTTGATCTGGCAAGGTATTTGCAGCTACAGACGAAAAACCGCAGTTTTTGTGAAAAACAAGACCATGGACTCCGAAATGTACAAGGAGGAGTGCCTGAAAAACGTTTATTCCATACATTAATCTCACAAAGGACAAGTAAAGTTTTCGCCAGATTTTGCAAGCTGTCACTATAGCAAAGACCCAAGTAACACCGATAGTTTTATTAGTCTCCTCAAGGGTCGGCTTCTCTTACCTGAGGCGAATTCACAACTCTGCAGTAGGGTGCAGCGAAATGGGTAGGCCAATGAATCGGGGTTTTCGGGCATGCATTTATCACACGTTGATGTACATTAGAGTGCCCCAAATGACCTGACTTTTGAAAATGTTATGCGCTGCAGGCTAATATTGATCCTAGGCCTAGTACAAGATCTCATGCCAAATTTGGGCCAGATCGGATCACGGGAAGGGGTCGCTTAACGAGCCTGAAGTTTGTATGGAATTTGAAGACATTTTGTTCGGGAGAAACATGAAAACCAGTTTTTCATGAATAACTTTGTTTCCCATTCCTTTCAAAAATGGTTTTTCTTAAAGCTTGAATTATGACAAATATTTCATCCGAAGACTGCATATCGATAAGAGTTAAGATAAAAAAGTTATTAGGCTTCAAAAATGGGCTAACTTTTTTAACGGTGGTATTCATCACTGTTAATGAGGCGTCAATACGCTCGTCCGCCCCGACTCATTTGCAGTGATGAATACCACCCTTAAAAAAGTTAGCCCATTTTTGAAGCCTAATAACTTTTTTATCTTAACTCTTATCGATATGCAGTCTTCGGATGAAATATTTGTCATAGTTTAGGCTTTAATAAAAACGTTTTTGAAAGAAATCGGCCGATGGGAACTAAAGTTATTCATGAAAAACTGGTTTTCGATGTTTCTCCCGAACAAAATGTCTCCAAATTCCATACAAACTTCAGGCTCGTTGAGCGACCCCTTCCCGTGATCCGATCTGGCCCAAATTTGGCATGAGATCTTGTACTAGGCCTAGGATCAATATTAGCCTGCAGCGCATAACATTTTACAGGTTTTGAATTTCCCATACAAATTTGGGGCAGTCTAATGTACACTTTAGGGGTTATTTATTGGGTCACATTTTTGTTAGGGAAGGGGAAAAGGGACGATGCGGCCGTTCAGGAACGTTGGGGCCCTTGGCGGAACACGTACGACAATTTTAGCGACGGAAACCAGAGGATAGCCGGCTGTTGAGTCCAGCGTGATGACTTCGATAGACGATAGGCCTGGTCGTTTCATTTGCTCGTGTCCACGGCGGTGGGTATCCCCGGCGGGTGTTGGATGCCGCGCGGGTGCCCCTTAAAAAAAGCTGGCACAGGGATGACGTCTTACACCAGGGCGGCCACCAGTGTAGCTCGGTGGCGGCCAGAGGCTCTTGGGCTCGGCTTCGAGGTTCTTGGTCGTTCCTTGGCGTGGAAGTACCGAATGTCAAAGCGCCCGGTCACAGCTAGCAGAACCGGATTTATCGGACCCTTGGTCCGCCCCTTAACAACCCCTGGCGGCGATCAGGACCGGATGCGCGGAATTGCCAGGAAGCCAATAATCTGCCCAATAGCGAGGGCACTGTCGAGAGCTAAGGGCACTTCCGGAACGCAGACTTAGGTTGACGGTCAGTCTGGAGAACCTCCTGAGCACGTGGGTTGACTTTTCCACGGAGCTGGGTGCACGGGGAAACACGTCTGCTCTCTGACGACGACAAAGACAAAATCCTCGTGGCTTCGTTATCGACCCGCCAGCTAACCTTCCATGCCACGCAATCTTGCCGGGCTCTTTCTCTCCTCTCTCTTCACAAACGTCAAATTTCCAACAGCATTGCCAGTTGCACTGCCTGAGCTTCAGTTTTTCACCGAATTATGCTGTCAGTTTCAGAGGGATAGGAATGGAGATCGAAGGACCTGGGAGTTGAGATAAATGTCCTACTCTATCTAAGTATACAATTCAAAATTTGTTTGCCTTTAATTCCCAATACGTTGTTCTCCCAGTTGTTACGGAGAGTCCGTAACAAAATGTTACTTGGGGAGGTACTACAGTGGTTTCGGGACAACGGGTGGATTTTGTCAAAGAGGACACCAACCTCCCCAGCTGCCCTAAATTCTGCCCTATCGAATAATTTTGAGCAATTGTCAAAAAAAAGATGAAGAAGAATGGTAGGACGACTCGAGATGCAACCAAGAAGAAGAGATGGTGGAACAAAATGGCCGCCGAGGTCTGCGAATAGGGTTTTTTTTAGTTGGTAACCACAGGTGGTAAATCCCGGTTTACGGATTGTATTCCAAGGCACGGCGAGCACCGCGTCCCCCCAGTTTGCTACTCTGGGTCCATGGGTACAACAGGAAGACTCATGATATACTCCGTGTATACCTTCTACTTCCTAAACTCCACCTGGGACGGTGGGAGGTCTCTTCGCGCTAATGCGCTCCCAGGCAATACTCATTAACGAGACCACTTTCAGCAAAACCTCTCGTCTTTACGACTCGACGCCTGAACTCTCCTCTATCGACTTGAGAACCGACAGCTCCTCGCAATGACTCGAGATTCTCACACAAACCTCTCCTCTTCGCGACTTGAGGCCTGATCTCTCCTCTAACGACTTGAGATCCGACCCCTCCTCGCATCGACTCGAGGTTTACCTCTCCTCTGCACGATTCAAGGCCCGATCTCTCCTCCAGCGAATAGGGTTTCCAAACTATGGTGAGTGGTACTCGACGATAAGCTCGAAATTTCATCAAAACAGCATCGGAATTTTTTTTTTATTAATTTTTCTTTTAAGTCCGATAAAAACCCTACCTTTTGAGTACAAAACAATTTTATCTCGTTTACATAGCGGCGAGATAGACACTTTTTAATGCGTCCAGATTTAAGATGATCCATGATTTATTAGGGGGTTTTCCGAAAAAATCTTTTTACACCAACAGTGTTGGTAGAGGGTAATAAAACAATTATAAAGTTTGTATGTAGATGAAATTATTAGGTGATTCCTTCATACCGAGAAAGGTTTTTATCGGCATCGAAAAATGTTAAAATTTGTGCATCTATTGCTGCGCAAAAAACACTAAAAACTGATAGAAACTATGCTATTTTTAATATGTAGGAGAGAGTGAGGAGACTTGATCCCTGGGGAAATTTGATTCCTCAGCTTTGTTGAAAAATTTAACAAAATGTGACTTGGTGATTTTTTTCTATTTCCTACATGGATAAATTGCAACTATGTAATCATTCCAATATTTCAATAGTTAGAGTATTATATGAACTTCATAATGCCATGTTTTCAAAGCAATGAATAGTTAACTCTGAATTATATTTTAGTATTTTTTTTTTCAAAATGTTCATTGTGGTTTCAATTGATACCTAGAGTTCAAAACGACACATAAATTTTAATTCTAAGCGGCTGGTGATCTTTGCTAAGCACGATAACACTTATATTCATCCAAATCCATTCGAATAATGCATAAATCAAACTAAGTTTTTTAAAGTTCTTTTTGGAAAATGGCTGAACAAATCTTAATTTTTTGGGTAATGCATGTATCTAAAGCTATTTATTTTCTACCTTATTTCAACTTTTCACTGAGCTTCGAGAAAGGTAAGTAAACTTGCTCGAAATTGATTCCATCACTGTCAGGTGCCAGCATTGTTGAGTGGCGCTAACTTAAGGGGCAAGAAGCCAATCCAATGATGATGCCGATGATTGCTCCGCGCTGTTGATGGATCACGATCATGGATGGTTTGATGACGATCAGGTTCGCTGATTTCGTGATCATTGCTGTCGCTGTTTCTGTTATTGTGGGGCGTTTAGTTTCGTTTTGTTTTGCTGGCTTTTCCGAGATTGCCTAGCTAGGTTTTTTTTTGGCGCGAGCTTCTCGAACTGTTCATCGCCAGTTCATCCGTATTTGATTACTGGTCGGAGCACGTTAATTTGCGTGGATTTCTTTTTTTTTCAATAAAATGTTACGAAATGAAGGGTTAACTAGTAGCGTACAGGATGATGAGTTGTTTTGACGGAAAAGATGTGCATTAATGTTTGGGGATGATTTATGAATTTCCTGTAACTTTTGAAACAAATTTTTGACGGCATTATGGGGAAAAGAGAATGTGTGAATGAAAAGTGTTTTGAAATAAAATTTTAAAGAATTTTAATGGTTATGTTATATAAAAAATCAAATAATCGTATCTCAAATTTTGCATGTTGATGTTCAAGTCAAAAATTGTATATAGAAAAAAAAAGGATTTTATCTTCAAAGCTCCATAAAAAATATCACGAAGTATTAAAAATAAAAAAATCTCCTCTTAAGCGATAGACCTGAACTGCCTTTATGGAATAGTTTGTTTCCTCAAATTACTTCCTTGCTATACAGTGGAAAGAAATTTCCTCTTCCTATCAATCGCATTCGATCGATGTTAAACAGTGGCGGTAACGAATGAGGAAAAATGGGTAACGAATGCTGAAGCAAAACAGGCCAAATCATTTCAATTATGCAACTGTATTGCTTCGGCATTTAAAAATGAAAAACAGCTGAAAACATGATAACCTCGGATCAAAATTAAATTGAGTCAAGAGATCATGTTCGAGTTCGAGTGTGTGATAATTTGCATCATACACAGGGTTCGGCAATTGAACTGCTTCATAACTTTTAATACAAAATCAACCGAAAATCGAGAAGATTACTTTAAAAATGTTTATATTACGAAATATACAAAACTGTATCAGATGACACCTTGCCACTTTGTTAACATTTTGTCGTAGCTGTCAGAGGATATTTTCTTTATTTTTAATCAAGTGTTTTTTTTTGTAAAAATAGGTCTTGAACCTTAACGTAGTGCTTTGATTGCCTACTTCCAGGCTGTAAAAATGGTAGAAGACATACCGTAAACTGGGGGAACTTTGATCACTTTTTCATTGATTTTTTAATATTTTGGAAAGAGTTCCTTTTCCGTAATACCTCAAAGCTTTGAAACACTAACTGCGGTGAGGAGTATTAAACATGATCATTGATTGCAGTAAATTCAATCGATATTGGTGGTTGTATTTAAATGTTTGTTACTAAACCAGATTTCGAGTTTCGGGGTAACTTTGATCACTATGGTTTTCAAGTATCTGAACATCAAAAATTAGAAACATTTCTCAATTTTTTTGGCCTCAAAAACAAATGAAATTTTGCCTTCCTGCAATTGCCTAAGTTCTCGCACTGTTCCCATGTTCGTTTTTTCTTTAAACTTGACCATTTGATAGCGTTTTTGGCCATTTTTTCTATACAGGCTTTTTAGTTTAGTGGAAAATGACCGTTTTTATCAATATCCAAAAATTATCATCAAATGACCATAAAAACAACGCTTAAACTAATTCTAAACCAAGAAACAAGTTGAATCCTCACGGATTTTTATTTCTAAAAAAGTCCTTAGCTGGATAATGTTGATCACTGTTGTATCTTTGATAATGGCAACTAGGGTGAATTTCTAGATTTCAACAGTTTTATTTATGTTAGTTTGGTCTTAAGACACAGACAATTTTCTCAATTTTCAAACTGCTTTATTTGTAAAAAAAAAAGTTTTTTACAGCATTTTTTTCGCTAATATCCCTTGGAAAGAAATACAAATTTTGAGCTCTCGATTTTTTTTGTTCACTTTAAAGCGTTTGAATTCCATGGAATTAGTAATAACATCCACTACCATCAGGATAGAAGTGTAGAGAATATGGCATACAAAATAGAAATAAATATTGAGTCCAATGAAATTATACCGATAAGCGTCTTAAGAATCATCAGGCAATGAATAATATCAGTGTTTTTAACGAAAAAATTTTGGTTGTAGTTGAGACAGGCTACATATGACAGCGAGAGGAAAAGAGAGAAATGGCCATTCGTCTGGGTTCGTCAGCACATGATTCGAACTTTTCGGGCAGTCTATTCGTCATTGTTGCTTAATATAGTTGTTTGGCAAAATTAAGAGAGAGAACGGTTTTAAAACGGAATGACCGGAAGCGTCATTCCCGAATCTAGTTCAGGATACGACAAAAAGCACTAGATATGAAACAGTATCCTTGAGATTCAGCAATTTCGTGGCCGATTTAATATGTAGAAAGGTTTTCTGGATGAAATTTTGTTCCACAGCTTCGAATCGATTTGGTTTTTCCGTGGAAATATGGAAATAAAACCATCCTTCCTTTATGGTTAAAAAAGGACAATTACGCGGTAGGCACAACTGCCGAGCATTCGGAGCTTTTTGCTACCTTCTAGTAGCTTACCTAACTCGGATAACATAAGGGAGGGAAACGATACATATTCATCAATCGAAAACGCTCACAAATACCGGTATCTGAAGTTTTCTTCTGCCGTTTTTGAATTCAAAGGAATCTTTCGATTGCTTTGATTCAGTCGGTATTCTGTGATCCTTGTCAGTTCACCAGCGAACGTTTCTAAAAATTTGAATTGAATTCACAATATAACCTCCGAACTGTGGCCTACAGACGAGTGTAACGGTGAATTCAAATCGAATTGATGGCGATGAATCAGGGCTGAATTTCTATCCAAAAACAGCTGGGTCCTAGATTTAGGTTCCAGGCGCTAAAATCGTGTCAGACCATTATCTGGTGATAGTTAAGACGCGCCTAAAACTCTCAGTAGTGAACAACAAACGACGCCAGCCTCGGTTAAATATCGCAAAACTGAAGCAACCTGTGGTCGCGGCTACGCGCAATAGCTCGAAACAGGGCTGCCGGCGGACGGCAAGCTTGATAAAGCCTCTCTCGAGGACTGTTGGGATACCATCAAGACAGTCATCAAAAGCGTTGCGGAGAACGTCATCGATAATGTGGAACGAATTCGATGGAACGACTGGTTCGACGAAGAGTTTAGGAGGGTAATGTATGAAGAGAACACTGCGCGGACGTCGGTAATGCAAAGAAGCACCCGTCGAAACGTAAAAAATCACCGACAACGAAAGAAGCAGCGAGTCCGAATTTTCCAGGAGAAAAAGCGCCACCTGGAGGAGAAGGAGCTCGGGGAGCTGGAGCAGCTACATCATTTCCAAGAAATACGAAAGTTCTACTAGAAACTCAATGCATGCTGCAAAGGTTTTGTACCGCAAGCCGAAATGTGCAGGAATAAGGATGGAGGCATCCTGACAGACAATCGCGAATATCTTTGGACATTAAGGTTTTAGAAGTCATTGAAGTTGTAAAGTGTTTCATAATGCCCCAGTTGACGGTACACTTTTTAACATCCTTATAGGTAAACGCCTTCAGGTAGGCAACGAAAATTAATGTCTTTGCTGATATCGCGATGATGGCGGCAGATGATTTTTTCGAATCGAATATTGGTGCACCTTTAAAACACAACTTGAACAAGGTCGAAATTAGATATTGGGAAAAACTGTACAAAACGCACCAGTTAAGCGTAATTATTATTTACAGCGATACCAATCATTTAAGAACCAAATTGAACGTTTACGATGATTCAGGGAATTGATTTACGTCTTTCTAAAAAGAAAAAGAATGATAAAAACACACCTTTGATGATATTTTTGTAGAAAATTAATTTGGAAAACACACCGCGGGGTAGGATATCAAAATTTGTGGACAGAACGCACCATATCGAAAGGGTGGTTAGAAAAGTCACAATGATTATACGGAATTTAATCCTTCTGTTTCTAAGAATTTGAGTCGTTTTGTGAACTTCTCACCTTTTAAATGATGAAAAAGCTCGTTTGCTACAAAAAATTAAGCAAAACATGATTCCATTATTATAGCTAAAGAAATTGTAGAAGAATGTATACATTTAAGGGTATTCCATTTAATAGTATATTAAAGGGTAGTTTAATGAATCTTTTTGGTACATATATTTTTTCTTACTAACGGATACTGCACTACGTTCGATAATTGAGTCATCGGCGTTTTTGATGATCTAATGCATGAGTGGCCAAACCATGGCCCGCGGAATTCAAACTGAGCTAAAAATAATACAATACCAAAAATAAACAATAAAAAAGAAAAATGATTTCAAACACCGTTTCTCCCTTGTTCTGGAACGAGCGAGCCACTTTGAATCACCCTAACATGCGAAAAAGGCCCAGTAGCAACATGGCGATACTGCGCGCATTAACGGCGGTAATGCGCGCCAAAAATCCTCGGGCACGAAGAGGTTTTTCCGAAGGATCGAGCCAACGTCGATCCTTGATTCGGTCTCTTTTCTCAACCAGCCATCATTGGAGACGGACCACAGTATTAAGTCAGAGGCCAGCATGGCCATAGTCAGAGGTCTAGAGAGACCAGAGTCAGTTTGTGTCAGAAGCATTTTTGAATGTCGCTATCGACAGTAATACAGTTTGCTAAGTTATCGAAGTAATACAGTCCACTATGATTGTAATGTTTTTTTTGAAAGAATGTGTGCGGTTTTTATTTTATTCATCGAGAAAATTCTGAAGCTATCTATCCATGTCATCAGGGGCGATCCTGAACATCCGTCATGATTACCACACAAACTAAAAAAAATGACTGATAAAAACACAAAGTTGTTAAAATTTGTCACAATGAAAGTTTTACATTTTCGGTAAGTCATTGATATATTTTTTCAAAATGATGTTCTGATTGACTGATTATTCTGAACTAGAAATTGGTTTCAAAAGAATTTCCAAGCATGTTTAAAATAAACGTTTAAGATAATAAATAAAGTCGCGAATGCCATAAAGATGGTAAAACGACTATATAATAAGAGTTTAAAACAAATCTGAATTCTATTATAAATGTCCAACCAGGTACAAAACTTATAATTATTTTCTTGATTTTCAACTGAAGGGTTGATTGAAAAATTGAAATGTGAATTTGCGATAACTGAAAAAAAAAATCATTTTGAACTTTGGAGAATTCATTCAACTTTAGATAGTTTAATGGAATTTGATAAAAAGAAGAATATATTTATTATTAATTCAAAAGTGCCAATGATAGAAGTCAGAAAAAAACTTCAGAAAAAAATCCTGCGGTTATAAAAACCAACTTAAAAAGATCATGTTTGAAGTTCACAATAATATCTTCATGTTCATTTTATATGAAAAGGAAATGTTGATAAATTGGCTTGTTCGTAATTCATCAATAAAAACTGATGAAAATTGAAAACAAGGAGTTCCAAGTTTTGTTAAAAATATTGAAAGCACAAAGCAAATACAAAGTTGGTTAACATTGCCCATTAGGATTTAGTTTTAAATTTGTCACTTTGAATCATTTTTCAATTTTTTTTAAGATTAATTTAAAAACCATGATCGATTCATATAACATTATTTTATATAAAAAATTAATGAAAAGTTTTTAAATTTTCAAACGCAGGTTTTAAAGTTTGAAATTACAATCTCTGAGTATTTTGTCACTTTCATCCTACCGAATTTTGATTTTATTTATCATTCTCCATCCAAATAAGGAATAATATTCTGATGAAAATGATGCATGATCTAAAAATGTAGAATTCAACAACCCCCCCGTTCACACGGCCTTGTCTTGAATCATGTAAATAAACCATAGGATGGATGAAATTTAAATATTAACAAACGCATAATGCAAAATAATCATATTCCAGCATATGGAAACGCTATTTATGAGATTTAGTTCTGATTTACATTTTGTTACATTTTGACCCAGTCAGCAAACTGAATTATAAAAATATTTAATGATGTCCGAAAAATATTCATACATGAACAGTGTTGGTATTGTATAATGAAAGCAATATAAAGTTTGTAGGTGATTTCATTAAGCCAATCCGTCATACTAGGTAAAGTTTTGTACGGCATCGAAAAATGTAAAAATTTGTACATCAATTGCACGATTTTTAAATTTTTTTATGAGAATCAAAAACTTTAAAAAAAACTCTTTTACGATGTTAAAAACTATGTCATCATCAATTTGTTATCATTCAATGATATCTTTATTACAGTATATTGAAATAAAAATTGAATGAGTGTTGAGGTTTACAAATGTTGCATCTAACCCTGCTTTTGCATGCTGCCCCGTTGGATGGTAACTTAAAAAACTTAGTATAATAAAATGATAATGTGGAAGTTAAATATACCCATATATACCTTAGGCGAGGCGAAGTTCAACCTTCCATTGTAAGTTTGTATTGAAACAAAAGAAGCAGGCAAAATTCTGCAAATATAACGAACAATTTGAAAAATTGTTTCCATATTCAAACTAAGGTTGGTGAATTTACAGAAAAATCTGTAATTTCACAGAATTTTGATCAAATTTTCATCAGAGAACCTGTTTCAAAGAACACAGAATTTTTTAAATGTTCACATATTTAAAAGATTTTTGAATGAATTTTGTACGCGTTTCCTGAACTATAATTTTTTAAGTCCATACAAATTTTTGATTTCTAACTTTAAATTGGAAAAAATGATAAAATTGTTTTGTTACTTGGTTTTTCTCAAATAAAATATATTAAAGACCCAATTTGTCAAAAAAACCATCACTACATTTTTGGGGGAGATACATGAAAACTTGATTGTAAAATAAACTAATGTGTATAATAATCAAATTTTTGTATGCAACCCGATACTTTTTCTATCCTAAATATTTTTTAAAGTTACAATATAATCAGATTTTTCTATTTAAAATGCCGATTAAGAACGTAAAACAAATTTTTATCGAACTACACCATGATAAAAATTATATTGCAATAAAAACTACTTCTCAATTCGAATTCCGTTTTCAAATTTTCTTTCACCAAACCAAATTTTTCAGGTGGGAAAATTTTTAAAAAAAAATGTCGTATTTGAAAAAAAAAGATAAAGAAACTTATTAAGTAAAAAAATATACTTTAAATAGTCCAGGAACGTTTGATGGTTTTGAATACTAAAAAATATGTTGTTTGGCCCGCTAGAAAATCTCGTTACTAAAATTTTGCCCTCCTGTTCAAAATGTTGGCCACCCATGATCTAATGATTGAACGTTATAGCTTACAAAATTATAAAAGCGATGATGAAAGCTGGATTTTTGAGTAAGAAAGTTTTCAGGATTTTTTCAACAATGCTTTGATGCTGTGATATCAGCACAATAATTTTAATTTAATTGGTCAACTGATTATTTATATTTTTGTTGGTTCATTTGTTACTAGTGTTGAGTAACTGATACCTGTTCAATAACTAGTGCTTTTAGCTCATATGGCGGGGTTTCAAAAATTGGATTTTTATGCGAATTTTTAGCGCCAGTTTAAAGCACTAGGTAAATTAAGATCTAACTCGAAATCTTAGATTCAAGGCAACAAATGGAAGTAAACAAACCATCTTTGCTTTATCTTTATTATAGTTCTTTTCAAATTGATTTAATTTGAATTTCTTCATTTTTCCATGATATAAAAAATTTTAAATCTGATAAACAAATTGCGCACAATTTTTTTAATAGTTGCCGTAAAATGGTGCGAATAACATGTAAGTGAATCGAAACACAAATGGGAAAAAATATTGTTATTCAAATATCAAGCTAATTAATCATTACTTTCTCCTGTCTTAGAACCAAATCCTTGGTTTATTGCGTAAAAGCAAATATATTTTATAACTTAATGTTGCTTGAAAAAAATTAAAAAAATAGTTATTCAATAAATTCGTCAAATTTCATACCATGGCAATTGTTGCTAGGCATCACTTCATATAGTGATGTGCTTAGTCTACAAGTTTGATGAATGGTGAAGATTTCATTTAACATGGTTTGGCGAAAAAAGGAAGATATTGAGTTTCAACTGCTTCGAACGGTGTCAACTTTTTTAAACATACATTGGTCCACTAATTATGCAGTTCATCGAGACATGCCGATAAAAGTGTTTAAAATACCCCAAGATGATGGAACTGAAGAAAATTTACTTTTTAGATAATCTGAGAAGAAAACTTTCTCAAGAAGTCTAGAAATGAAAATCGAAATTTTTAATTGAGTTCGTTTGCCCCTGAAGTTAGGCATCATTAGGAACATTTCAAGAATTTTTTTCGAATATAAGTGTGAGTAATAAATAAAGGTCATTACTGGGAATTCGAAAAAAGGGGCAAAAAAGGACTGTTCCTTTTTGTTTAGAAACTCGTTTACGTGTATCGAAATGAGTTCATTCAATTTCCATCATTTTATATGTACATCAATGAATTGGTTTTTCGCTTTGCAGATATTTTTAATCCCAACAATCTCCCTTGATTAATGGTATTGCCTTACTTTTGGGGCGAAAATAGTCAAGTAAATTTTAAGGTTTTGATCTACATAGGTTTCCAGTGGAACATTCTTTTGACATCAACTTAACAGTAAATTTTCTTTCGTTTCACATTATTTTTCATTTTGTCTATGCTTTGTTATGTACATGTTTCGATTAACCCATGATTGTGGTAGAGATTGTTTTTTTTTTCGAATGTTTCACCATTTGAAGAGATTTAAATTTATTTTATATAAAGTATTCTTACTCGCACACCAACCTTGAAGGTTTGGCACATCACTGTTTGCAATATTTTCAAACAATACGTAGCATGTTTTGATTTATTGCTTTTTATGAAAATTTCACTAACATATTTTTTTATTTTTTCATGTGTGGATCTATTGGACCTGAGATGAAACATATAGGTAATATTTGTAGATTTTTGTTCCTTTTTCCCTTACCACATTGGTCCAGTACGATTCCATAGGCCTTTAAAATATCAGCTAATAATACTCAGCAAATTGATTACATTTTTATAATGTTCAGTGAAAAATTCGTTTCAATCTTTATAAATGAAACAAATATATATTTTATGCCTACAACCGTTGACTTTTCTTTAAATGAATTATTGAAGCAAACGATAAAAGAACAACACACAACACAAATTCCAACAAAATTGAACGCTTTTCAGGTGCTGAACCACTCACTGTTTTATAACACCATAAATCAGTTAAATGGCAATTGAGCTAACAAGCACATTTTATCTCTGATTGAATTGAATCATCATGACTTCTCAATCATCTTGCATTGCCAAATCAATGGATGGGCTAAATTTGCATTTCGTGGTCAATGGAGCAAGTTCAGCTAGATGAAAATTTAAACATGGTCGGTATAAAAAAAAAGTGGAATCGATGTGATGAGTGTGGTACGAGATAAAAAAAAAACAATGCCCGTTAAATGAAACCAGTTTTACCAAAAGAGAAATTAGATAGCCTTTTTTGCTGGATTGGCTACGGACGGTCGCTGTTCCGATTGATTATTCGGTTTCGGTAGTTTTTTTTTTAATTTTTGGTGTTTTTTTTTTCATTCAATGAAGATGCTCTCGAATTTGACCGCCAATGGTAAATGTACTTCATTAATTCAGACTTTTTTTGGTTTGAAAAATTTGCTTTAAAAAAGATATCTTTCTAGTTGGGTGATGATTTTATGTCGGAATTGAATCCAATAGCTGTGTGACTTGAGTTTCCCTTCCGCTTGTTGGGCTTCTTAAAAATGACCTGTCCCCCAATCAATCCAATCCGATATCTTTGAGTGTGCTATTTTTTACATAAATTAATATTCATGAAAAAAGTTCCTCAAATTGTAATGTTATATGTTGCAAAGCAAGGTTTTGGAAAGTATGGGAATAAAAACTTACGTAACGGCTTTTGGATAATCAAGGGAAGTGAATTGTTATTCAATATCCTCAAAGTGCTAATAAGCTCCGGCTGTAAAACTCGTTTATATTCCAAGAAATCCCATATGATAATATGGCTATCACTGGTATTGGAAAAGCTATAACGCATTTATTGTAACAATAAGATTGAGAAAAAAGTGAATGAAAAGAAGAAAAAGTTTCACTTAAACTATTTACGATCCGCTCCGGATGAAAGTATAAGTCTGCCGAATGAACGAATGAATGAATGAGTGTGATAGTCTCGCAATTCGACCATTTAGCACGTGAGCACGCTGAAAGTCACGGATCGGTTGGCTTCCAGAGGTAAACTTTTTATTGCTGTCTTAAATTGTGTCTACCTTTACCATTAGAGATTTTGGGGCAGCATTTGTCAGTGAGATGTATCCGGATTTTTCCGTTTTACGTAATTTTATAAGACTTGTTCATTTTGAGACATTGGCAGAAGGGCACTTATGCTACTCATAGCATCTATGGTCGCTCTAGTTCCGTTTCATTATGTTGTTCCTCTTGAAAGGGGGATAGTTTGGGTAATAATAAATGGGTGGATAGGACACTGTTTTCTTCACTGGGCTACAACTGTTTATCCAACTGTTACTATGACTTGAACAATATTTTATTCTTGATATAAAAAAAAAAATAAAAGTGTCGCTTGCACCCATTTTCAAAAAGCTTACTAATACGGACAAAATTTGGTCAAGGGAAAACGCGTATAAATCGGTGAAATCGTTTATTTAAAAAATCAAATTAAATTTCTTTTTCAAGTTTAATTAGTATAAAATTCAGGAAAAATATTCAGTTGGGCTTCTTTAGGTTCCGCTTGACAAAAGCCCAGTATTTCTCAATTGGGCGTAGCTCTGGCGTGTTGGGAGGGTTCTTGTCCTTGGGAACCACCCGCACGTTGTTGGCGGCGTACCACTCCATGGCCTTTTTACCGTAATGGCAACATGCCAAATCCGGCCAAAACAGTACGGAACAACCGTGTTTCTTCAGGAAAGGCAGCAGACGTTTATTCAAACACTCTTTCACGTAAATTTCTTGGTTGACAGTCCCGGAAGCTATAAAAATGCTGCTTTTCAAGCCATAGGTACAGATGGCTTGCCAAACCAGATATTTCTTCGCGAACTTTGACAGTTTCATGTGCTTGAAAATATCTGCTACCTTTCTTTTTCCTTTTGCAGTATAAAACTCCTGTCCCGGAAGTGTTTGTAGTCGGTTTTGAATTAGGTTTCGTCGTCCATTACCACGCAGTCAAACTTCGTCAGCATCGTCGTGTACAGCCTCCGGGATCGCGCTTTGGCCGTCGTATTTTGTTTATCATCGCGATTTGGAGTCACTACCTTCTTGTAAGTCGGTAGTCCGGCTCGTTTTTTGGCTCGATGCACGGTTGTAGACGATACACCCAGCTTATTTGCGGCATCTCGGAGAGAGAGGTTAGGGTTTCGCTTGAAACTAACCGCAACTCTCTTTGTCGTCTCAGTGGCTTCCGGTTTTCGATTTCCCCCCGATCCAGACTTCCTGGCTGTCGACAAACGTTCCCCAAAAACTTTAATTACATTTGTAACGGTTGATTTGGCAACTTTTAGCGATTTTGCCAGCTTTGCGTGCGAGTAGCTAGGATGTTCGCGAGCAAGATTTTGATGCTGTTTTTTGACAACTGAAGGGTGAATTCCAAAATCAAAATAGTAGCAACATTCTACACACACACACACACACACACACACACACACACACACACACACATACACACACACACACACACACACACACACACACACACACACACACACACACACACACACACACACACACACACACACACACACACACACACACACACACACACACACACACACACACACACACACACACACACACACACACACACACACACACACACACACACACACACACACACACACACACACACACACACACACACACACACACACACACACACACACACACCTTCAAAATGAGGGGTGTTCATGTTTTTTAAATGCAAAATTGAAAGAAATACGTCAAGTTGATATTGACCAAATTTTGACCGTATCACCCTTTAAATCAGTTATTAGGTTCTCGAAAGAAAAATTTACTTAGTGCCGAATATTCGGTCGAATATTCTGTTGAGTTTTCAATAGAAATATTTTTATTTCTACTGCTATTTCTAATAGTAATCTTCTATTTCTGCCGTCTTAATGTCTCTCACGTTTCTAAGTCGATTTTTCCAAACAGATGTATCATATCTTTTTTGACTAGAGGTTTCTTTGATTATCAAAATGTCACTATTAGCTGAAAGGACATCAGATGACTTGTTGCTTCTAGAACGTTTATTACAAAAGAGATTAGATTCCAGCGAAATCTGGGACAAAACATGTGTTATATCTCGAAAATCTGGAATAAACGATAATCAAGGTATAAACTACAGTGAAAAATACACGGATACATCAAAAATGTTTTACTGAAACCATAAGTTTTTGATGATTTTGAAGGTTTTTAATATTACTTTTGGATATTTAATAAACTATCCAACATCAGTTTAAAATTTAAGAAGTCTATTCTTGTTTAAAACTTTAAAAATAAATATTCGGCCTATTCGGCCTATTCGGCCGAATACCTAGCTTAACTATTCGGTGAGCCAGATATTCGGCTTAACGGTTTTTTGACGGTATTCGGCGCCGAATATTCGGCCGAACGAATATTCGGTACATCTCTACTCAAAATCCTGTGCAAAGCTGAATTTCGGTGTGGATTGTCTCAGAAAATCCCAATTGATGAAAAGCTCTAAAAACAGCTACCTTTGAAAAGTCGTCAAAAATTATGAATTTCGTATTTTAAAAATCTAAAGATGGAAAAATGTGACAAATTACGTCAACTTTCCAATTCACTTTTTAAAAATTTTCTGCTGTAACAGGAAAAGATTTGGCGGTTGATTGGTTGAAAAGTACGGGTTTTACACAACTTTTTTACTTTTTTTGTGGCCATGATCTTAAAAAAAATGAAAAAATTTTCCATATGTGCAACATACAGCTTATAACTTCAACTTTCTCAGGCACTAAGTGAAATTTTTTTCGAGCACTTTATAACTGATTTACACCCTTTTTCCTAAAGCATGTTTTTTCATAAAATTTTTTTTGAACTTCAAATAACTTTAAAATAATTAATTGTAGCTGAAAATTGTCCGAGAAACATATTTGTGTCACGTTATATGCTTTTCAAAACTATAAATTTGGTAGAAATCGGTTGAGAAACAAGAGAGTTTTCGCGAAAATAGTGATTGCCGTCAATTGACCGCTCGCGGTATGAATAGGTATATACAAAATGTCGGTAGGGTAAGTGAGCCCTATTTTGGCATGGTCCTTATCTTGGCATGCCAACATGCCTTTTCATGTTTTTCAGGTCCAAATTGAGCTAAAAAATTTTGAATATATTTTAATTGCGAAGAGAATAATTTGTTTCAAATCCGTGCATACCGAGTTTTTTAATTGTTTGTACTTTATTAAAGTAATTAATTTTTTTCGATCTCCATCCGAGGCAATTATGTTGGAAACCACCGTATGAAAATCAGAAGAACTCACCTTTCTAGTGCAACTGTTAAATTCACATGCGATTTCAAACGCGGGCATTCATTTGAAAAATTTGCAATAAATACTCATGACTACAGTTAAACTCGGCAAAAAATAGAAAAATACTAGAAAGACAAAAGAATGAATATTTTTTTAGGTTTTGAATAAAAATTTAAAACTAATTTTGTTCCTTTTCTTGGCATGCAACTTCAATCGAAATACACTACCAGTGTTGGAAGCTCGAAAAAATACATGTTCATTAAAGAGGTATTTTTGGGCTGATGTTTTCCCTAAAAATTCATTTAAAACTACGCACAAATGTTTTTATACTAATTGGGTTGCATGATAAGATCGTTTCTATTAACTTAAGCTTCGAAATAAGTTGTAGAACATAAGTGATTCGACTAACTAAAAGTCATATCCAAGCATTTGAAATGCAAAAATCGCTATTTGGGAACCATGAATCGAAGGTACATTGGTATGCGTGCCAACAGCATTTGCATTGCAGTCTGCCGAACAGAGACCACGTGGTCTGCTACAGAACACAGTGGTTCGAAATAAAAAAAAACTCTTAGTGAAATTAAGCAACTCACAAGACTTAAGATGTTTTTCTTATCAAAAACTGTTAGAGCGATGGCAATTTATGACTTTAGTATATAAAATACATAATTAATTGAGTTTTGGGATCGTTTTCTATTGCTTGGAAACCATATACTCAGATTTAGTTTTTTGGATTTTTGTTCTAGTTTTTTTCTTGGAAACAGAAGTTGGAAGTTCAGGAAAATATCGTTTCCAAATATTTCTTAAAATATTAGATGTAAGTCGAATTAAAAAATGTTTTAGCAAGGTTTACATTCTAACATCTATTTGGCGTGTCAAACCACTGCGCAACGCCCCGGGCATTCGAGATGGCTCTTGCTAGAAGCTCATAATCTCAGCTAACAAATTCAAAAGGGCAAAATTTTAAAATACCATTCAAAGAATTTTTCAATTTTTTACTTTATGAAGCCAAACTCCACAATATGAAGATAGTTGTTTGGTAGTGGTCTATAAAAAATCAAAAGCAATAATTTAAACAATGATTTATAAATGACAACACATCATGATGCACAAAACCATAGAAATGTCGTAAATGAATTTGTCTTTAGGTTAAGAATTCCTGAATTTGTCCAGTTAGCATTCAAATAAGGAAATTCTCCAAAATAAAACTGAGAAAATCTAAGCAATTTTTCCAATATTTGGAAAAATCTTATCGATGAGAAAAGTTCAAAATAAGATATTTCAATTCAACGTTACAATACCACTTTCACAACATCTACGTTCAAGTCGTTTTTTTTTTGATAATTTGTTTATTTGACACGGCTCAAACCTTTCAGTATTACTCCCGTTCAAGTCGTATTTGATTTTTATTTTGATGAAATTTTCTCAACAAACTTCGCAAAAATGATGAACTTTGAAATCTTTTTAAAAAAAGGAATGTGTAATGAGGAATGTGAATCAATCGGTGCCAGATACGGATATTTTACCTCAATATTCTGGCAGCTGAACCACACCAACTTTTTTTTAAACTCTACGTTGAAAACCTGGACTAGTCTAGATAAGCCCATGCCATCTGAAATACTTTTCCTAGATTGATTGGCTTTATTCAGATTTTATAAGTCCTTCATTAGTAACTTACTGTATACATATTGGAGAATTTTTTTGAAGGGTTTAGTTTAAAAAGTTTGCTTACAAAATATGTTAGTTTAGATTTCATCAAATGGATTTAATGTTCATAAAGAAGAGAAAGTTCAAACCACTCGCTGACATAATTCGTTTCTGAATCGGTCCCTCTGATGAAAGTTTGGTTGTCATTCATAAACCAATGATTCTTGTTCATACACAAATATTCTGAAACAACCTGAAGTGTAATTATCACTTTGTTTAAACGAGTAAAAAGTTTAAAGTTTTAAAAATAAAAAAAATTGCAGAAATTCTGGACATTCGACTTTTTGAAATAAAAGCTTATTTTGTGCTTCCCTTCCAACCAAATTTCATCAATGTTTTCAAAAGCCTTTTTGTTGTATGAGTGAAGCCCGGTGTTCCATCGTCGCATAGAACTTTACGCTCGGCTGACGTCATTCTGTCAGTGGCCTTATATTCAGAATAGCCAACGATTCTGTTAACTGTCAATTGAGCATTGTTGGTAAAGATCTATTGCACTTTGCTGGTGGCCAAGAATCGGATCATCGAAACGGCAAACAATTGGTACGGCGGCCAAGTAATTGGAGCACCGCAGTGAGTACTTTGCATACATTTTGTTCACATTACTGAATGTTCCATAGAGAAAACATATTTTGGTTGAACTCTAAGCAAGTTAGCAAGTAAATTCTTCAAAGGATGTTCTATGGTGCACTCAACAGGAAGGTTGGAATCTTGAAAAAAAGGGTAAACCGTGCCTTAGGTGCCAAGGTCGGGTACATTTACCCTATGTTTAATGTTAAAATAATAATTGACTATATGTTGTGGTATACAAATGTCGCATCTAACCCTGCATTTGCACGATGCCCCGTTTAACGGTATGTATTTACTGGTAGTTTTTTTATAAAATATAATGATTTGCCAAGATTCCGCTCCTGTGAAAAAAAAACTTAACGAAAATGTTGGTTTTCGTTGTTTTTCAAAGACTAAAAGAGTAATCTTGTTCTTGAAGTTCAATGTCATGATGGTTATACTTCGTTATTGTCAGAATTTGCCAACAGAAATTCTATTAATACGCTTCAAAGGGGCTAAAAAATATTCTAGTTTTCTTAACTTCGAAACAGCATCCACTAAATTGCCCTCAGCTTCTTTAAAAAAGCAAAGTATTGGACCGAAAAGTAACAGAAATTGAAGGAGGGGGATACGGCCACCTAAATTATAGATTTGACGAAGTAAAAGTTTGAAAAACTGATCATAATTATGACTAAAAAAAGTATGCGCCAGCCGATATAAGGTTATAAGAATAAAGTCAAAAAATATCATAAAAAAGGATATTTTTTTCAATTTTTTTTTTTAATAATCATAACATTATCTTCATAGACAGTATTTCGATCAAACTTATGGTTTTTGAGATACACGCATTCGTAACTGTCCCATTTCTAAAAGAATCAAGCTTTCAAAAAGAATTAAATTTCAACAATAATTTGTTTATTCTCGAATAAATTGTTTTTATTAAAGACGTTTTGAAAACACCGCATTTAGGCGAAAATAAATATTTTTGTTTCATAAAAAAAAAACTATTACTTGAATTCAGTTATTGAAGTGGATTGTTGTATTACACTTGTTTAAGAGCTAAACTATAATCATGTTGAAATAAAAAAAAGCTTGAACGTTTAAAAAAAAAGCAAATAAATTTTCGTGACGTCACAACGCATTCATTACCCGGGTGCAAATCACAACTTTGTGAACCGATTTTCATTCTGAAAATTGGATTGAATTCCTCTCAAAAAGTGTGAAGAGACCTCCAACTTTTTTTGAACATAATTTCTAATAGTTTTTTTTTTGCAAAGTTATGTCTTAAATAAAAAATAATTTTTAAAATGAATTTATTTTCTGACTAAAATTTTTAAAATTCAACGGTAACCCTCTCAAAGGTAACTGGATATCTTTTGATGGAAAATGAAGCTCAAGAAATAGCCTGAACCCCCTGATGTGTACATATTCAATCTTAGGAAACTACCCATTAATTTTGCTTTCAGAAAAAAAGTAGCAAATGAAATCGTTCGATTATGGCATCATTCGATTTTGGCAATATAAAATGTATGGACGTGTTTTCAAAATCGAACGGGATCTTTATTAGATTTATGTGTAATATTAGTTCATCTGTGATATTAGCCAACTCGATGTGATTTGATGCATGATATTAAATGAGATTGTTTTAAACCCGTTATATAAGCTTTTTGATACATTTTCTCAAACATCAACATCTCACTAGTTTGGAAAACATAATCAAAAAGTGTTTTCATATAAAAGCAATGAACCGCTTTTACAAAAAGCTCAATCAACCTCCTTTATGTGATTAAAATTTGAGTAAGGGTTCGGAAGCCTATGTTTTTCAATGACATGGTTCACATTCAACAAATCACGGTCGTTTCGTTACAGTCCCATGGGTTTCAGGTGAGATGAGTTTTGAAAAAAAAAATGCACCGTAAAGATTGTTCCCGCATTGTCCACAACAAATGTTTAACAACTTTTGAATGGGTTTGCTGAAGCTCCCGATTTTCACGTTGTGTATTTATTAACTTGAGCCTCGCTTGGGCAAAGTGAACAAAATGGAACGCAACCGTTTATTGAAGATAATGGGTGGCGTTTGAATATTAATGTGGCTGAAAAACTAATTGGATTTCATAGTTTATTTAACGAGACAGCAGCTTATAAATTGGTAGCATTTTTTTTTTTTATTTAGGGGAGAATGAGGATACTTGATCCCTGGGGATACTTGATTCCTTAGCTACCTATATCTCGAAACTGGAATGTCTTACAAAGATCAAATGTTCTAGAAAAATGTGCCAAAATGAGCAAAATAACAATGCTTGTAGTTTAAAAAATTTTAACAAAATAACTGTTTGAGAAATTGAACTTTGTTTGAAAAATTTCACAAAATGTAACTTGAAGATCTTTTTCCATCACTTTAAAATGTTCCTTACATGGGAAAATTATGAAAAAAATATTTGTTCCAATGTATCAATCGTTCGAGCGTAAAATGAACTTCATAATGCCATATTTTCAAAGCAATGGAAAACTCTCAAATTTTTTCAGAAAATGTTTTCTAAAATGTTGATTATGGGTACAATTGATCCCCCTTCCAAACGGCATATTCTTCTTCTGAATTGATCGTTATGATTGCTGATTACGAAATTACCAATATTTATTCAAAAACTAATATTTATCAAACAATTGTCTGAAGAAAAGAGCAAAAATAATTAATTTTCTCTTAATTATAAAAAATAGCGCCTTTAAGTATGCAATGTTAATAGCGTTGAGACAAAGTTATAGAATTTTCTTCTTATGTCTGCTATAAATTGTGAAATGAGAACAAACATGACCGAAATAGTCAATTAACATTCTATCTTGGGGGTTTGTTTGATTTTTATACAAGGATTAGAGCTTCCTGAATAAAAGATCAAGTCTCCTTCAATAGGGGATCAAGTCTCCCCTAACTTCAGAAAAATCGCAATTTTTATACTCCCACGAAAATGCTTCTAGTTTATCAACGGGTTCAAGTATCGTTCTAACTTTTGGAGCATAGAAACTTGAAGTTACAAGCTGTCAGAAAATGTCAAAGACGGCGAGTTGCTAAATTTTTCCAAAAAGATATGGTGAAAATAAGAAAAGGGGATCAAGTATCCCCACTCTCCCCTATAGAGAGTAGAAAAAGGGGTATATTATTAAATGCGACGCAACGAAATTAAGATTTTTTTTTGGTTGAGAAGTACTCAGTTGTTGTATATTTATGAAAATTTGAATTTTTTTCGAACTTTTTAAGCCAAGATCAATAGTTTTACAAAATAAAAATCGGTATTTTTTTCTGGATGTTTAAAGCTTTGAAAAATAGAAAAACTTGCATTAAATGAAACTAAGTGACGCAACAAAATCTGTGATGTTCAACAAATTGTTCGGACGTTTTACGTTTTTGTTTTAGTATTGCGACTTTAAACTGTTGAACCTTTTCCCAAATTAAACTCCAATCGAGGTGTATTTTCGGATGGAATCTTTTTCACTATACAAAACTCACATAAAATACGATCTCTTAAAAAAAAAGTTGAGAAATAAGCATTCCTTTTTAGTGTAGTCCCAACAGGACCAAACCCCTGTTGTAAAAAACCATATGACCCAACGAAAGTAGATCGCTTAAAAATTAAAAATTGAAAGCAAAAACCACATATTTTGTGTCATTTCATACTAAAAGTTTTCACAAAATTTCGATTAATTCCGTCGTCAATTTAGAAAAAGGCTGAAAAGTCACCGGATGCAAAAAGGCTTTGTAAATTATGTGTTAACTTTTTTAGAGCCCGCTGATACAATTTCCAAATGGTGTTACACAGCGCTGAAATGGATTGAAAGTAGATTTATGGTAAAATTTCTTATATAAATGCCGCACCTGGATGCTTTTCTTTAAATTTATGCATTGGATGCAATGATTTTACGTCACCAGAAATTTTCCAAAAACTAGAATATTGAAAGCTTCTGCCTTAAAACTTTTTCATGTTCAATGTTTTGTCATCTATAGATTTCATAAAAACTCACAAAAACTGCCTCCTCAGGTTTTTTTTCATAAATATCTGAAAATTGTCTCGAGAATAAAATTTGTTGATCGGGAGATGAAAGTTTTGTATGATCTCTGCAAATCGTAACGAGTTTTCATAGGTTTTAATTTAATAAAATGTCTGTTGCCAGTTATCACATTCTCAGGATAAGAACATTTTCAACAATTTATGTAGAAACTTATATTTTTTTCTTGAAATTTTAATTTCAGCATGATATCCACAGGCTCCACATAAAAGCGATCATTATTTTCCAGAATTGTCCCCTATTGTAGGCAATTTACATAAACTTTTACTATTACTCGATCATAGATCTTTGGCATGCATTCCGTTGCATTTGTTTGTAGATTTTACTATCTTTTTGTGTTAAACACTCTACTGCATTTATTATAAAAATCGCGGAATTTTCAGTTTGGCGTTGAAGATTACTTTATTTTCAATTCAAACATCATGAAATAAATTCCTTTAACCAAACCTTTTTTAAAAGATTTTGATTTTTCATATGGTGTAAAAAAATTCATTTTAAAACATTTCGAACGGTTTTATAATTGCTAAATAAGTTTTGAATTCATAACATAGAAGTGTTTTACAATAAAAGTCTAAGATTGTCTGGCGTTTAAGATTAAAAATGTGAAAAAATATAGCTTTAAATCATTTAAGAGTTCAACCTCAATCCCATTAAAAAAAATGATTTAAAATTTTGATAAAATTTCTTCGAGTTCAAATTTATTTTTTGATCTGTGAACATAAAAAAACTTCTTTGTAAATTTTAAAACATTTTTTTTGTTAATTTTTTTTTATAATTCAAGCCACACTAGGTTGCTTGCTTTGTTTTGCCGGAGCTGCTCTAGAAATGCATTCTGATGATAGTGTTTCCATCGAAATATAATTTTTGTTGAGGAATCTATAAATAACAAGTCTGAAGATTGATTTATTGCGGAAAATGATAAATGTAGTGCATTAGAAGGGCGATGACCGTGTCTATTTGGATCACCCACGAAAGATGAGTTATTTAGGAATTCGGTCATCCGAGAGAAATTGTGGGTTTAATGGTGAATGCATTCGTATTTCGTTTAATCAGTGAACCTTGCGGTCAATAGCGATGGGATGATAAATTATTTATCAGCAACTTTCAATAGCAACTTAATTTTCAGTGAGTGAAATTCCACTTGAAAGTGAATGTTCACGCACGTGAATGAAACGCACAGATGGCATTTGAAAAAGTTAGTTTGACAGCAATGGACCTATTTTAATTGCCCTCTTCAAAGCATAGTGCAAACATGGAACTAATATAAAATCTGATCTTTTCAATAAGTAATGAATTAATGAAGAAATGAATAATTATTTCTAAAGTTCAATTTTGTCGCGTGCTATTTGCGATAAATCCCAATGTAAATTCAGTTCAAGGGAAGAATCTCCAGTAATTTTTATCAAGTAAAACACTTCTCGAAATTATCCTGAAGAAATTAGAACACTTTCTCTGCTTAGAAGCGTTGATACTGCCTTTTAAAAAAAAAACCTAATTTTACTTACGTTAATCGTCATGCAGTTCAAATCTACTCACGAAGTTTCCATTTTTACCAAATCATTTCAAACAGCTTCCATCCATAAACGCCCGATGGTTATGCAACAAGTTGAACAGCGCTTTTTCGGACCCATCAAAGTTTGACTTCGCTTTCTCTACATTTCTTCGTCGTGCTTTCGAAAGACTTTCTCCGGAAGCTTTCCGGCTGCGACGAAATTATGGCTCGTGAACAGTCATGCCTATGTTTCAGTGAGTTTGGTTAGGAAAACTGAAATCTCGATAATGACACAAGCCTTATAAAATATGTTATGAAAGGAGTTAACTTTATAAGAAAATGCATAAAATAGAAGACTGACAAAATCTGTTAATCATGTTAAATATTCAACAACATTCTGAGTGCGTTGAGGAGCCCGTAGCTAAACCTAAGTGTTTTAATTTAATTTAATTTAATTTTAAGTCATCATTTGGATCTATATGTGATCTGTTGATCAGAATAAATAAATAAATAAATAAACATTGAAAAACATGATGAAATGGTATAATTAAAATTGCACGAACTTTATTGAACCTTTTAACATTAAAAAATGCCTTAAAAACCTGATTTGATTGAATTGATGGCAATGAAGGTAAAAGCTGTTACTTGAACATTTAACATTTTAACAGTAACGTCTTAAGCGTTGAGTGAAAGTTGATGTTCATATTCAAGGTGTGAATGAAAATCCTCAGTTCAAAATATCCGGTCAACCGTTAATAATTTAATTCACTCTGATGAATTCCGATACGATCTTACAAATTCCTGTAAGAAGAGAACAGGATAATAATATTTGTCCAATGTTTGAAAATTTTGAATTTCTTGTGAAGCATCTTCTTATACCATGAACGTTTTTTGAAGTTTAAACTTATATAAGATTTAAAAAAAATAGATATACCGTTAAACGGGGCATGTAACAGCAGGGTTAGATGCAACATTTGTATACCTCAACACTCATGGCCGTAGGAAGAACTGCCGCATAGGAGGGGGGAAGGGGGGGGGGGTTTGATGACAAAATTTTCCCGAGAACATTTTTGCTCGAAAAATGCATACATAAAGAAAAGTTAAAAAAAGTTTTACTAAGAGTACCGTCAACTGGGCCAACATTCAACATGCAACATTTTTCAACTTCAATGGCTTATGAAATCTTAATGTCCACAGATAATCATACCTCTTGTTCATCAAAAGTTTTAAGGTTGATGGGACACCAAATTGACGTAGTCAGAAAAGTTATTAGTTTCACCAGTTATTTTTAAATTAAAAAAAAAAAAAAACATGCGATTTTCATCTTGCTAAGAAAAAGGGGTAAGTTGCAACAAACTCTGTTATTAATGAGAAATCAAATGAAAACGTTTGAAAATTTATAGTTTTTATACATTTTAGATGTCATAACGCATAAAACACCAATTGCAGAAATTTTTGGTTTTGTTCTAATTAAATTTAACATTTTTTCTGTCAAAAAATTTTTAAGGAAAAAGCGTAATTTTGTGCATTCATTTAGGGGTAAAAATACTTCAAAAGATTCTATTAGCTTAATTCATGAAAAAAAAATCTTAGGATGGATGAAATTTTGAAGTTAACAAACACGTTATGCAAAATACCGTAATCCGGGGTAAGATTGATCACTTTTTTCAATATATTTCGATTATTTTTTCTGTTAAGGGGAATGTGTCATGTTTTATATTTTTAAAACCAGTACTGGACTCCTTTGAACGTAAAATATGGGTGCAGAAATTTATTAAGCTACTTTAAATTTGATTTAAAGATCGTTTTCGTCTCTTTTCAGAATTTGATGATTTGGGGTGACATTGATCAGTCTCAATTCTGGCGGTTTTAACGAGTTTCCTTGATCATTAAGGATACAAAACACCTTCAGAATATTTACATATGCTAGTTCATCAATTTAACCTTGATTTTTAACGTTTTATTTTGAAAATATTTATAATTAAAAAAAAGAACTATGACGCTACATTTAGGGGCAAAAATTGTAATAATTGCTAAATAGTTTGAGTTTCAAAATACAAATGAAGTTTTACCTTCGCACATTCCCCTAGGACCTTCCACTATTTCCATTTTCATTTTTTCTTAAAAGTTAATGATTTAATAAGGTTCCTATCCATTTGTCCAATACAGGCTTACTCTTGGAAAATGTCCTTATTTTTTAAATATCAAAAATTTATCATTAAATGACTATAAAAATAGCATTATAACTGTTCATATACGAAGAAAAAAAGTTGTTCTTTCACAATACTCAACCTATATGCTTCTAAGTGCTTTTTGGTGTTTTAAGGAAAGCTGTTTATTTGCGAGCTTCGGAAAAATAGATATTTGAAGATTCTTAAATGGAATTTTTATTAACAGCAAAAAACTTCAAATACAAACCATATTTTGCCTATTTGATACTCAACTTATAGGCAAAGTTTTCAAAAATTCAAACTAAAGACTAAGTTATTGATGATAATGTGGAAAAGTTTATTGTTGGTCAAATTTACCCCGGCGATCAAAGTTACCCCGATTTACGGTAATCATATCCTAGCATATGGAATCGAGATTTATGAGTTTTAGTTCTGATTAGCATTTTGTTGCATTTTGCCGCATACAGGTTACTGTATTATTAAAATATTTATTTAAAAAAAATTGATGACTATCCGAAAAATATTTTTACACCAACAGTGTTGGTATAGGATAATGAAAGCAATATAAGGTTTGTACGTGATATCATTGAGCCAATCGGTCATATTGAGTAAAGTTTTTTACGTCATCCAAAAATGTAAAAATTTGTACATCTATTGCTCTATTTCTTAATTTTTTTTAAAGAATCAAAAACTTTCAAAAACTGTTTCACGATGTTAAAAACTATGTCATCATCAATTTGTTATCATTCAATGATAACTTTATTACAGTACATTGAAATAAAAATTGAATGAGTGTTGTAGCAAAAATAATATATTCAAAGATATCTAGCTCTTGAAATTTTGCATATAAATGCCAACGGACAATCTTTTAACAAACCTTAACACCATCTACTGACAGAAAAGGTCAACATTTCTCGATAATTGAATTGTTCACTTGTACCCCTCGTTCCGGGGGGTTTAAAATGCACTCTAATATGCTTTTGTTCAGTTTCGGAATACATTTGCAAAATGCACTCTGCCATACTTTCACCAATTTTTGAAAAAAAGCTACACACTTAGAAAAATCCACGTAGATTTACATGTAACAGCATGGGTAGAAGGGAATCGGGTATTTACATGTGATAAAACTGTTTGTTTAATGTAAACTTCCTTGACCTAAGCAGTACTATCACATGAAAATTTAATGTCTTTCTACTCATGCTATTTCATGTAATTTTCCGTAAGAGACCAATGTTATTGTTTACAGTAGATTTACATGTACAACACCATTCAAAAAAATGTCTGTGAGGATTAGTTGTTTTGTTTGGAATGAAAAACAATTAGATATGATTTATTTGATTTGAAAACCTTTATTAAATATAAAATACACTAACGTGCATGCACAATACATGCAAAACTCGACCGATTCAAAATGAACACAATATCACGAGCCTAATTTTTGTCTCCAGTAACCTGTAGTCGAGAACTTTCTCAAATTATCTCTATCAATAATCTTTTTTCGGATAACTTGCTCCGAATTGATATCTTTTCCGCGATGAAATAATTTCTGAGCACCCAGGCGAGTTGCTATCGTCATGTTCTACAATACTGAGAAGGGAACGCAAGTAAACACCCGGGAAAATTAATCGTCTGTCACGGCGACTCGATGCAGCCAGCAGCAATCAGAGCACCATATAGTCGAAAACAACATCTTCGTTTCGTAGAAATCCGTACCAGCCAGGTTCCTCCTGCCATATTTCCTCAACGCACTAGATTTGTTTGTTCCAGGTCACACTTGGGAAGTTTAAACCACGATTCCTGTTTACCACGAAAATTTCAACCAAGGTTGATCGTAAACGTTCGAGTCCCATGAGTCCCATCATCCTATTAAAGTGGAGCTTAGTATCTCAGTTCGATTTCAAAGGCAGTCTAAAAGTGAGAAAAAGGATTCAGAAACACGAATATCGTAATAACAAAATTATTATCTTACCGGAGTTCCAATATTGTCCCTGTTGTGTTCGTCGTTCAGTTCTCTAACCAGTAAATCATCCGTAACTAGTTGTATCTAGGAAATAAAATTTAATTAGAAATTTATCATAATTTTCAATTTTGAATTTGTTCAATTTGTGTTTCAAGCAGTATAAAAATGAACAAATCATGAATGCTAGAACTGAAAGTTAACTTTTGAAGACAAAAACTTGTGAATCAAATTTATCGAAACAAAAATATAATAATATTATGTTATTCTTTGAAATATTTTGAAATTAGGTATTTCAAATTAATTGAGGTTCTCTAAAAATATTACTACCATTCTATGGTGAGGGTTCTGATTTGTTTGTTCTGGATCGATTGAATAACACTTCGTGATCACTTACCTCTTCGAAGAGCACCATTTAATCATCAAGGTAACTATGACGTTGTTTCCTTGGCCCAAACTATCATTTAATATCGATGGGCTGACGTTAAATAATGAACAATTCTCTTTTCCTTTAGTAAGCAGAACTGAGTGATCAGTAGAAACATAAAATGTGTAGCAACTCCCATTCGGATCTAAAAAAAATTGATAAAAAAAATTTAAAACTGTAAAAAACGGGTTTAGGAACCATATACTATTGACAGCATTTTCTTCGAATGATGAGAAATTGTGAATCAAAAGGTTCAGAAATTGCACAAGATCACGGAAAAAAACAAATCGTATCATTTGTCGTTTTTTTCTGAAAATTATATAAGCCTGATTTAAGATCAAATCAAATATATAGCCGATCATCAAACTTCAAAAATTGTTATGTTGCATATCTAATAAATTTATTAACGATTCGAACCGACTCGATCGATTTGTAAGTTCTTTACTAGCAGGCTCACAAGTTTTTTTGGAAAACATAAATTGGTGCATCCATCATCAGCAACAGCTAGAGCGCCATATAAACTCAAGCGCTCGTGATGAATTTAAACCGTGTTTATTTGTCCTGCCAAACAATCGCATCGGGGCTGACAACAACGCAAGCAATGAAGGTAAGTAAAAAAAACGGGTTTTTTTTAGGCAAAAACATAATTTATCTCTACCCTCCGTTCAGCTCGACAAAGCAAAGAATTATTTTTGACACCATCCTGCCGTACAAACTCCGGAGCCGTTCCAGCGCCAAACAAATTAAACACTGGGCCGGAACAACCAGCACCTCTTCTCAGCGGAAGTAAGTCTGGCGATAGAAAATAATCACTCGTCTAGTTCCGGATCCACGATTGCGGCTAGAGACACCAGCAAACCAAACGGAATCAGTGGATTAAATAAGGAAATATACTCTGAAAAAAGTGGATCCAAACACTCCCGGCATGCTGTTGGATCCGGACGCGTGGAAACCGCCCAAAGAAATTCTGTGGCTGAAACGGTTCAAACTGCAAGCAAGCGAAAAAGGTAAGTGAAAAAAGTACTTCAGTATTTTGTTTAGCAAAAATTAGAATTTTTCTTTCCTGCTCCCCTAAACTAGCTTGACAAAGTACCAAGCAAATGAAAAAACTCCACCATACATCCTGACAAACATCGCAGCAGGTTTAGCGCCAAACGAGATGAACACTGAGCCGGAATCAGCATCACATCAACAGCAACAGCAGAATAACTTTGCCACAAGGAGTCAGTTGTTCTTCTCATGCGTGGAAGTGGCTCAGGCAGCGATCACAATGGAACAGTGTGGATATGATGGTGACTCCCTCGTTCCATTAGTGATGGATCCGGAAGCCGAGTCTAGTGCTGTTTTCTTCATGAAGTACCGAAGCGTGTGTGCCCTCAATGATTTTGGCTACTGCGACCCATTGCTGGATTTTCTGATCCAGACTGTTAAAAACTACGGCCCCCTGGAAGGGCTTACCCAAGAAATATACCAACTATGAGGAAACTCATTTTACGATTTTCTGGGACAAGCTCACGGACCCAATTGATGCTTCCTCCAGCGTATCACCCAATCAGTAAGTTAGCAATTAGCAATTACATATGTATACTTAATCAATCAAACTAAATTGATTTTTTCATTAATTAGGCAGCCAGCTACAAACCTGTAGTGATATTCAAAGTTCATCGCTCCAGTAGATTGCGGCTCAAACGGATGTTTTTGATGTATCCCAAGAATTTTACTACGGTACAGAACTCAACGCCAACTCAAGTTCAGATTCGACATCATTTGACAAAAAGGTCAGGCTCCAGCATGGTACATGGCAAGCGTAAATGATAAGTGCAGGTGAGCCGTCTTTTATAATTTCCTTTTAAATTAAATTTGTTCAAGAAACCTCAAAATTCCTTGAAAAAACGTGTTTAAATGATGATATGCGTCCAATTTAAGTTTATTGAAATCTTTGTGCTTTTCAAATTCAACGATTCGAGAAAAAAAAGTATGTTGTTCAATTTGAGAATTCTTTGTCCAGGTTTCCTGGACTGTTTGATTGATTGTTTTTTAACGAATTAGGTATACACGTTTGTTGAAATTCGAATGTTTGAATGAAAAGTTCAAATATTTTATTGGTTAGGTATGTTATTTCATGACAGCAAATAACTCGTAACTCCTTGCTCAATAATCATCATCATATTCTCACGTGAACTTTCATTACGTGGAATGAAACAAAATGTAAAAAACAGTTATATTACCAAAAAATACTAAAACTTACATAAAGTAGTCGCAATTTCTTTTCATTTAGAATATTTTTAGCCTGAAAATGTGAAATACAAATTTAAAAGTTATTTTGATAACTTTTGCAGCAGTTTTCTGTGATTTCTTGAAATGTGTCATACGACGTAATGGAAGCTCATGCGAGATATATTGGATTTCATTTGTTTTCGCACATAATCGGCACAAGATGTTCATACAAATGTTTGTTTTATTGAATGAATAATGACTGATCTATTTATTCTCAATTTGTTTTCAGATAACAATCGTAAGGTGCTGAAAATATGCGGACACGATAAGGAGCCACACCTCTCATACTTAAAAAGCTTGCTAATCATATACGCATAACATAAGAAAAAAGGTCGATTTATAGATTCACATAGATAGATAATAAATTATTATAAAGCTTCAACCTCAGATTTTTCATTTTTCATAACAAATCAATTTAAAATCGAAAAAAGAGTTTAATACATTCTTTCCATTGTCTAGAATCATCCTTTGTATCAAATTACGATTAAATTACTTTCACTGGAAATTCCAATAAAATTTATCAGAACGCTAAACTATACGCGCAAAATTTTGCGCTCACCAATAAAAAGTATTGGATTTTCTAGTAGTGCAAAAATACTAGAATTCCCAATACTGTTTATAGCCCGATTTTGCTCAGTGTATGCATGTAGTAAAAGGCCTTTTGTTCTGGAGAAACATTACAAAAGGTCGTATAGGCAAAAGCCCAATTTAAAAATCACATTGAAGATTTTAAATGTTAAATTATCGATAATGAAAAATCAGCCTTTGTACTTCATGATATATTTTTAATTAAGTTAGAAATATATTTTTCTTCTTTAAATTTAGTGGCAAATATTCTTCGCCATGATATTATGTAGAAAATAAAATTGAAAATAATGCCTTCTTTTCCATTTTCATGTAGTTATGTGAGATGATGTCATTCTAACCTGTTAACGAAGCCATGTAGAAGCACCACATGAATGCGCCTTTTTTGTTCATATATTTCTGGTGGATTTTAGTCAAAGTTCTTCAATGATGATATTGATTATTATGAAAATTAGCAAACATTTTACTGAATTCTTCATGATTTTGCAAAAAAATTTTGTTAACTGTTAAAATATTTCAATTATTCTTATAAATTTTGTACCAGGAATCTTTTTCCAAGCTTGAATTTGAAATTTTTTGAAAAGGACACACTCTACAATCTTAGAAATTCGTATTTTGGAATGATTAAAGTTTTTTTGTCAATGTGTAATTATACTGAAATCAATTGTTCCACCTCCATCACCACACTTTCATTCAATTATTTTACCGCCAATTTGATTTCTTTAAAATGGATACTGAAATTATAAAAAAAATGGAGATGTATCTATTAAAACTCTGCCATCATACCCAGCGCTGCCTTATACAAAAGCTGATACACTGTACCCTATGATAAATATACACTGGATCATGCTCTCGTAGCTTCTTCTCTTCCTTGGGCCGATGACATATATAGAGAGCGATGCGATGCGAATTGGCGAACGCGATAAAGATTCAATGCGGCGAACCACATTTGATAGAAATGTATGTGAATCGCTTAAATCTCAAATACTCAACACGGCGAAGCAGATGTCAATTTGTTCCGCGGCAGAAGTTCGCATTGGCCGCGTTCGCTAATTGGCATCGCATCCAAGGTTGCCGAAAAAAATTCTGTGTTTTTGAGAAAAATAATTCTTATTTTCTGTGATTTTACCCAAAAATTCTGTGATAGATTTCTGTGATGCAATTTCCTTGAATTTCATAGAAAATTCACAATAAATTGGGTCTTTTTCACATTTTAGATGGACAAAATCAATCACCCTTACGAATTTTATCATACTTCTCTAATTCAAGGTAAGAAATCTAAATTTGACACTGTCAAAAAAAAATATAATTTCGGAAATCCATTCAAAATTTAAAAATTCTGTGAAATCTGTGAAAATTTCAAAATTCTGTGTTCTGTGACACAGATTCTGTGATGAAAATTTGCTCGAAATTCTGTGAAATTGCAGATTTTTCTGTGACTTCGGCAACCTTGATCGCATCGCTCTCACTATGTCATCGGCCTTACCTGCTTTGTACTCTATCTTGGTGCCGACCAGAGAAAAGGCCTTTTAAGAGAGGTTTTTTTTTGTTTGCAATTTTTATTTACACTTTGGTCAATTAGTTTGTTTCGCCTTTATCATTCTCAGAAACGCATCTAATCAAACAAAAGTATTGATGGAGTCTCACTTAATTTTTATCAGTTTTTATATGTTTTTTCACTATTTTGTGAATGAACTATCAATTCGGAGTGCTTGTAACTGTGGATATTGATAACTGATCTTTCAACGGAATTGGTTTTGGAGTAAAGGTAAGACCGGCAGTTTAATTTCACTCAAAAATATAACAGAAATTACAATTTCAGGTGATAAAAAATGAACTTAAAACAAACGGCAATGCCTTACCACAGAAATCGATTGAAAGGATTTTTTCAAAGTGATTCCACCAATGTATTCCAAATCGATACTGAATATTTAAGATGATTGAATGATCGGCTCGGTAACCGGGTAAGTGATATTTTTCTATTCGTTGAATGTTAGCTCCCGAATGGTTTCCGTTTAAATGATATGCCATGTTTGCATTTCAGGCTCCGATTTTAAACGTACCGTGGTTTTTTGGTTTTTTTTTAAATCCTTAAACCGCAGATTTAACTTTTGTGTGAAAAATTCTTTATTCAATGAAAAAATTAAAACTGTGAAAGAAGTTAACGATTAGTTTTGATTCTATTAACTTTACAAAAAGCTATAAAAAGTTGTATTTGATCTTACTAAATTTGAATGAAGCAGCAGGTATTTTGAATGTCGGAAATGCAAAGTAATCATTGCTTTCATAGATATATTAAAAATATAAATCAAGTATTTTACGCCATTCAAATGATTGGTCTTTGTTTCGCAATATACATTTAGAACTCTAAACAATATGTTCTAAATACTTACTAGATTTTGGATATTCTTAGGAACTTTGTATTCCGATGTTCAACAGCATCATGGTGGTCATTGCGTTCCTTGTCGTCGCTAGTCACGGCGTATCCTTCAGCCGTGACGTTTATTTGTATTGCTAATTTCTAAATTGGAATCTGAAAATGACAAAAAGGAAGAACTGAATATGTTTCGAGCTAGGAAACACTTGAATTATTACCTTTATTTATTAAACTTCTTGTTGGTACAGGTCGCTGTCGCTATCTCACTTTATTCCTCTGAAATCATTAGCTTCATTATGTGCATTTATTTTTAAAGCTTTCGCATACTGTTTACCTAGTTGGAAAACTTTAACAACACTTTCTCAGACACGACATCTCATTTCAATTATCACACTTACGTGTTAAGTGCCTAACAAAACGAAATTTCCAGCTAAGAAAACTGTCCCTCTTCTTCCGGCTACTTGTCTTATATTCTCAAGCTTAGAATCGCAGTTTTGGAAGAATTATTGGTTCTTGCCGATCTTGTCTTCGAATTTGACACGGATCTAGAAACGAGCCTGTGGCCGGGTCCTTTAGGTCTTAATTGAATATTTGGAGTCGAAGGTCATATCCGACACGCCGTAGCGCGTCAGCATCAGGTGACTGTAGTTCAATATTTCGACGAAGGGCTTTATTTGGAGCGCTTCGGATGCAGACTTTGCACATCCGGCTGTTTACCCGACGTGAGTAACGGGAGATGCTCCCTACTAGGGCCTCGACCGAACTAATTTGTTTGAGGTGCCGTTGTCAAACGTCTTGAGGATGATGGCTTGGCGGCCGGCGTACCAACCCCCGAGGACCAGCTATCGAGCACAATCGATGTGTGTGTACTTTCGCTCCCAATGGCCGACCGGAAAAAAAACATTTGATTTGATAAGCCTTCAGTGAGTTAAAACTAAAACACAATTCACATTATCTTCATTTTTTCGCTACAAAAATGCCTGGAAAAAATTGTATTCGTACAAAAGAATTAACGCACAGATATTATTTCAAATTCCTCGACGCTAACTTTTTACGACTGGACTCGATAACAAATGAAGCGTTATGTGCTGAAACATTTACTTGCAAATAAGTTGAAATGTTATGAAATGTAAAATTTCGTGCTCATTAAAGTATGAATACCTTGAAGAGAATGTGACCAGCGCGAATTATGTTATTTTACTTGATTTTTCAAGAGACGCTTAGAAGTTGAAAATCAAATGTAAATTTGCGTGTAGTGTAAGAATACACAACATGAAAACACCCGATTCCTTTCTACCCATGTTCTTACACGTAATGTCACATGGATTTTCTAAACTGTGAACATTTGTTTGTGTTTTTTACATGTATTTTCAAGCTATATTTGTTTTCGATTCAATAAACTCAATATTCCGTGTAACGTAACATTACATTTTTTTTTCTGTGTATGCCACTGACTCAATTTAATTGAGAACCTCACTCGTTTTTGCGCATTCAGATTCCTCAATAAAAAAAATAATCTTCAATTAAAACAGATAATTAATTTGTATTGCATATCTTGTTGAGCCTGATCATTGATTCCAAATTCCACGGAACAGTGCTGAGGATATTGCGATTAAGGGTTTTGATGACGTGACCAAGTATTTATTTTGATTGGGATCCTGATTTATGATATACTAGCTGACCCGTTGTGCTTTGCTACACCTTCCGGAAATAAATGTAATTTGTGAAAATTCATTAAAATTTAGATTTTAGAGAGCTGCAGTTCTGAATAGCAATTCAAAGATGGTATATATTATTTACTGAAACTTGATCTCTAAACTCGTTTTTCAAGATCTGAAATTTGTACTCTGTACCCAAAAAAACCTTTTTAAATATGGTCCCTTCTTTGAAATACTCTTTATCTTAAATTTACATGGGAGCTCTCCCATCTTTTTCAATTTTGTCCCCCACTGCTTGAAGAAGGTAGGCAAATTTAACCGGCTCGATACCCAAACAGCACTTATCATGGTAATGAAAAATATATTAAAATAGTTATGTATTAAATACAGTGCAAATTTCATTTTTTTAAATAAATTTTCTACGGTAAACATATAAATATTTAAAAAATATCAGTTGCATCACTAAATAAGTTCTCAGCGTTTTTTTTTTAATTTTTTATTTGAAAGTCAAATATTCAAAAATGTAGGCAAAAACAAATTTCTAAGTTAACATTTGTCCCGTATATTGGGGCAAGTGTCAATGCAAAGCTTATTTACAGATGCGTCAGAGTAATGGCTTTAAAATGGATTTTATACGAATTCCTGTTTTTTGTTTTATCAAGTTTCACAGTATTCCTGTAATATAAATTTATGTTTGTTACTCCACTTTTAACGAATGCTATTCAAAGGGAATGACCTTAATTACAAAGACATTTAAGAATTTTCAATATCCGCTGCAGTTTCAACATTCGGAATACCCTTTCTGGTCTTTCCAACATATTGAATCATTTTAAAGATGAATTTCTTAAAAACTCGACGTTTGCCCTTGCCCCACCGTGTAAGTTGACAGAAGGGAATATTGTTTTTAACACTTTAAGGGTAAACTAAAAATTTCTCTTAAAAATTTTGCGTCCAGTTGAATATCAGTTCTAAAGTCTCGCTTTTCAAAAACGAATCGGATCAAAAGTCTCTTTTATGCAGCCATGTAACACAAAAACACTTTTTCAAATAAAAAGCTCCCATTTTCATTTCTAAATTCGTTTCAGTTGTGTATTTGGGCCCAAGTAAAAATTTCTAGAGGGAAACATAATTTTTAATATTTTTTAACAGAAAAAGTTGAACGTTTGAACATGTTCTAATGTTCCTTGAATGAAAAGTCGAATGCTACCTACATTAACACGAACTAAATATGGAAGTATTTTTGCAAATCTTTCAGTTGGTTTTGATTCGATTGATAAAATACCAATCCGTGTCACATCTAGGCGTCATTTATTACCACGTGCTGTGTACAAATCAAATAAGCAAGAAAAAAACACATCTAGGTTGCATATCGCCCCACATGTTTGAGAAACAGGCGCCTTATGTTGAATTTTCCAGCAATCAATGAACAGTGTGCTTTGGTTACTATCCTCTTGCAACGACGTTTGCTCGCCCATGGATACGAAAAACAAACCCCAGGTTGAGAAATACGCGCCAAAATATTCCCAATGATCAGTATGCTATGCCTTGGTTACTATCCTTTTGCGACGTTGGCTCGACGCCTCGACCTTGGAGACGAAAAACAAACCGCCCAAAGGAAGAAAAAATCTCGAGAAAATGGATGTCATGACTTTAATTTGTTCCAAAAAACTACAAATTTTGTATGAAAGCCTCCCCTCCCTCAAGTCGGATGGAGTTTTGACAATTACAGAAACCATCCCCGGCCACAAAAACCCTCAGATGCCAATTTTGACGATGATCGGTTCAGTAGTTTCCGAGTCTATAGGGAACAGACAGACAGACAAACATTCATTTTTATATATATAGATTACAGATTTTTTCCCAAGGTTTTAATTTAATTTAGTTTAATTCATTCAAATGCTGATGAATTTTATCTAAATTCATTAAGATTTTCAAATCAAAATCTTAAATTTGCAAAGCTTTCCAGTTTAAATTTAAACAACTAGTAGCCATGAAAGCATTTGATAAATATGATCATTTGAAATTTAAAACTTTTAAAATTATTTTATATCAGGAAGTGCTAAGTCGTTTTCTTCCAAATCAGCCATTTCAATAACAAAAAAGCAAAAAGTAATATTTTCTAACTCTCAAATTAGATTTGAAAAAAAAATTCAAATCTGTCCACGTGCACATCCGGGGACGGGGGTAGGGGTTTTCCAAATTTCCACGCTTGTCCACGGAGGGGGAGGAGGGGTTTAAAATCTCATTTTTCTGTCCAAGTGGTATCTGAACAGCCCCCGAGGAAAAAAAAGCTTTGAATAGCGATTGAAGACTCTGATACCGAAAAACTACGCTAATTCTGGAGAGCCAAGACCACGTAGAGAAAGACCTCAGTGTATTTGTCGTGCAAAAATGAACTCTCAAACTGCTAGTAATTTCCGACCGTGTAATATAAATTGGTTTTTTTCCTGAGCGTGTTTTACTAAATAGTTGCATTTCTGCCGCAGCATTTGATGGTGGCGCTTTTTGATTTTGTCCGTCGATTTTCGCTGGAGTTCCGAATCTTGTAATGGATAATTTTTGGTTGTAGTGTACAAATGTTGCTAAATCGGGGCATCATGCAAATCTAACCCTGCATTTGCCGATGCCCCGTTTGACGGTAATATTTTTAATATTACCGGTAATAACTTAGCTCAGCTCAGCTTAGTACAAAATTTATAGAAAGCTCTTTTTTAACTTCCCGAGTTGGAAGAATGGAGACAACCTATATACACTGACGGAAAAATTCTCTCTCGAAAATAGTATCAAGCTCCAATTATGCTAGGGGACGCACCAGCGGGGTAAGATGGTCCATGCTATTCTTTCTTAAAAAATCACTAACCTGTAGCTTTGAATGATGTTTTTCTTCATTTTTATTTTAGCATACAAGCGTTTTCATCATTTATTAGATGAAAAATTCACAAAACGACTTTAGTTCTTAGAAAAAGAAGGATTAATGGGATCAGCGTGAAACTTGTTATTTGTCATGGGTAAAAATTAAGTTTTTTTTTGTTAAACCAGCAAGCGCAATCTGATGAAATTACAGCTTATCGGATTTACACTCGTATGCACTTTCGGAAGACTATTTTGTTGTATTTTACTAACTTCGGAAGAATTTAAACTAAAATCATTCATATCATAATTCAGGCAGAATGTTCACAAGACCACGTGTTTTACGCTCAAATTTTGAATGCTTTTAACTTTTAAGAAAATCCGAATATCAAAACAAAATGCCATTCTTTTTGTTTGCTGACTCTCAAATTACGATAACAATGCATAATTATATAACAAATTTCGTCCTTGATCGAGTTAAAAAGGTGCACCAATATTCGACTCGAAAAAATTATCTGCCACCATGTTTGCTGCGATATCAGTCAAGAAACTGAAGGCGTTTCATTTGTAAGGATATGAAAAAGTGTATTTTGAAAAGCTAAATTTCCGATAAGTTTAGCAATAATGAATGATTTTTTGCCAAAGTATGGTTAGTTTACAAAAATACGATGAACATGTAATAAAACCTTTGAAGTTTCAATTATATGTATATATAATCATTAGTATTCAATTTCTTACCACCCTTTCGGAAAGGTGCGTTCTGTCCACTGGTTTTGGCGTTCTACCCCGCGGTATATTTTCTGGCTGATTTAGTTTTTAACAAAAATATTACCAATATCGTGTTTTTGTCATATTATTTTCTTTTTGAAAATACGTAACTCTGATCCCTGAATCGTCGTAAAATTTCAATTTGGTTCTTAAATGATTGGTATCGCTGTAAATAGCGATAATGCTAAACTGGTGCGTCTTGTACAGTTTTCCTCTATTTGTTTAGTGCAAGGTGGTATCTAGGCAATGGGATAGGTGATTTCTGATGGACGAAAAAACTTGTGAAAAACCCTATTTCTTACAAATTCTAGCGGTTGCTAGTGGCAAGGTCCCTAGTAGATTAAAGTATTTTTTGTTGCTGGTTTTAAAAAAAAATGGTTATGATTTACCAAGACTCTGTTTCTGTGAAAAAACAACGATTTCAAAACTAAAACTTTGGTTTTCGCTATTATAAAAGCTTGAAAAAATACTGTTGTATGTATTTTTCGCCACCTACAAGCTTAACTAACCGATTATACATTAAGTTCAATCTCATGATGGTTTTGCTTAATTTTTGTCAGGTTTTGCCAGCAGACATTCTGGTAAAAACTTCAAAACAATCAAAATCTGTTATCTTCGAAACAGCTGAATCCTCCAAACTGACCTCAGTTTCTTTCAAAAGAGAAGTATTGGACCAAAAAAAGCAACCATTGAAGGAGAAGGATGCAGCCACCCTAATTATAGATTTTACTAGGTATAAGGGGGAGAAACTAATCAATATCATGACAGAAAAAAGTGTGCGCCGGCCGATGGGAGATTCACAGAACGAAGTAGGAATATTTCTAAAAAAACGATAAATATTTTTTTGCATTTTTTTTAATTATCTCAAGATTATCTTTATATCCTCAATAGAAAGTATTCTAATCAAACCAATGGTTTCCTAAACGATTATCAATGTTGTTGAGGACTTATACCTACAAAAATGTTTGCTGGGTTACGGCAAAACCAAGATCTCAGAAGTTGTATACGACATTGTGGACAAAATTTGACATAATCAAGCATATTAAACTACCAAAAAATATCTTATTTGGCAAGCAATCTGTAATTGTGGCTTGAAAAGCGACAGTGAGTGGTTTACCGCTAACAACGTTCAAGTCGTGCCCAAGAATAAGAACCATACCAACACACCAGAACAATTTTTAATCGAGAAATATTGTGCGATAGTTAAGCAGAACCTTAAGAATGCCCCAAAAAACTGTTAGCAGCGAAAAGTAATTCAAAGCAAACTAGCGTTCTGCGACGAAGAAGTGGATAGGTTACGGTTGCCAGATTTTTTCAGTATGTATCTGGGCTGGACAAATCCGGGCAATTTTACCTAAAAACCTGGCAAAGTTCGGGCATTTGAGCTAGTTACTAATAACTTTAAAGCATAACAAATTGTAGGAACATGTTTTTTTTTTCAAATTGATACTTGTATAAGCATGAAATGGCACAAACTTCCATTCAGTTTTAAACGACGTGCTGGTAATTGCAACATGATTACAATTTCTTCAAATTTTCAATTTTTTTCTTTCTCTTTCACAAGCCATTTAAGAAAGGGATGATCAGACGTATCGGCGGTTGTCATCAAAGCATTTGCCCGTTCATTTTTCGGTTTCTCATCTAAGACTCAATGTTTCATAATCTGATTAACCCCTTAAGCACTGGGAACTGGAAGTGGTTGAGTGTGTGGAATTTTGTCATTCGAGTTCAAAGGAAAAACAGTATGTATAAAATGGTAGATGATAAATCTAACATTATTGAAGGGTTAACTAACAAGAAAGTTTGGCCAGAAAGTTTAACGAGTATTAAAGCTAACGGGTGAGTGGTAGGAAGTTAGTGGACCCTGAACGAAATCGAAAGTTAAGAATGGTTTCATGTACATCTATGGGGCAGTAAAAAGCATCTTTACCAGAAAGACCTACGGAAAGTACGCGAAAGGGCAACGAAAGCGAAAGGAGCAATTAAAGGTGCTCGTTGTGCGTTTTTTTTTTCATGAGCTAGCTGTACATATTTTTTCCTAGTTTTTAATATTCCTTCTTCACTTGGCAAAACCCTCCACTAAATGGCGGTTCACATTAAATATGCACCTTAGGCCGACATAATAGGGAGCATACGTTTGTTTACGCTCGAGGCGGATCATATTGGAGCAAACGAAAGGCGTTTTTTGAAGCCATTTGAGGCGGTACCTTGGATCCATTTGTGAAGTTGAACCCTTGGAGCGAACTTCGGCTCAAAGACAATGCTGGTTCCACGGACATCTTCATCAAACGGAGGGGAAGATTTGCTGGATAATCTGTTACTTCATCAGCTGTAATTTCCGATAAACTATTATGTAGTGGCGGTGTAAAAAATTGTGTGGGATTATCGACACGTTTGAATGGAATCTTGAAAGATGGATGAGCATTGAGCAATGAAGACCACGTATGAGCTTTATTTCTAGATAAATAATTGACGTGCTTTTTTTTTATTTTTTTTTAAATTGAGTATGGAACCAATTCCACTTTTTAAAACTGAAAATTCAAATCCAGAATTAAGTGTAAAATCAAAATTACTCTGATACAGGTATACCCTGAATAAACATAGAGGCAAAAGCATTGGAAGCATAGAGAACTGTAGACTGCACTTACATCAATGATTTAGTAAATAAACATTCTGTTTACATTAAAAAAAGACGATTTTTTTACTAGAACTAAGACGAGCAACTAAAATTGCTCCAGTAATCAGAATCTTATTTGTATCAGTCACATGGATATTTTAAACCAGATTTGTTCTAATTAAGTACGGTAATTTAATCAAAGACAAATAAATAATTAAATAAATTTTATTTATAGGACAAAAACGATGAAATTTCACAGTTCTTAAAGCTCCATTCAACCCAACAAAGGAACGAGATACTGTCTAAATGAATATTTTCCTGCTCTTCAAGCTGAAAATCCATGCTAAAAATCACAAAAGCAAGTGATGAAAAATAGAAGCTAAATAAGCGATTTTCCTCAAACCCATAAGCAAAATTAGGAACATGTAGTGCAATGGCTGGCAAATGGTGGATAATGTGCAACACCACCATATCACCTCTTATTCGATTAACCTAAGCGGAGATCGGGTACCCAACCCCGATGGATGCTTTGGACGCATCCAGACTGAGAACGTGGCCTCACGCGTCAGTTTCCCAGGTTAGAGGCGGCGTGCAACAACAACCGAGCGTCTGTTCTCTATAGTAGAGTGTCCTTCACGGGAAATCCTGGTCGGGAATTCCCGGGAATTTAAAGAAAATTCCGAAATTCCCGAATCCCGGGAATTCCCGGAGCTAATAAAAAGTGTTAAATTACCCAAAGTGTACATGATCTTAAATGAACCGGATTGAGCAAGGAATAAGATAGTTGTACTTTGATGAATTAGTCTTAAATTTTATCTTTTCTTACATTAAATTTGATAAATACAAATTCCGATCAAAATCTTGGTGTAGAAGTTAAAAACAACAAAGAATCTATACAACCAAAGAATTCTAAAAACGAAACGCTACGGAAAGAATCTGAATGTTCTATTTTGCAACACCCATAATTTAAAACTTCCGTTTCGGATACTGTCGACAGTCGTAAAATCATCAGCAAAGAAATGACATATTGTGAAACAAATGGATAGTTATCTGAAAATTTACGATATTTGACCAATAACCTGAAGTTTAGCTAACTATCTTCTATCGATGGTGAACAATCTTTCTTAATTATTTCAAATTTTTGCAGCTAGAATCAGACCAGTTTGTCGGTTAAAGTACTTTGTATTTGGGTCTTGGGTTTGCTTATAGAATTTTTGAGGCATTAAATAAGTTTGAAACATTTAATGTTTTGCAATACTACTACCTACAATTTAAAAACATCCTATCGTACGCAGAAGATGGTAAAGATTTTCATGTTGAAATCTTCATTTTAAAATTCATTTTTTTAAGGATCGTCAAATTTACTGATTCCCGGGAACTCTTAAATATCCGAGAAATTGACACTCTATTCTCTAGGTCAGGAGCTGCTCAAACAGTGACTATCTCGCAGCGAGCGGCTGAATTTATAAAATGCGGCTCCCACCAGCTAAGTCCAAGATGGCAGCCTCATCGCGGGATCAAGACCTTAAATAGACTAACAATCTACTACTCCCGATTTATTAAATTGTTACAGAATCCGAAAGAAATGACCGACCTGGAACCTCGGCGACGACTTTAGTTCGAAAACACGGACACCAATTGGAACTTGGAACGTTTGAACCCTTGCCCAACAAGGCAAGCTGGCTCAACTTGCTAGAGAAGCTAGCCGCCTCAAACTTGAAATTCTGGGACTGAGCGAAGTCCGTAAGCATAACACTGGAGAACACAAGACACACTCCGGGCAAGCCTACTGCTTTACTCTGGCAAACGAGGAGAACACGCTTCTCGAGAACGAAGAGTTGGTTTCCTGTTAAGCCCTCAGGCCCATGCGGCCCTCATTAGATGGGAACCGATAAACGAAGGAATAGTCGTAGCCAGTTTTAAAACACGGCTCAGAAACCTGGCAACAACAACATAGTGATAGGTGGATCGCTCTTCCCCCTTCGACCAGCGCATCCCAGCAAACATTTAAGAGGGTATATCGCAGGAACAACAGAATTAATCATACGAATATACCAGATGAAAAGACTGTATTAAACTTACCAAAATAGCATATAGCTATAAAAGTGGAGGCGATATATCTACAATGACAAGATTTTAACGATTCGATTTCCCCACAAAAAGCAAAATATACGATTGACGAAATTTGAATAAAACGAAAAAAAAAAAATTTCCCCGATCGAGATTTGAACTCCAGCCCTCCGAGTTGGCAGTCCGGTATCTTACCATGATGCTAACTCATCAGTTGATGTGATTCGCGCTATAGCTCTATATGTAAGATTTTCTGTTCACGAACCGGTCAAAGGAAGAAAGAAGTAAGGATCACCCATTTGTCGTAAATAAGTTCACTCAAATCGTAAATGTCGAATTAGCATATTCTCAACTATTTGGAGACATATTTACGAATTGACTAAACTGCTATACGATTCAACTTTTTTTGGGCAATGCTTGTCGTAAATGAACGATAGAAAATCACTCAATACCAACTTGTTTACGATGGTTATTGAAAATGTCTAAATATTCGATTTGGATTATCATTTCTATTACGATTTCATGTTAGCTGGGATGAGGCTATTTGGGTATCCCGAGATGGCCGAACAGAAAATCAAATTGACCACATCTGCATCAGCCGAAAATGGAGAAGGAGCCTTCTTGATGTCCGCAACAAACGAAGCGCGGACATTGCATCTGACCATCACCTCGTCCTTAGCGAGATACGACTTAGAGTTGCGCGTGTCCAACGGCGCGAGGAGAAAGTCGGGTGTCGATACAACGTCCGCCAGTTGGAGAATCCAGAGGTGGAAAGGGCATACGTTGAACAGCTTGAATCCCGAGCCTCAACACAGTGGTGTGGAATCAAGAATGCCTTTATCGTGACGAGCTATGGTACTCTCGGTAAAGTTTGTGAAGAAAAAGTAAATGGATTTCGGATCAATCTTGGAGGATGGTCGATGATTGGAGAAAGGCGAAAGTCGGAATTGAGCAGGTATGTACCGGGTCACGCAATGCAGCCGCCGCTTACGATATGCGGAGCTGAAAAAGGCAGTTAAACAAGCTTGTAGACGAGACAAGAGAGCCTGGACAAACTCCCTAGCCGGAGAGGGAGAAAGAGCCGCCGCCAATGTAGATATCCGATTTCTCTATGACATTTCTCGCCGCCTCAGTGGTGCAAGGGCTAATGCAAGAACAAGTTTCTCACAGAACTCTCTTCTACTGATGTTCGTTGATTTCGAAAAAGCATTTGACCGGCTGAACCATGAAAACATCTGGGTGGCACATTGCTAGATTCTGCAAACATTCCAGATTGCTTTTGTGAGAGGCTGTCGGGTATTCTTTTGCTCGCTTAGGTTTGTATACACCTAAGCCCAGGGGACTGAGATAAACGGAGAATCATCGTCAATGATCAAACAAATTTTGCAGCCAATGATTGAAGTTTTCATAATTTGTTGCAATTTGTTAGAGAGAATTAGATGGTTTCAGATAAAATGAAAGAAACCGGTGCTCAGAGAGAGTGAGAATGTGCTAATTATTGCAAATTGTTACGATTTGTTAAGCAGTTGTGGAATTTTGATCATTACCATTCCAAATGCAAAGAATTCTCTCTCCACTGCAATCCCTTGCCTAAGCCACTCTTGGCTGACAGTGAAGAGGATCTGCGATTGCTTCGCCTCCTCTACATAAGCTTCGTTCAACGGTTGGTAAAAATCGGTTTCAACTGATTTCTGTCAACAGGTCGTTGTTCAATGGAGCAAGTAGAAACTAGTCGAAACCAATCCAGCGAGGCAGCAAGATTCGTTTCGACCTGGTAGAAATCGGTCGAAGTCAATTGGAAAGAGACAGATGATCAACTGTCAATCCATTTCTACCCGTTTCCACTAGACTCCATTGAACGAAGCTATAGTCAGTCAGTGAGCCTAGCAAAAGTTTATCCGATCAGTTTTGAGCTTTCTACACAAATTGCCCTCCGCTTATATTCTTCACCACCTTTTCACTTCTTCTACGAAGCGCACTCGCTTCATCTATTCAGCTATATTCTTCACAATATCTTAAACATTTCTACCTTAAGCCTAGTCCACACTAGGAGACGTTTCGTCTCGAGACGGTCTCAGCGTCTCCGAATGCACATACCGGGTATGTCCGGAAAGTAATAGGACTCATTGTTTTCCGGCACGATTGTACTTCGGAGCGTGCGCGCGCCGGCTGGATTAGGTAGAAGGCGTTCCTTGCTATCGAACGAGTGGCTGTTCGGTTGTCTCCTAGCAACGGGAGAATCAGGAGAGCCATTTCGCGCAACGTGTTTCTGTGAGTGGTGCAAGCCAAAAAAAACATCGTTCGTTAGACCAGATGTACCTACGCGAAAATCTATGTGAGAAACTTGTTAAATCTACAAAAAAGACGTTTGACGCTGCATTTTTGGCTTGCACCTCTCACAGAATCACGTTGCGCGAAATCGGCTCTCCTGATATTCCCGTTGTTAGGAGAAAACCGAACAGCCGCTCGTTCGATAGCAACGAACGCACTTTACCTAATACCTAATACCATCCGATGCGCGCATGCTCCGAAGTACAGTCGTGGCGAAAAACAATCAGTCCTTTTACTTTCCGGACGAATCCTGTACATTTAACATTCGATATTCAATTAAAAAAAAAAAACAATTAAAAATATATTTTCAAATTCAGCATCAGAATGTTTAACTTTTCATGAATTTGGTTGAGTAATTTATAACATATCATAGGTTAGGTTAGGTTAATGATCCCGCGCCGATCCTCCAGTGCATAGGGCCATGGTAAAAGACCTCCACTGTTGACGATCCGGAGCCAGCGTCTTCACCTGGTCCCAGTCAAGATTCTCGCCGACATTTTGGATTTCAGCGGCTAGGCTTCGCCGCCACGAGTTTCTGGGTCTGCCTCTTCTTCGATGTCCTTCTGAATTCCAGTCTAGCGCCTCTCTGCAAATCTCGTTTTCATCTTTTTGCAACGTGTGCCCAATCTATCTCCACTTACGTTCCCGAATATCGGTTTCTAGCGGCCTTTGATGACACCGGCGATGTAGTTCCTCATTTGAGATCCAGTTGCCAGGCCACCAAGCGCGGATGATATTCCGCAGGCAGCGGTTTACAAATACTTGCAGTTTTCGCGTCGTTATCGCATATGTGCACCAAGTTTCGCACCCGTACAGCAATACGGATTTGACGTTTGAGTTGAAGATTCGGATTTTCGTTCGTAGAGAGATCTGGCGTGACCGCCAGATGTTTCGGAAACTCGCAAATGCAAAACGGGCCTTTCTGATCCGAGTGCCGATGTCTTTCCTGGTACCACCATCAGGCGTTATCTGGCTACCAAGATACTGGAAGCACTCCACTTTCTCAACTTGTTACCCAGCTACCATGAAACTGGAGGGAGTTCCTGTGTTGATCTTCATCGACTTGGTCTTTCCGACATTGACTTTGAGACCTGCTGTCTTGGAACTTTCGGTGAGGTCTTCGAGTTTGTTCTGCATGTCCGGTTGTGTTTGGACGAACAAAATAATATCATCAGCCAGGTCAGGGTCGTTCAGTTGCTCCATTGTTGAAGGATTCCACGGCAATCCTCGGTTCGGTGCACAGTCAAACGATCCATTCAGAATCTCATCCATCACGGTTAGAAAAAGTAGCGGTGAATATCATAAACAGAATAAAAACCTATTTGCATTCAATAGGACAAACTTTCAAGTAAATTTATATGCGTGTTCAATATTAGCACAATACAACCATTTTAAGTGAAGCTTATTTTGAAAAGATAACGGATTTTTATTTACGCTGGTGATTTGAATACCATCAATTCAGCCACAGGTCATGACCCAAAAGTAAAGTATTCAGCAATAATGTTTAAGCCTCAACATCAATTCTTGAAGCATCCAAACTTTTCAAGGATAATTTTCATTAATAGTGCTAGATTTAATTATTAATATGAGAAATGTAATAATTTAAATGTAGCTATACTTATAATGAAAGCTTTAGTTCTCTTGAAATAGTTTTTTTTGTGGTCTCATTTAAAAAATCAACAGCCTTCTACCGAATTCCGACTATGAAACTAGAAAGTTTCGATAAGAACTTAAATCTTGAGCAGTGTTAAATGCCATAGAATATTAATGTGTTATTCAAGGCTGAGATAGCTTTCAAGTGACTATTCTATGAAACTTTCGATCACCTGAGCATTTGATGCATGCTGAAATGTGGCATGGATGCTCATTAGGACCAGGAATGATGAAAAATGTTTTCAGATTTTCGGATGAACCCTTCTGAAAGGGGTCGTCAATACAAGACAAATATTGTTTTCACGATATTGACGTAGTTTTTCGTCGGATTGTGATGAAAATTTGCACGTGGGGGCTTTGAGAGATGGGTAATTGATTTCAGGTATAGAATTTTGGGTCAGGGGCCGGCAAAAGGGGTCGTCCATATGAACTTCTCACTGTTTTGCAATATTGACGTTATTATACATCGGATTCAGATGAAAATTTGTAGAGGAAAAGTTCATATAACGCCCCATGTGGCTAATACGCGCCACTCTTTTTTTGAATAATCTGAAACATTTTAAGCCTGCAAAATATTACCAATTTGTTTTAAATGCTGTGATTGGTCATGGCAAGTATGAATTTTTCCTTAAAATGCCCCTGCGTCGTGATAATTTCACAATTTAGGTTTTTCTTCATTTAGATCTAAATTTTAAAAGACTTTTAATAAGGTGTCACCAAGCAGAGAAAAACGGATAAGACAATATTTTCTGACGCATCGATAGAGGAGAATCTAAATTATGATTTTATGCTAAAAAATCATACTGAACTCGCTAAGGTATGCTTTTCATGGGTATGTTCTATCACGGCCCATGCGTTCTTTATAACGGGCCAATCGTAGTAGGCTGAAAATAGTATTAATTTTTCAAAAAGCCCAATTTTCATTAAAAATGAACAAAAAGTCTAAAACCATATTTTGAGTGTTAATTCAGCCCAAAAAATCTATTTTTCATTTTTTGTTAAATTTCTATTAGTCCATTTTGATTTTCATTTCAGTCAAAGTGTCTGTAAGTATTGGTGTGTTTTCGGTCTTCGGCTGCTCTCGGGTGTGTTCGGCTGCTAGGCGCGTATTGAATACACAGCGGCGCGTATTCGCAACACAGTTTTGTTCTGTGGCTTTGAAAATGGTTTTAAAAAATCATGTTTTTTGAAGAAACTATAGCAATTTGAGGAATGAAAAATCATAGGAATTTGTAGAAAACACTTTTCTTCAACGATTACACCCATTTTTAACACAATTTGTACGTGGAATACATAGAAAATCAGCGATTCGCTTAGGTGGCGCATAATAGGGCATGTTCCCCTACACGAGAGTTTTGAATGACGTGCAATCTATTTCAGGCATCAAGTTCAGTGCAAGGGGCCGACAAAAGGGGTCATCCATGTTACCTTTTCGATATTTTTGTGATATTGAGGTTATTATACATCGGATTGAGGTGAAAATTTTCACATGGGAATTATTAAGGACGAACAATTCATTCCAACTATCCAATTTTGGGTCAGGGGTCCGCCTAAATGGTTGTCCAGGAACATGCCCTATTATGCGCCACCTAAGCGAATCGCTGATTTTCTATGTATTCCACGTACAAAATGTGTTAAAAATGGGTGTAATCGTTGAAGAAAAGTGTTTTCTACAAATGCCTATGATTTTTTATTACTCAAATTGCTATAGTATCTTCAAAAACTTGATTTTCAAAAACCATATTCAAAGCCACAGAACAAAACTGTGTTGCAAATACGCGCCGCTGTGTATTCAATACGCGCCTAGCAGCCGAACACACCCGAAAGCAGCCGAAGACCGAAAACACACCAATACTTACAGACAATTTGACTGAAAAGAAAATCAAAATAGACTAATCAAAATTAAAAAAAATAGAAAAATAGATTTTTTGGGCTGAATTTACACTCAAATTATGGTTTTAGACTTTTAGTTAATTTTCAATGAAAATTGACCATTTTGAAAAATTAATGCTATTTTCAGCCTACAACGATTGGCGCGTTATAACGAGCGCATGGGCCGTGATAGAACATACCCATAAAAAGCATTCCTTAGCGAGTTCAGTATGATTTTTAGCATAAAATCATAGTTTAGATTCTCCTCTATCGATGTGTCAGAAAATATTGTCTTATTCGTTTTTCTCTGCTTGGTGACACCTTACTAAAAGTGTTTTTAAATTTAGATCGAAATGAAGAAAAACCTAAATTGTGAAATTGTCACGACACAGGGGCATTTTAAGGAAAAATTCATACTTGCCATGACCAATCACAGCATTTAAAAAAAATTGGTAATATTTTGCAGGCTTAAAATATTTCAGATTCTTCAAAACAAGGGTGGCGCGTATTAGCCACATGGGGCGTTATATGAACTTTTCCCCTATTAACTATTCCTTTTTTTTGTGATATTGACGTTATTATGCAATGGATTGATTTGAAAATTTGCACACGGAAGTTTCGAGGGAAGAACGATCGATTTCGAAGTTTGTAAAAGAGACCACCGAAAGGGGTTTAATTTTTTGGCAATAATTCCGTTTTTAAGCAACGATCAAAATTTATATACGGGGGTTGGGACGGTCAATTGATTTCTGCCTTCAATATTCGAATTAAACGACAAAAATTATTAACTGATAAATTTGTTTAAGCAATAATTTTGTATCGCATCGATACGAAAATTCATATACGGGAGTTTTTTGACACGGTCAATTGATTCCTGATTTCAAATTTAGTAGCAATCGACAGAAAAAGTGATCGTCCATATTACATGTTCAACATTTTTGTAATTATTACCTAACAATGCATTCGGAAATGCATCTGGAAAATGCCTAGCAATTAACATTCATTCAAACTGTTCATGACATATTCTAAATTAAATGCGAAATGGAGTTCGGATGGGATCAGCTACTTATTTATAAGAACAACGAAAAAGGGAGGGATAAATTAAAACCGATAAACATTACACACAGCTTTCACCATCACATCGTGTTGAACTGTCTAGAAATTCACGTAAGTTGTTTAGGTGATTTTCATCCAGCATCAATTCCTATAGGGGCGCGTTTACAAATTCATTTTGTAGCATTTACGTGAAAATCACTTCGATAAAAATTATGTATTTTTTCACGTAGCCGCTACGTGCAGATTATTTTGCGTGTAATTATCTCTTGACTTTTTTTCAAAGGCATTGAAGCTAAAAAGTGTTGTTTATTACCCCAAGTTGACGGTAGGTGTTTTTGAACCTTTAACTGTAACTCAAACCTTTTGAGGGACGAGATTACGTCATAGTCATGAGAAAACAAAGTGCGACCTTTTCAAAAGGAATTCTTTTTATAATGTTCAAGAAAAATTTACAAAAGTTATCAAAGTTCTTGTTATAGATTTATGTTGATTTGTGGAAAGAAACCACTCATATCTTTGCCAAATTCAAGCAGTCGAAATTTTTTAAATACATTTTATTTGTTCAGATCAATGAATGATAGGTGGGTTATTGGCCCTCGTCAATTTTCCAGAGAGGAAAGTTTTGTAATTATCAAATGTAGTTATTGGTACCATCTTGCGCAAATTGGAAGAAATCACCGACCGTTCAAATAACTAGCTCAAGTAGTGCATCGAATCAAAGTTAATCATTTAAAGAAATCCGTTCTCCGATCGACATGCAGTGATAAATTTCTCCCTAGCCGTAATAACACATGTTGGTCGGAACCGAAACTAATTGTAGCATATAGATATACATACATATATCCCAAATCTTCAGCAACCGAAAGATTTTCTCTGATGCGCAATATGGTTATTATCGATGGAAGCTGCGCGCTATCGGTGTGGGGCAATGAAAAAAAATTAAAATTAACAGTGGATGGCGCCCCAAATGGCACCATAACGTGGGTAATTGGCCGATTGGGGCTGTTCGGCCTCATTCGCAGAAATGATTGGGGGATTTATGTCAACCCATTGAGAGCCCCCTTGTGGAAGATGTTTTCGATGGCCAAACGTGCTGCCTACTGGAGGAAATGCTCAACATGGGTTGAGCCACACTTGTGAATTTTCATGTGCTTACCTACATTTATCTATCGAACGGTGGAGGATCATTAACAATGGCAGTGGGACAAGTTAATTTTAAAAATGATGTGAAAGAGGCTTTGATTGATTTAGGAAAAAAGGCGAATAGTTACGAAGCCAGATTTTAAGATGTTACCTATCACCAAAGGGTTTTTTTGTAATGCAGCGGAAGAAAAGAAAAGGTGCCTCCACCTTAGGCGCGAGCGGTCAATTAAAATGGTCAAAAAGCGTCAAAATAATGCACACGGGAAAAGTCGAGGAAAGTGGGGGGAAAAGTTGTAGTTTTCTTTTCGTTCGGATAGTTCACAAAGAAGCGCAATTGAGGTCTGCCGGTTTTCGGTTTCGGAATACTGATTTCGCCGCCGCGGGCTCATCGCGCCTGCATTTGGTACGGAAGTCCGCGGAACGGCTGAAATTGATGGTTTATTTTTTCATTAACGATTAGTTTTTTTACAACATCATTTCGTGGCTTTTTTTGTCATACTTAGAGTGCGTACAATGCAATTTTATCGCTCTTTTAATTCGTTTACATTATAACTTAATACATTAGCAACAGGGAATTAACAAGTTTTTGTTTTCTTGGAAGGAAGAATCTTGTTTCCTTCCTAATCCAACGGCTTTAACAAACATGTAACAATGCGTTAATTTAACATACTATTTCAGCTGTGTGCCATGAGAGCATAGAACAGATCTAGTACTAGCATATTGGTTAGTTGGAAAGAGGAGGACGAGGAATTTAGGATGATTAAACTAGGGAGCTTGGATTTCATAAAGTATACCACTTAGCGCATAGTTTTACAAGATTAAGTTTAAGGGAGGTCAGTAAGTTTAGGGGGGTCCTATGAGGACCGAAGTTGACTGGGGTTGATCTTTTGAACTGGCAATACGGAAAGCTTTCGCTTGATAGACGAAGGAAATTTGTAAAGAATCTGTGAGCAGCAACAGCAGCATGAACAACAACAACATAACATTAACAGGTTGCTGACTCAACATACATTTGAAGGAGGAAAAAAAGTTTTCGAAAGCGACCGAACCGCCAGCAAAAAATTAGATTAGAAAAGATTAGAAACTAGTCTCAGAACAAATTAAGTGAGTTGAAAATTCAAAGTAGAGAACGAAGAGATGGGGCATGAGGATGATTGAAAAGGAAATGGAAGATCACGGTCAGCTTGTCAGAATAATTTGCCACCGTTACGGAAGAGGAGATAGTAGAAAAAAAATAGAAAGAAAAATGGAAATGTTGGAAATGAAATGGAAGGTGGAAAACGGAGTGAGCTACTCACGGGCTGAAACGATAGAAGGTGTTTCAAATGAAAGCGAAAACGTTGATGATATTGTATGTAGATTCAAGATGGTGGTACAGTGGAAATGTGTTGGAAAACATCGGTAGTAGAGCGCATAGTCAGCAACAATCATCAACGAATAGATCCGGCCGTTATTACGTGGGAAAAAAAGAAGGTGGGAAATCTAAATTGCTTTGAGAAAGACATACAAAGGTTTAAAGACTTTGAAGAGAGCTAGATGCTAGGGAAAAATTCAAGGGGAAGGAACTACGAGACAATGAATTGTAGGATTTTAATGAAACAGACAGGCTGTGGAAATCAGTGGAAAATGCGAAAATTATACCGTGATACAACTTGTCGAAAGTTGAAAGAACTCACGGCTTGTTACGTAACGAGGAAAGATGATGGGAAGGTTCAAAGGGGTTATTCATGGAATAATACATAATAGAAAAAGAAAGAGTTGCTCTTTGAATTAATTAGGCATACGACTGCAAAATCTTAAACACGCAAAAAATTTGTCTGAGCTAAACGAAAGTGAAGAGTTGAATTACGTTCCAGTTGGTCTCACAATAATTTAAATAAATAAATAAATAAATAATTTAACTCTTCCGCACACTTTCGTGACATTGGACATTCTAGAAGCTGTGGCACAGCTTTCGATGGGTCAGGAAACGCCCAATCTGTTCGTCGTTCTACGCCTGGTTCTTGGCATAGGCGTTGTAGGCCAGGTTCTGGGCAGCTGCTGCGGCCACATCGGCCGATCGTCGATCCCAACCGCCGCCATGTCCGGAACCTCCGCTGGACCAGCCGCCCCCGCCGCCGCCGCCCTGTTTGCTCGAAACCAGCTTCTTCAGACCGATGATTCCGGCCAGCAGCAGTGCGATCTTGGACACGATCAGCGCCTTTCCGGCTAACAGGTACAGACCGGCAATCGCCACCGGAACCATGGCGGCCATCTTCATCATGAAGCCCATCATCATCATGCTCATCATCTTCTTCATCTTGCCACGACCTATTCGTAAAAAAAAGGAAACGAGAGCAAAGAAGGAAAAAAATCAATGATAAAACTCTCTTTTTAAGTAGAATTGTTGGTGATTTTTCTTTTAAAAAATACAGAATTGAATTACTATGCTAAAATACGATTTAAAATCTGTTTATAAATTTTGATGAAAAAAATATTTATTTAATTTTTTTATCTTGATTTTTGTTGAATAATTTCTGGGTTTTGACCAAATTTATCTGGATATTACCCGGATTTTTGATCGTCAATTTAGAAATGAAATACCCGGATTTTGCCGAATTTATAAAGAAAATTCCCGGATTGTCTGGCAGGATACGTGCTGAAAAAATTCTGGGAACCTTAATCTACACAGGTGAATCTGGCCCTTCAAGCTTTTAAGCTTGACAATCATACTCAAAATACTGATGGGTCAGATTAAAATAATTCGAAAATTAACTTCGGAGTTGCTCAATAACCTGAATCCCATAATAAATATTTTTCATGATCTGTAGATTTGGTGAGACATGGATGAAAAATGTCGAATTCATTAGTTTGGAAAAAATTAGTGAAGTAAAAACATATTTGATAAAGTGAATGTTGAAAAACGACAACTTATTTTGAAATCAATTCAAAGTCTATTATGGAAATGATGTTAAGGATTTTATCTAAATATTTCCAATTAAGATATTTTACGTTTGTGTTAAAACTCGAGTTTAAAAAGTGTATTTAGAAATGTGTTAAATCAACAACATAAATTGCACATTTGATCGAACGGGAAACAAAACGAAACTAAAACTCCAGTCGAAACAATTTGTACTCCCGAGAGCGTTGATTCACAACCTTGAATTCAAATTACACAATTACATATGTAAAATATTTACTTTTTGTGTAACTTGAAAAACCCTAGGTATTCCTTAAACCATTTTGACAAAACATATATATAAAATTATTATCTATGGATGCGCCTTAATGGGTTCTAAAATTTGACAAAAAATGTTAAAAGGATCATAAATTATATCCAACGAAGTACTGAAAATTGGAACCCAGAGCAATCAAAAAAACCGAATGTTTTTGTAAATTTATTCCCTTATCTTTAAATTTTTTGACATTCAGCACAAAGTGCATAGCATTTCAAACATTTTCTTCCAAAAACTAATATAATCAAAAGATGAACAATGTTGCTGCATACATTTAGGGGCAAAAATTATAAACATGTTTAAATATTTTTTACCTTAAAACAAACGAAATTTAACCCTCATGCATTTCCCTAGGTCCTTCCACTGTCCCTATGTTCTTTTTTTCTTCAAATTTAACCATTTGATAGGCTATACAGGTTCTATACAGACTTTCTCAAAGAAATTGCCCGTTTTTTTTTTTTAATATCCAAAAATTAGCATATAATGAACATGAAAATAACTCTAAAGCTATACCTTTACAAAGAAAAAAAAAGTGAAACTTTCATATAAAACATCCCATTTGCTTCTTAATGCTATCATTTTATCAGGAGAGGTGTTTGAGAGTCTTCGAAAAAACAAAAATTATAAAACATTTAAACTTCATTTAAAGTAATATAAAAAAATCTCCAACTACAAACCAAATTTAGCCTATATAAAACTCAATTTATAGGCTTTCAAACGTAGAAAACAGTTTAATGGTATTTAAACTTCAGACTTAGTTAATGATGATTATCTGCAAAATGTTTATATTGATCAAAGTTCCCCCATTTTTCGGTACCTACTGAATTGACTGAACCAGTCTAAATTCAACCATGAACGCTTGCTAAATATTGAAAACCACTTGCATCACCCTTAATTTACTTCTCTTTTTTTTGTGAAAGTTCCTGTTGTAATACAAAACTTATCTGAAACTGATATATTTACATTGAAAATTATTTCTTCATGGCATTGCAACTTTTAATCCTCCCATAGCTTTTCGAAACTAAAATTAAGAAAAATCTTATCTTGACATATTTTTTATGAGATCCGGTTGCAAGCAAAATTCACATTTTTCCTAGGTGCCCAAAATTGGAGAACTGATTTTGGGGGTTGAATCCAATTATGGAATTTTTTATCAGCTCATGTTTTTGAAAAAAAAAAAACTTTTGGAAACGGTTAGTTATTTGATAATTTAGTGCACTTTATTTCAATAATTTAGGAAATACTTTAAAGATTTTTCAAATAAAGATTTTAAATCAATGATATACTATCTCGAAGATAGTGAGTATTCATGACTTCTGAGAAAAATGGGGATGAAATTCTGTTTTGTTTTTCCTTTTCTGTAAAATACAGTAATCTGCACTCAACTTCAATTGAAATATTTTTCCTAAAAAAGTGTTCAACCTTCAACAAAGTTCATTTATAAATAGAAATCTTCAATATCAAATTCTCACTCATTCATTCTCATCATCTCTGAATCATTCATTCAATTTTCAAAAAAAATAATAAAAATTTAATTTAATAATAGCGTTGTGACGAACTTTGGAAGTAGAATATATAGGCAATACTTGTTACTTGATTGAACAGAAGCAAATGGAAATAATTAAATTCGAAATCAGTTCCTTTTTTTATGTTCATTACTCAAAACTGATTCAGGTCCCTATACTTAAACTTGCTAATGCCATTTAAGCAAGGAATACCATACGTACTCTTTTAAGAGTACATGTACTCTTCTTCTATCAAAAAATGGGTGTACTTTTCTTTTCATGAAATTCAATGAAATATACTCTTTTTTTTTGTTAAAAACATTTTTCCTGTTGTACATTTCATTTCTTTTAAATTGGCTACTTGAAGTTGGTCAGGACCGAACGATATTGACTAAAATATAACAGTCTTTCTTTTAATTCGTTCAAATAATTTCAAAGACAATCAACCCATTCGGGTACTACAATCAATTTTTTTCTACCTTTCTGATTATTTCAAACTGAAATCGGCTTTATCTCATAAAAATAAGCGTGCCTTTGGATTGTTGATACCTTACAGTCGATGAAAATTAAATAGGTACATTAATTTTTTAAAATCGAATTTTTATTATTAGCTTCTAGACGCCGTACTAAATTGTTGAGCCAATAAGCGCCTTTGAGTATGCAAATTTCTACCTTATAGTACACATTTTAAATTTATGTCCTCGACCATGATTAATGTGTGTGTTTCGATTTCGTGTTAACATCTTTATGTCATACGCGACATATATCAACGATGCAGTTGGCGGACAGTCATTGAAAAAATTAACCGATACAACTGTGATCGATGTTTACTCTTGAGCTCGAGCTCACGGACATCGGCTCAGCATCAACTGACTTGCCATCTAAGCTATGTCACAAGCCGACCGTGATTGATATTTTATAGTAATTTTGACTATTTTTCGGACCAGGGATTCAATCAAACAACTTAGCTTTTGAAATGCCCGACGTTTTGACCAGTTTGGGTGGACTTTCTTAATGGAATTATCTGTCCATTGTTCTGTAATTCCCTTGAGAAAGTCCACCAACAATGGTCGAAACGTCGGGCATTTCAAAAGCTAAGTTGTTTGATTGAGTCCCTAGACCGAAACATAGCCAAAATTACCGTAAAAGTACTCATTATGCACAACATTTTAAATGATCCTTTATTTTTTTTGGAAAATAAGCTCATTGGACGCTTTTTGCGTTGCAAGGTATGGTTACCCTAGTCCAAGCTAAAAAAAACAAAATCCCACAAAAGATTCAAGTTGAGAGTGCCAAAATCATCTTTAATTAGTTATCAAAACAGAGCAACCAATGATGCTGCTCTTCTGTGTTATCTATCTATTAGTAAATACTCTATTACTTTATTGTAATCATCTAAAATTTTCAGTTCGGTTCTAAACATTTTAGACAGCTCATAAAATTGATTCAAAATATAATTTTGATTGAATTTATCATTAAAAGTTATAATAAGAATTTCATATGCCGGACTCAGAACGCAAGCGTTCAACAATATCACGTTTGGACATAAAAAAGATTATGCAGTTTTTGACTATTTTTTCATAAATTTTAAGATCGAATCATCAATCACAATCATATTCTGAATCCATTCTATCGGACATGTCTTTAATTTTCAATATACAACTTTGTATTTTGGATTTGGATTTGATTTTCCGAGGTTTTTTTTTTGTTCTGAGTTATTTTGAATCGGGGTCTTTATTTGAATTGGGAACTTTAATCCATACCAATATTTATTTCTGCTATATTCATTTCTAGTAACTTGAATTCTGCATTTTAAAGATTTGAAATCGACAAATTCTGTTTAGAACAAAACAAAACGATTATAGGTTCAAACTTGGATGAACATTCAAAATAGAAAAACTCGTATCACGTAAAGCATATGACGTGTCTGTGTGTCATCAACGCAAATCAGTAATTCAAATGCTCGTAAAGTTACTATACTGAAATCATATTACAAGAAAGTGGTTAGGAATTTTATTTTATTTCTACATGTGAGATTTAATAATTCGAAGTTTGAATTAAGAACTTCAATCTTATTGCCTACAGGAATACAGTTTCAAAATATAATCTTTATGAGCAATACGATCTTCACAATGTTTCCAATGAAATTTTCAATTTTACGACTTAGATTCGTATGGCAGATGCAAACTACACATCATAATAGTCAAATCTCATAATGTGTAGAATACAAGTCATTTGAAGATCCGACTGACAGTGATAATTTCACAGGCGTAATTAAATTGCATACTTTCTTCAAACTAAGCTTTGATCATTGAAATAATAAAATTGAAAGAATAAATTTCAAGTTAAGAAAATTTACTTATCTTTGTGGTATGGTGTTAAAAAAAATAATGAAATCCAACTAGGAATTCGTCCTTTTTCAGTTCCTTTACCCTCCACGGGGGATGAAGAGTTCTTAAATGTGCATACTAAAAAAAAATACTTATTTTCTCCAATATTCCAGGTGTCTGAAAGCTATATTCACATGAGCAGAAATATGATTTTTATACATGAAGCAATTTTTATATTTTGAATCTTATATAGTTTTTAATAAAATGATTTCATGATAAAAGTTGTCAAAATGACCGATTTCCGAGACCAGGCTGGCTTAATGTCTATGTTTATGCTTTGGACAATATGTCAGTTCTACATGCAAAAAGTGGCAGGAATTGATGAGAAACATACGTCAAAGCTGAATTGTTGATAAAAATTTAAGATATCACACGGTCTTTTGCATAAAACATAGTTAGGGATACCATTTGATGGTGAAATTTCATTCAACTGTTTTTTATCAAATATTACCAAGAATTACAAGTACAAGTATTAAGCTTTTCTATTTTCACTGTTAGATTTTTTTTTATTCCATTATAGTCGTTTAACCATCTAAATATGGCATTCGCGACTTTATATTGACGTTGCAGTTGCCGGACATTTATTGAAAAAACTAACCCGGCACAACTATGTTCAATATTTAGGGGAGAATGAGGATATTTGATCCCTGGGGTTACTTGATTCCTTCGCTATATCTCGAAACAGGAATGTCTTACAAATATCAAATGTTCTAGAAAAATGTGCCAAACAGAATAAAACAACAATGCTGTTATCTGATCAAATTTTGAAAATTTTAATTTTCGAGTTATTGAACTTTATTTGAAAAATTTTACAAAATGTGATTTAAAGATCTTCATTTATCTCTTTAAAATGTTTCTCCAGGAAAAAAATATGATCAAAATATCTTTTCCAATATGTCAATTGTTAGAGTATACTATGAAGTTCATAATGGCATATTTTCAAAGTAATAGTATACTCTAATTTTTTTAAGAAGAAGTTTTCCAAAATGTATGTAATGGATATAATTGATCCCTAGAATCTAAAAAGAATGGATCGCGATCATTGGTTAACATGAAATTACTAATATCTGACCAATAACTAATGTTTATCGAGTAATTATCTGTTAAAAAGGGCTAAAAATATTGTATTTATCTAAAAACTAGAATATTGCGCCCAACAGTATGCCACCCTAGTGTCGGTGAATACAAACTTTTATAATTCTCTTTGTCTAATACTTACAAACTGTGAAATGAGAACTAATATGGCAAGAAATAGTCAACGGACCTTTTATTGCCTAGGGTTAGAGCACCCTCTATAAAAGATCAAGTCTCCTTTAGTAAAAGATCAAGTCTCCTGTAACTTAAAAAATATCACTTTTTTTAGTCTCACAAAAATGCTTCTAGCTCATCTACGAGCTCATATATCGTTCTAACTTTTGGAACATATGAACTTGAAATTACACGCTGTCAGAAAATGCAAAAGACGGCGAGTTTCTAATTTTGCCCAAAAAGATATGATGAAAATCAGAAAAGGGCATAAAGTATCCTCATGCTCCCCTACTCTTGAGCTCGAATTCGTGTACATCAGCTCAGGAGGCAATCGACTTGCCAACTGAGCCATATCACTGTTAGATTGTGATTAGAGCTAAGATTCATGGTTTCAAAGATAAAATGCATAAATTATAAATGGTAGACCTATTTTTTCTTAATGGAGGCATTTTACTTGCTTACCGGTATTCAAAACCTGTCTTTTTGTTCAATATCTAATCTTTGAAACTTTGGTAAAAGCTTCAATTTGTTGAATTTCTGATTTTCAACTGAATTTCTAATTATAATCTAATGATAATTCCAAACATTTTTGTTTCGAAATTCCATATACATGATGTTTTATGTTCAATGTCAAATGTTTGTGTTTTTCTTTCAAACTTGTTCATGCCATGTGTTCAGAGCATGTTTTCTCTAAAACGCGTTCCGTCTGTAAGCGCATTTAGGGACACTTCTCCGTACTCGCCTCGGACCGATTTCGATCAGCATTTGATAACAGGTCGAAAATCAAAAGGGTGGCTTGAGTTTCATCAAAGGTTGAAATAATGTTTGTATCTATGTATCATTTTGACTTTTTTGGGAAAGCAGAAATTTTAATCGAAGCATAATTAATCATACTGATGAATAAGTTTGGACAGAATCTAAATGTTTAAGTTTATATGAAGGCTCAAAATACTCAAAATATGGCCAAATTCAACATTTGGAACACTAAACTTTGATGCTGACGGATTTTTGAAAAAACGCTTTATAATTTTTCATCCATTTAACTTCATTGGTAAATCAAAAGACATTTTTCAAATACATTGTTGGTTGTATTTGATTATGTTTAACATAAATAAGTGTGTAGAATCTTTTAAGTTCGGTAAAAATAATCACCATTTTCATTCTACACCATTCAACTGATTTTTAATGCTCGGAAAGTCAAATCATTGGTCTTTTATCACAAACTGTTTGCGTTTCTTGAGTGGAGTCAAAAGTGAAATATGCGTCAGTTGTGATCAAACATTAAAATTTTGTAAAGTATTTTATATCGCTGATTCGGTTTGAAACGATAAGATATCACTTCACATTGCGAATAAGTTTTCACATTCAAGTTGAACTATTTCATTCTTCTATTGAAAGATTCACTTCTGTTGCAATTTCCCGATGGAGGATATTTTTTCCAAAGTTTTTCCCTCATACACAGAGCACAGAATTCCCAAACTGCAAAAGTTCCTCAAGTCCCAAAACTTCCCACCATCCCATGCCCAAAAACGCACCTTCTTCCAGCCCACGGCCAAGCTCTTCGCTAGACATCCGGGGCAGACTGATCTGGATCGTCCGACTGCTGAACAGGCTGGAAACTTTGTCCAACAGCATGTTGGTCAGAGCTTCATCCCGTGCTTCCAATCCTCGTGGCAAGGTCTGTTCCAGCTCGGCTTCTGTCAGTGGTTTGCTTGCGACTTCAGCGGCAGCAGACCGTTCGTTCCGGACAACCTTCATGTCCCCGAGGGCCAGTGAATCTACCCGGCTCAATCGATCAATGAAGGTGATGGCGCGCTTCTTGAGACATGGCGAGAACCCGGTCTCAGCCTTGGAACATTCGTCGTAAACCCTCACGATGGCACGTAATCCTTGGCTTTGGTAATCTTCCGTGGCCCCGAGGACCATCGCACTTAGCAGCACTACGGCACACACAGATCGCAACACTGGAATCATGTTTGTATGATTTTGTTTAGAGTTCTTGGAATGTCCTTTGCTTTTGAGGGTGTCACACACTGTCACTCTTTGAGGAGCCAAGCTAAAACCCCTTTTCTATTTAAAATCCCAGGCTCTAGGCAGCACACCGGATAACAGTCGCAAGATCACTGATGCTGAGTTCAAAAAACAACGTCATATTTATATGAGACGATGGTTAGTTTTTCTTTTTTCCGCGGGTTCAAGTCGTCTCCGTTGAATCAGCAGCGGTTATTTTTTTAGCGCGCGCGCCGCACACAATTCGTTAGAGTACCACGCGGTGCCCCTAGAAAGATTTGCGCTCCCGTCTTCGTCGTCGGAAACGAACCTGAGATAGAGCTTAAGAAACGCGAACCTAAACCCGGCAGCCAATGTGCGACGCCTCTCAAAACAAACTTCGAAAGAGCGAGAAAGCGATATCAACAAAACAAGCGTCGTTTCAAGCCGCGCAAAAGAAAAGTCGCGAAAAGCTTTTCGGAAACTAACAGCACATGGATAGCAACATAAAATCCCGCCACAAAGCCACTCACTGTTAGTATTCCTCAACAAAACACGTGGATGGCGCAAACCTTTTTTTCCGGCTTGTTTTCCGTGAGTGAATCAGTCTGTTGCCATCGTCCGCGTCGTCGTCGTTGTCGCCTTTACGTCTCCCCAGGTCGTTTGAGTTTTCTTTCCTCTTCAAACGACCTCTTCAGTCGCCCCAAATGACCAGGGGTGGTATGGTGGTGGACCATTACAGGATCGAGAAATGGCTCCGGCTGGAACTTTTCGTTGGTTCCATAGATTTTTTTCACTTTCCGTATTGACGACCGGTGACGACAACGGGTAGGGGAGGAGCGGGCTATATGCGCCTATTAAGCAGAATACTGATTTAATCAAATATCACATCGAATATGTGTACAAAAACTATATACACGTGTGTGGGCATCTGTTTTCTATACATTGGAGTAATTTTTATGTTAAAATTTTCTTCTGTTTCCAAGATAATGATTTTATTATAAGTGTTGTCTAAAATGCCGAATCTCAAACCGTGCGGGCTAAATGCGCCTATTTATGTTTTGAACAAAATTTCTGTTTTTTGGGCAATATTTCCGTATAATTTCATTGAAACTGCTAGAAAGTAATAATTTCCGTACGATAAAGCTGAAGTTTTGTAAAAATCTATGTATATTATAATTTTATGGAATAAAACAAAAGTTAGGGTTGCCATACTATGGAGGCAGTTCATCCATATGAAAAACCTTATCAAATCTGATTTTAAATCTTCAATTCTCTCTTAAGATGTTATTCAGAGCTTAGATATGAAGGTTCAATGATAATAATCATTTATTTATTCTATTTAACCTGTTATTTTAGGATGGAGGCATTTTACAAACATGATGGGGGCATACAAAAACACTCTATTATTCCACTACATAATCATTATTAAACCTCCACAAAAGCTGAAATATGTTTAATTTCTTATGTTCATTTGAGGAAGAAACAAAAACCATCCTAGTTTTTGTTTTAAGCTTCTTTACGTATAATTTTAAAAGTCGAAATATTACATCAAAATGTATCAAAACCTTGTATGATTTTTTTAATTTTTTTGAGTTTATAAATTCATAAAATTCTTTCTTGCCTTAAGTTCTAAGCGTATTACCCTCAAAATGCATTGGTCAGATAAGCTGTCTAGTCAGCCATTTCATCAAACAGCCGTAGGGTCATTTAACCCGATAGGCCCATTTAGGAAACCTTTCCCCTAGATGGAAAGTATAACTTTAGTAGCTGACATTGATGCCAGGTGAGCAGCTGCACGTACAGTATTACAACATGACAACATAACATACTTATGACTTACATTTTACGGTTGGACATACATTTTGGATAATAAAAAAACAATAAACTCACTCGGATCCAAAAATTTGCTTTTCTGTTAATCAACCTTATCTAATTTCTCGATTCAGAAATATTTTGGATGACTTAAAGTTAAAATTACTGTCAGTCCCTCATACAGGCTCAATATTTATTGGATAGATTTATGAAGAAACAAAATCAAAGCTGTCATGCGTTTTCTTGCAACAAATTTTTTCATCGCTAGTTATAAGTATTGTGATCCGTGGTAAGATTGACCATTTTTTTCAATATTTTTCGATTATTTTGTTCTGTTGAAGGGAATGTGGCTTGTTTAATATTTTTAGAACCAGTACTGGACTCCTCTGAACGTGAAACATGGTTGCAGACACAAACATAAGATTTAACATTTGGAATTAAAATCGATTTCGTCTTTGTTTAGAATTCGATGCTTTGGGGTAACAATGATCAGTCTCTATTTTGATGGTTTTAACGAGTTTTTTTTATCATAAAGTATACAAAACACCATCATAGTATTTACAAATGCTTGTTTATCAATTGCTAAGGCAGTTTGGAACAAACTCGAGTGAAATAAAATTAATCATGAAACTCTACAACACTTTCGGTTACTCAAGGATACCAAATTTGTAACTTTTGCTCCAGTTAATTCTGATATATACATACAATGCTGAATTTCGGTATTTCTTGGTTTAGATTCCTTCGCGTTCCAAAAGAAAACAACATCGCGGCCCTGAATGTGTTAAGGTTGAACAACAATTAAAATTGAAAGATGGATCATGATTTGCATAAATTAGAGGGCTATATTTTATAACATTTCTTATAAAAATTTAGGGGAGATAAGGGAATAATGGCAGCCTGGAAAACGCTTATTTAACCATAGAGAACAGCTATAATATGTGAATTACATCATTGTTTCGTGTTCAGATACTCAAAAAGTCTATTGCCTTATTGATGAAACTTGAAAAAGTAGATAAAAACGTTTAAAAATGCAATTAAAAATTTTTTGCGGAAAGCTGAAAACCAGTCACAGTAGGGGCATAATGAGAACCCCCTGGGGCAGTATAAGCCCCATTAATCAGGGCACGATGAGCGTTTTCTGCCAGGGAATCTAACAGCGAATTCAACTCGATAAATTCAACTGAATAATAGAGCTACAACTTGACTTGTTTCATCTGACGATTTGGCCTATTGGCAAGGTGTCGGAGAGGCAATCGGTAGACTCGAGTTCGATTCCTGGTCCAGATGATTTTTCTCATTCATCATTCATGATCGGTTCATTTTGCACTAAACGGTAAAGCATAGATTCATCAAACAAAGCAATAACAAAATAATTAAGATCTGTTTGTAAAATTCAAAGAAATAACACATGCTCGTACATTATGTTTCTGGTGTTTTTTTTTGACAAATGATGCTACTAGCCGTATAATGTAACAATCAAAAAAATCAATTATGAATGGTCTGTGAAAAAAAAATCCCCTCGAACAGAAATCGAACTTTAGTCTACTGATTATCTCTTCGACACCTTACCAATAGGCAAAATCGACAGATGAAACAAGTCAAGCTGTAGCTCTGTTATTCAGTTGACTTCATCGAGTCGAATTAACCGCTAGATTATACGGCAGAAAACGCTCATCTTGCCTTGATTAATAGTGCTCTGTTCGCCTCAGGTCATCAAATTTAAGTAAAAACACATTTTAAAATTGATTAAAGTGCGAAATCAAAATTTTTATGATGGTGAAAATTGAGAAACAATGTGTAAATTATGTTGCACTGCGTACATTTCAGATTAAGATGATTTAAAGGTCATAAATGCTTATTTGGTGGTGCTCAAAAATTATAATGTTTCCGTCAGCTAGGTTTTTAGCTGGGTTTTATTTAATATTTCTGCAGAGATGAAATGGACATTTCTTTTTTGGTGAAAGATTGATACTATAGGTAGTACGAAACAAATTCTCATGAAAATTTGTTTAAGAAAATACGTACCTACTTTTGTAGAAAAAAGGAGTGCTTATTATGCCCTCGGTGCACGTTATGCCCTTATCTCCCCTAACTTCAAAAATATTGAATTTTGCCTTCATTCATTTCCCTAGCCCCTCGCACTATTACCCTTTATTTTTTTTCCTTCATACTTTACCATTTGATTGGATGTCTAGTAGAGATGTACCGATTATTCGGTCGGCCGAATACCGCCCAAAAACCGTTAAGCCGAATATTCGGCTCACCGAATAGTTGACGTAAGTATTCGGCCAAATGGGCCGAAAATTTGTTAATAAAATTTATAGAATAATGAACTTGTAAAGCTTTTCAAAAGGTTATGGATAATTAAAAGAATATCCAAAACTAATGTTGTGAGGTGAAGCTAAGTTCTTTTAAAAATGGGACACTTACTTTTGTTAATAGCTCATTTAATAGTTATCGAACATTCAAAAGTTTGACAGCATTTTGCTGCCTGTGAAAAGCAATATCAAAATTTAATATTTGCGATGTCAGAGGAAAAAAAATTGTGCATAGTTTCCTTCAAAATCCGTCCTTATCAAATTGATAGCTGACAAAACCGTTGATTATTCAAAAAATTACCGTGTGTGAAGGGTCGAAAAGTGTGCAAACACTGCCAAAAATATCCACAAAGTTCAAATCAAGCATTGGAAGCACGTGATCGGCTACTACGGGTCAAGGTCATCGGAGAAGTCAAGTCTCATATCATAATTTCTAATTTTTAATAAGTTAAAACTAAATGTATATAGCTGAAAAGTAAATAAAAATTTCTCCGATAAGCTGGAAGTGTTGCCTAGGTATGACTCATTCAAACCTTACCTCAAACAACATTTTTTGCTAATTCAAGAGCTCGTAAGCTATATAGCCGGTACCGAGGCCAGGCTTCCGAAAAGTACAGCTTTGCTATGACAGCCTTTTTCTTGCCTAACAAATTGTCTCGGTTTTCCTTACCACTCGGTTCGCTGCTATACCGTCGGTAACGAATCGTAATGCTTCGGCTACATCGCACACGTGCGAGAACCCAGGCTGTACCTGAACAATCGGCTCAAAGCATGCGTTGCCGAAAGTGTTGTGCTTTAAGCTGTAGCGAACCCAACCGACAGTTCGGTTTTCGTCCCTTCATGCCTCCTGTTTTGAAAATAATTTCATCCTAACTGTCGGCTGCAGGGCGTGACAGTTTTTGCAGTACTGTCACGGGTGACTGTCATGCCCATACCGTACCCCGTACCGTACCGTACCCCGTATGTGCTGCTGCTCGGTTTCAAATAGATCGAACGAGCCATCTATTTGCACCGAGCAGCAGCAAACGATCGGCTCGTAACGCGATGTGTGGTGCCGGCGCAGGTTAGGCGAAAAGGGAAGGGGAGGGTGATTGGGGTGATCACCACCCGCAGTAGCATCAAGCAAAAGGAAGATTCATACGTTCGTTCGAAATTAACTCGGCCCAAGCGAATCTCGGCTACAGTCGGACGGAGTAAGTAGAACTGTCATGCGAAATTCAACGCATTGAAAACTGTCACGAAGATATTCCCAAAACTGTCACGAAGCTTAAAAAATTTTCATACCCACGAACAAACTCTCGCATGGGGTAAAACGAGGCCTCGCTGTACATCACACGACCGCTCCTTTTAAAACTGTCGGGGAAGAAATATTCGGGAAGCTTTCACCGAGGTGCATGTGCGACTTTCGCAAGAATACTGTCGTTCGCCAGTACTTTTCGGAAGTCTGACCGAGGCTATGCGACAGATGATTTCTGATGAACGACAAAACTAATTTGTTTGTGTATTTGAACAAAAACTTTGGCTTTCGCCGATTTAAAAAGCCTAAAATGAGTAATCTTGTATGTACCCTTCGCAACCTACGATCTATACATACCAGGGATTGAAAAATAAGCTCATTTGAGCGAGCTTCATAGCTCTTTATTTCCATAGCTCTGCTTACAAAGCAATCGACGAAGCTCCTATCGTTTTTGTCTCCGGAGCTTCGCATTGCTAAGCTCTTATTTGGAAGAAACCTTAGCTCTTTTTTTGCCTCGTGAGCCCGTTAGCTCATGCCTCCAGAGGAGCTTGAGCTTGTTGGCTCAACCGATTCAAATTCGTTGAGCTTGTTTTCACTGCTGCTGTTCGAGCCAACGCCTTCATTTTTGTGCACAGTGAAGTAACTAAAAAAAGGGCTTGTCGCGTGGATTTTTGAAATAAATGATGGACGGTTTTAGTAACTAGTGAAAGTTACCAGCACTAGTAACTATAAAATAGTAAAATTTACAATTTTTCGAGAAAAACGCCAAATGAAAGGGCTTTTTGCGAGGATTATTAAAATCAATGTTTGAGAGTTCTAGTAACTAGTTAAAGTTACCAGCACTAGTAACTATGAAATAGTAAAATTTACAAATTTTCGAGAAAAACGCCAAATGGAAGAGCTTTTTGCGAGGATTATTAAAATCAATGTTTGAGAGTTCTAGGAAGTAGTTAAAGTTACCAGCACTAGTAAATATGAAATAGTAAAATTTACAAATTTTCGGGAAAAACGCCAAATGGAAGAGCTTTTTGCGAGGATTATTAAAATCAATGTTAGAGAGTTCTAGTAACTAGTCAAAGTTACCAGCACTAGTAACTATGAAATAGTAAAATTTACAAATTTTCGGGATGAACGCCAAATGAAAGGGCTTGATGCGAGGATTTTTAAAATCAATGTTAGAGAGTTTTAGTAACTAGTAAAAGCTACCAGCACTGGTAACTATGAAATAGTAAAACTTACAAATTTTTAACACATAAACATTTATTCTAATAATCCTCGCAACAAGCCCTCTCATTTGGTGTTTTTCCCGAAAATTTTGAAATTTGACTATTCCATAGTTACCAGTGCCGGTAACTTTTACCAGTAACTAGTAATTTCTAACATTGATTTTAATAATACTCGCAACAAGCCCTTTCTTTTGGCGTTTTTTTCCGAAAAAATGTAATTTTTACTATTTCATAGTTACTATTGCTGGTAACTTTTGCTAGTTACTAAAACTCTCTAACATTGATTTTAATAATCCTCGCAAAAAGCCCTTTCATTTGGCGTTTTTCCCGAAAATTTGTAAATTTTACTATTTCATAGTTACTAGTGCTGGTAACTTTTACTAGTTACTAGAACTCTCTAACATTGATTTTAATAATCCTCGCAAAAAGTCCTTTCAATTGGCGTTTTTCCCGAAAAATTGTAAATTTTACTATTTCATAGTTACTAGTGCTGGTAACTTTTACCAGTTACAAGAAATCTTTAACATTCATTTTATTAATCCCAACAAGCTCTTCCAAAGTTCCTGGTGCATAAAAAAGAAAAAGAAAAGCCGTTGGCTCACACAGCACCACAATAAAAAGTCAATACACATCATTTGGCTCAAGTGTTACAATTTTGCTGAGCCAGCAAGCTCAAGAAATTTCGGCTCCTTGAGCTAACAAACTCAAAGCAAAATGCAAAACCTTGTCTCCTAGAGCCAGAAGAGGTATGAGCTTAATTTGAGCATTTATTGGTGGGCTAGAATTGGCTCCAGCTTTCTTCGCTCTCGAGCTTCAAGAGCGTTGATGCTCAGCCGCTTGAGCAAGAGCATTTCAATCCCTGATACATACCGATTATACTTGAACAGGGGCGGTCCTAGAGTTGGCTCTTAGGGGGGGGGGGGTGATTTTCCAAATTTTCAAAAATCAGTCAATAAGAAGGATTGTGAATATCTGGCGAAAAAACGTTTATTTCAGAAACAGAGTGTTGGAGGGGGGAGGAGTTTACAGTTGTAAATAAGACTTGTATTTTGTAGGTTAGTATAATTATAGGTTTGAAATTTTAAAAAATGAAATTAGAGGAAAAATAATTAAAACACAATTGGTAGTTTAAAAGTTATTTTCAAGAATTCTTTAAATAATTTTCCGATGTAAATGTCATTTCACAAATGAAAATTAAACACACATTTTCGTAGAAGAAAATGTGAAAAAAAAAATCGTCAAATTATCTACAATATTTTTACTGGGGATCTTTATATCAGCGTAAGAGCCTCACCAAAATTTTAATTCTCATTTTGCAACAATTCCAAAACAATTATTTGAAAAAAGTGTTCGTTAATAATTGCTTTGAATTAAAAACTGAATATTTGATTATTTTTCTGTACCATTTTGCTGAATCATTGTCCGAAAGTATTATTATTATTTCTTGTTCTAATTATTCTATTTTTAAATATTAATTTAATTCTAAATAAGATCATCAAAATTATATTCTTAGGTAAGAAGCTTTTGACACTTCATTTTTATATATTTTAATGGAATGTCAAGCTCTCTACTAATTTGCAACGAATAATTTATGAAAAATGTGAAAATTAGTAATTTTTTCTTCATGCTCTCAATATTTCCAAACTTTTTGTATAATGTTTTAATAAAATAAATATATTTTTGTGAAAAGTCATAATCAATTGCAATTTTAATATCCAAATTTTCACATTCCAATAGGATTTTTTAACATAAATTATTAAGCTGGATTTCTACTCAAGATTAAATATTATTGCGGAGATGAGCTTAAAACAGTATCGGCGACAAAATTGGTGTGAATCCTAAAATTCAGCTGTGTTGGTTGAAAATAAGAAAAAAATTCTTCTGAATGTTCAACTTGAGCGATTGCCTTGTTTCCGAGAAAATAGTCGGAGATGAATGAATAGTTTTTTTAACATTGGGAAAAATTTAAACATTGGCAAGTTTTTGGAGCCAATGCTTTAAAAACAAATTTTGGCAATAAATTTCTGAACTCGTTTTTTTATCAGATTTTATTCATTACCTCTAGATGTATCAAACAGTGCGGATGACCAAATACCGACTATTAGCCCTTATCAAATACTCGTTGAAACGAATATTCTTAAAATAAATAGCATGAACATGAAAATCGTAAATAAGCTTAAAATGTGTTCAAAAGTACCGTCTGAATCACCGAATATTCTGCGAAAAATACCATTATGAGTAATATTTTAAAAGTGATGATAGAATTGAAGAAAATTTTTTTCACTTTTTGCATAGAAAAACTATGCTTAAAAACTATGGTAACGCAAGCCTCTTACAGCTTTGGAGCAAAAGTACTAATCAAATCAGGTGAAAAACACTATTTTTTTGAGCTTCGTATAGAATTCGAAGCATAACTGATATCAAGTTTCAACCAATAATCTAAGTTTCATATTTTTAATATAATTTTTTATTACCATAAAATCACCATGATAGAAATTTATTTATTATAATTTTAATCATAATTTGGTCTCAGGACAACTTTATCGTAACCATTTCTCACTTAATTAACTTATTTTTGAAAGTGTTGAATTAAAGAATGGTTTTTTTTATAAAAACTACGGATCATTATTAAAATAATTTAATTGTGATAACGGCTCAAAATATATGACGTCCTTCAAGCCAAAGAGGTATAAGTGCATAAAAGCTAATGAAAGACGCGAACGAGCCTTCGAAAGAAAAATAAATGATTAATTAAAAAAAACTTATTTCAAGAAATCACATTTTTAATTTGATGTGTTTAGCCATTTACCATATATTTATCTTAAATTTGTATTTCTTTTTCAATCGTAAACGTATGTAAATCAAAACTCAAAAAATCTGAAAAATTACCAAATTATGAAGAATCGTTTTATATCAATAAATCGAAATCGATCATTTTTGCTTTGTCGAGGCAAATACAATCAAAGCTATTTTTTTCAAAAACGTCCAAAAATAAAAAAATAACTTTAAAAAAAACCAGAAATTTAAATGTATCTTTTAAATTTAAATTGTCTAGTCAGTTTCGGTATCTTTAATTCAGAAAAAAATATGGCTTTGGAGAAGCATTCTGTAAAAATCGGAGCTTGCAATGAAAAATAAACCAAGAAATGGAAATGTAGTATTAGATGAAGGCAACAAAAACCGAATCTGTTCAGGTGGACATCTAAGGAAGGGGGGAAGGGGTTGCCAAATATCCATACTTGTGCACGGAGAGGGAGAAGGGGTAAAAATTTCATTTTTTTGTCCACGTGGTATCTGAACGGCCCCAAAGGTTATTTAACACTTAAAGGCTCAAGTCTTTTTTTTCTTCTAAAAAGGATCGAGATATGTTGATCCATCAAACATGGAGCCAAACTGATCTGCAATAACTTGTAAGATAACAAAGTTATGGTCGAAACAAGTTTGCAGGTACTTAATGAACATACAGACTATTTGGTGAACATTATCAAAGAATGATCAAACTAAGGCTAAAGTTTTAACGAAGTTAGTCTGAAAAAACATTTTCACTAAATATCCAAAAAGCGAAAAAAAACTCATCAGCATTAAAGATAATTTATCAGATAAGCGAAACGTTGTTTGATGACAGAGATACGCACAAAATTGAATTGCATGTTTCGCATGATCCCAAACTTTTTGCCGACACACCATACCGAGGAGTGAGCTCAAACTTTTGAGCGATATCTTAAGAAGCTTTTTATCTATTTAAGGCACTATGCAAATTCTAAGCACAAAATTAAAAAAAAATTGGTTTTGATATTTATGAAAAAAGATTCAAATGCGTCTTAAATTTTTAAATTCGGTCCACCCAATCCTCAACTGATCGGGTTTAAATAAAAAGTGCGATTTTTAGGATATTTTCCAACTTTGAGCCGAGTTTAAGTCATATTATGTTAACATATACATTTTGCCAATAAAATACGAAGAAGGTTTCGCTCATCGACTTTAGAACGACATCAAAAGAATTGCAATGTCATAAGATTACTGAGATATGGCCAAACAAATTAGTTTTTTTTTTTGAGGGGGTGATCCCAAACTAATGGCCGGCAGTGTATAAGGTCAGCAAATTCAAATTCAACGCTTTAATTTCCTCAACAAAAGTTATTTGATGAAATTCGGTCCAGGGAATTGCAAGTTTCAGCTGTTTTAGTTTGGCGGACTTACTTTTTTAAAATTCTAAGCTATTAAGTGATTAATAAATAAAACAAACCCCCCACGAAGTGGAAAAATTTGAAAATTCGAAAGAACACCTACTAAGAAAAGTTCTTAGTTTTTATATAAAATCCAGCGTTTACGAGTACTTCGTAACGGTTCTTTGCCGCTTGGGGGGGGGGGTGATCACCCCGATCACCCCCCCCCCCCTCCCCATAGGACCGCGCCTGTACTTGAAGTTCATTCTCATGATGGTTTTGCTTCGTTGTTGTCAGATTTTTCGAGCAGAAATTCCACTAAAATCGCTCAAAAATATCAAGTTTTATTAATTTTGAAACAGCTGCTGTATCCACTATATTGCCCTCAGTTTCTTTCAAAGGAGAAGTATTGGACGGAAAAGTAGCATAAATTGAAGAAGGAGGATGTAGTCACCTAAAATACGGATTAGACCAGGCATGTCAAACTCGTTTAGGTGTGCGGGCCGCATTAAAAATTTTCTACGACGTAGAGGGCCGCAGCCAAAATCAGCTAGAAAACATAACATATTAGTTTCGCGAAGATTAGATACAATACAATGGAATATAGTTAAAAGTAAACTTGGAATGAAATTTTGCGTTAAATTTTTATTAAAGCTTTTAATGTTTAACATTCTTATATTATAATGCATTATATCTATTGTACTTATGATTGACATCTTTTCTGAGATACTAGTTCATTAATATCAAGTTGAAGTTTATTTGGCACTGACACTGTTATTATTGATGATAAATTTGTATCAGTTAATCTCGAACAATGAGGAGTTTTTGTAGCTTTCATTATGGAAAAAAACTGCTCACATAGATAGGTACTTGCAAACATAGCAAGAATTCCGGCAACAAATTTCTCGTGTAAGCATCATAAGTTTTTTTGTCGCTAGAGTAGTGTCCTTTGACATTGTACTCTTTTGGTACACTTATGCTGAAATTACATATCAAGCAGATTATTTTGTTTAATATCAATAACTCACTCCCATTTTGCCTGAAATATTCTTTTTTCGTCCTGAATTTTTCTCCTGCTAGTAGATGGTGCTGTAGTAACTAATTCTTTGTCTGTATTAATTTCTATTTTTCTGAGAAAAAAAAAAGCTCTGACATATTGGCTTATATATGAAGCTCTTGGAGCCAAAGGGGTGTAATTGCAAAAATGATCATTTTTGAGATAATCACTCTAAGCAATTAGTTGTATTAAAATCTTCATTCAGTGCTTATTTTAGATTTTTATAATTTTATCTTCATAATTTTTGGAACGGAAAAACACTAAAACTTCCCAAAAAGTATATGGAAAATCGCACATCAAAGAAACTTTGAAGCGTGCTATCTCGAAAGTAGCTTTTGTGCACTAATACCCCTTTGGCTTTGAGGCCCTCATATGATGTGATTGCAATTGTTTACAAAAAAACTTAACTTTATTTATTGACGGTCAAGTTTCAAATTTAAAATCGATCTCTGAATCCGGAAAGATGTCAAAAAAATATCTGCGAAGAGCAAATAATAAAGGTTCTAAGAAACCCTCTCTAAAGGTATTAAATCTTTTTGTAGCATACGGGTCTAATCACTCTTTGGTGATTAAAGTTTGAATCCTGATGTTCAATTAATTAAGTATGTATTTTAAATATATTAAAAAAACCACTTGTGATCAGCAATTGGCAACTCTGGCTAATATTTGTAATTTTCAGGTGAATTTGTTCGTCCTATATATATTTTCCCATTCAACATTTCCACACACTACGTTCGACCGAAACACAGGTGAACAAAATCGTCACATCAGACTGGCTTAAAACGAGGTTTTTTTTTTCTAGGATTATAACAGAGGAGAAATGTAAAGGTCTTCGACGTCGCGTCGCTGACTCGATGAATGCTCGCATGCTTGAGGTTGGAAAACAATGGATGGACCCAGCTTTGCACCTTCACCTTTCGGTTTTCCGTCAACTTTTTGCACTTATCATCTATGAATGGTTACTTGAATGGTGGGACGATAAGGTGGGGGAGATTGGAACCGTACCCTCGGTTCGCGCTCTTCCTAGTTTGAATTACCATCATCCTCCTTCCCATTACGCTTCACATGTGTTTTGATAAAAAATAAAGATTATAATTAGCATATTTGGATTGCACCTCGCCGAACTCGAGTTGATGGCAGGTGGATTATCGTGGGCCCACGCGAATTCAATGGCAGGAAATTTTTCCGCATCCATAAGACGAACTTTGGCTGGTGGAAATGGAAATGTTCACATTCACAATCTACTTGATCTGCATTCCGTCGTTCCGAAGATGCTGGGCCGCCTGCCAGTTTGTTTCAACCGTCGATGTTGGGGTATACTTTTAATTAATTGTCTGATTTGTTCGGAGTCTGTGGTTGAGGATAACAATTTTCAGAGGTGCTGGCTAAATGGAGTTGTCTCATGCGCGGTATCTAATTCGAAGTGATTGTAAGAAATTAGTGGCTTCATTGTAGATTGACTTTCTCTCGGCGAACCGGAATTCAGATTGTTACGTAAAGTATGGTGATTGAGTGATCAGTCAGTTAATTTGCTGATAATAACAATTATACGCTGATTTGATACATATACCGGGCGTGGACGTTAGAAATTTATGGATGACGATAAACTGCTTGGATGTAACTTCGGAAAACACGTTTTACCAAATCGAACTATCAAATGAAGGAGAATCATTATTCGTAATACTATGTCAGTTTTGAGGTTCTAGATATCATTAAACAGAAATTTTAATGTTAATAAGTCAAAACTCACTTATAAAACAATGAACCGAACCATGATTTGATGTACAAATAAATATGTTGTCACATATTTTCCAATTTTCGATTATTCTGATTGAGATTCACATTACAGATTAGAAATAAATAATTTGAATAGCGAATTTAGATGAAACCTGATCTACGAAATATAAATAATAGGTTCATTAACTTGGCTCAATATATTCTGATCTGGAATTAAGATTCAGAAATAGTTTTTTTTGTTCATTTAAAAAATTGTATAAAAATTCGGATACAGATTCAAAGCTTAATTTTTGGATTCATGTTGAGAATTCAGGTTTAGAATGCAGATTCAAGATTCAGAAAAGGATAATACAAATACAAATGCAAATTGCTTGTGGATTAAATTTCCAGATTTTAAAATTTTAAATAAAGTTAGTTTACACTCACAATTTAGCTGAAAATCACTAATAAAAAGTAGTAGATTATATCGAAACACAGAATAAAAATGAGGGTTTAATTGGTTGCTTGAAGAATATTTCATATCAGCATAAAATGTGGAATGGTATATCCGACACTTCTCCTTTAATTAGAACCAATTTGAAAGAAGAGGTAGGGGTTTGTGTGTCAAGATTTGCAAATTGCAAATTGCAAATCGAAATTGACAATTAAAAATTAGTTTAAATTCGTGAAAGTCATGTAGTATCGTAGAATGAAATGTGATAATGGAACTAATTACCGCGTGAGGCGAGCTTATTTTCTAACATGTTTGAGAAGACTTGTTTTTCAACATCTTATGGGATCAATTAATTTCACGTTACTGTGATAAATTTATTTCTTGATCTGAAAATTTTACTTGAAAAAATCTTAATCTTTATGCTTCTAGAGATTTGAAAAATCAAGATTTAACTGTCAACTGTCATCAGTGTCAAAATTTACCATAACATCCCTTGGTTTCAAAACATGAGGAACTCAAGTTGATCATTCTAAAATCATTTCATTGTTTTTTGTCTTGATATCATAGGAGGACTTTTAGAAATTCTTAGCCTTCCGGATTATAACCCAATTGATTATCGTCATTTCAAAGACAGCTTGAAGCGAAGTTTGTAATGTATAGGTTACCGTCAAACGGGGCATCATGAAACAGCGGGGTTAGATGTAAAATTTATATAACACCACCCTGATTCAATTTTTCAATGTTTTGTTATGGAGTTATCTTTTAATGATTACAAAATTATGATGACATAATTTCTCGCATCTAAAGATAGTGTTTTAAAGTTTATGATTTTTATATGAAGTTTGGAAAATTGAGCGATAAATGTACAAAATTTAACATTTTGCGATGCCGTAAAAAAAATTACCAATAAGGTATGACGGATTGGCAATATAATATCACATACAAACTTTTTAATGATTTCCTCATCTTATACCAACACTGTTGATGTAAAAATATTCTTCAACCAAGCACTCAATTTTTTGAATAAATATCTTTATAATTCAATTAGGTGTCTGGGGTAAAATTCAACATAATTCGTATAAAAATCTCGTATAAAGAAATGTAAATCTCGTTTCCATATGCTGGAATATGAATGTTTAACAATACGCGTTTGTAAACATTGAAATTTCTCTCTCATTCAAACATTCATTTTTATGATTTCAGCTCTTAGAATTTTTTGTATTATTTTTTACCCATAAATGTTTGCAGCATCCATATTTTCAGCAAAAAATGTGAAAATAAGTTTTAACAGAATAAAATCTTACTGCAATTTATCATAAACTTAAAATTTTCATACGTTTTCATATTTTTCATTAAAAACCAAGTTTGTTGCAAGCTATCCAGTTTTCTAAGGAGGGTGAAAGTCGCATGTTTTTGTAAAATTAAAAATAACTAAAGAAACCAAAAAAATTTCTGACTACGCGAATTTTTTGTATGATGTACAGGGTACGGCAATTGAACTGCTACATTACTTCAACAGTAATTATTTCGTTGCACTCGTTGCATCCCTCGTCGCTTTGTTTACATTAAGTCTTAGCTATCATTGGATGTCAGAGGTGCCAAAAATCAGGAATTTTCAGGACACCAGTAAATTGATAACTTAATACATAATACAGGTGCTGATGACGCCTCAAATTATGCAACTAAAGCGAGAAGACCCTAGGATGGCCTGAAGTTAGTGTCGAAAAACACTAGTTAAATATCATTTGAACCAAAGATTTATTTGATTAAAGATTTGTTTGATTTTCTCACCATTTCACAATAAATTTAGATATTGTTTAGATATTTCATAAAAGCAGGACTAATCAGGACGTTTTAAAGGTCATTTTTAAAAAGTCAGGACAATTCAAGCGTTTTCAAAAAAAATCAGGACAAATCCTAAAAAATCAAGACACCTGACACTTCTGTTGGATGTAAGTGTTACTTTTGTAAACAGGTGTTATCCGAAAAAATGGATCTCGAACAGAAACGTAGCGCTGTGGTTGTTCCTAGCTGGCAAACGGCAGAAGGACATAGTTCGTAAGCTGTCCGATTGTGTGCAGAAGTTTTGCATACCGTACAGTTAAAGGATACCCGGAGACCAGAAGTGCCAAAAAACGGTATGGTGGGGGACGCCGACCTACTGTGGTGACACCTGCCATGGCGAAGATTGTCAAGAAGTGCCTTAAGAGAAATCCTCGTCGAAGTGTCACTAAATTGGCAGAGGATCTCAACACATCGGATCGAAGTCTCCGTCGGATCCTGAAAGATAAACTTCAGACCAAGACTTACAAGATCCAAAAGGTTCAAGACCATACGGTGAAGCAGAAACAAGAACGGGTAAAAAGAGCGAAGGCGCTGTTGAAGAGGGCCGCGGAAGGAAGGTTGAAGAATATCGTGTTTAACGACGAGAAACTCTTCACCATACAGCAGTTCGTTAGTATGCAGAACGACAGAGTTTGGTTGCCGGACAGATCACGAAGCCATGCCGACTTGCTGACGACCACTTGGCGACAGAAACAAGCATCGGTGATGGTTTGGGCCGGAATCACCCGTGATGGCCGGACTCCGCTGGTTTTTGTCCCTGAAAAAGTGAAGATCAACCAAAATACATATCGGGAACTAGTTCTACAGAATGTCGCCGAACCGTGGGACGTCGACATTTTGGTTCCAGGGATTGAGTTTTTCAACAGGACTCGGCGCCGGCTCACAGGACCTGCCGCTTCCACACGTCTGGAAAGACTCTTTCATCCACTTATTGTTGTAGTGATGATCGGAACATGTCCCGTAGTTCCTCCAGCGAAATCTGCTCCTCTTCACTCTTGTCCCAGTCATATGGGACCCTCAGCCATAAACTTTGTCGTGCTGTGGGAACAGCTCGTTGATGATTTCACGCAGTTTGTTCAGACACGTTTCCTGTGGCACACCCCCGCTCCACGTCTTGGCCATAACAATCCTGTAAGCGTCGCCTCAGGGGTTGTCGTTGGCGTCATGCAGAGGGCAGACCTCGAAATTGCGTAGGGTACTCTTTGCTCCGCTCTCGCTGACGGGGCCCATAGGCAGCTAGTACGCAGGTCCGCGATTTACGTAGACCCCCAGTAGATAGGTTGCCGAGTGTGACTACCCCATTCTACGGCCCACGCGTTGAAGTCTTCGCCTATCACAGCGGGGCTCCTGTCCGTGAAACTTTCAACGATTCTGTCCATCATGACGCCAAACCTCTCCAAAGACCACCTCAGGGGGGCGTAGCAGCTACATACGAAGATCCCGTTGACCTTGGCTATCACGAAGCCTTCCTTTCCGGCAGACACCACTTCTTGTATGGGGTATTTTCTTGTAACCCATATCGCGGTCAGTTTGGTTTTATCGATTACCCAATTACTGCCATCTGAGGTCCTGCGATACGGGTCTGCCACTAACGCCACGTCCAACTTTTCCTCAAATGCCATCTGCCGCAACAGCTGGTGTGCTGAGTGGCAGTGGTTGAAGTTGATCTGAACCGCTTCTGTCCCCGCGAAGGTGCAGCCGTCGCCTGTTGAAAGGCGGGGCACCTAGGGTTGGCAGCCCTGTGTCCTCCACCGCAGTGTAGACATTTTGCATCTTTGGTGCAACTAGCCGCCTGATGACCGGCTTCATCGCACCGCCAACACAAACCACTCCTATCGATGCACTTGCAGGCGAATGATTTGTGCCCGTACTCGACACAACGGAAACACATTTCCGGTTGCTGGGGGATGGCTAACTGGAAGATAGACCACCCCACCTTTAGCCGCTCACACTTGAGTGCTGCGTTTGCTGACGCAACCGGAAGTTTCACGAACGCCATTTGTGTCCCGGATTTGGGAGGCCCTTACCGCATTCTGACCGAAATACACAGATTCTTCAGCGCTTCCTTGAGCTCAACATCCATGGTTATTTCGTCCAGGTTCTCAATCGGAACGGTAACCGTGGTGCTCAGGGCATGGATTTCCGCCGCCTCGCCAACTGTTTCCTGCGTAAGTACACTATACAAAGCGCATTTTACAGTTGAGCCACGTAGCAGTTCGAGAAAGATCTCGCCTGAGCGTATTCGACGCATTCTCCTCACATCCCTTCTTAGGTCCACCAGCCTATCATTAGTCCTCATCTGCCCAAAGACATCGGTGTAGGTACCTTCCGGTGCCTTTACCATCAACGCCTCCCCTTATCCCTGAGTTGGCGCTTCAGGAACTTAGCATCCAGCTTTTTCTCATTTTCGCCTGGATCCTGCCGAACCTTATGATCCCGGGCTCGTTTTTCCAGGGCTCCAGGTCTCGTCTCCGCTGGAGACGCTCTTTTTCGTTTGCCGTTTCCGGCAAACTTCCTATCGCCATCCGTCTGCACGCAGACGGTAACCTTCTTCAGCTGAATTGTATCTGCCTGCAGAGGGGTCACCACGTCCTAACGTGCCTTCTTCCAACACTCCGGTGCGGTGAGCAGGCTCACAACCGCTCGGTTTGCCTTGACGAACATCGCCATCACGCTGGCGAGTTTCTCCCGGAACTTCTTGTGGATGCAAGACTTCTTTCTAACACATTTACAATGTTCTACAATGTTTTGATTGTGTGAGTGAAATTGCCGAACACCTATGCATGTGCGTTAATTTCAAGCGCTCCTAGCAATGTCTCAATTTGATTGCATTGTAATTTAATTATAGGTAAGTTAATTTTAATATTGACTCTGTTTTAAAGCAGGTGAAGGCATCCAGCATTGCCTCATCTAATTGACGACTTTTAACCTTTTACATCACCCACCAATTATTGCGGATCAAACAATTTTTAAGAGGCACATTTGTTTCACGAGCCATCATTAAACCTCCCAAAAAATAGAGCCCGCAAATCAAAACAAATACTGCTGATACAGAAAACGATCATTAGAGGGGGTGGGGTCTAGCTTCCCATATAGCTGAGGTGGCTCAATCACATAGCGTTTACGTAACCATTCCAACCCTCCTCAGGCGGGAAACTCTCGTATTAGATTTAATTTATTGCAATGTCATTAGTGGAAGGGAAATCTTTTGAAGTGATGAAAAAATAAAAATCAAGCTCACCAAATCGCAACATAACTGGATGTAATCGCTTAGCGGAGAAATTCGGACGGTTTTTTTTTGCTACCGATAATTGAATACAACTTTGGACGGCCCAGAGGTGAAATTGGGAGCACACTCAAACAGCTCGATTGGGGGAAAAGTACACATCTTTTTTCCGGCTCCAACTGATAATCGTACATTTGATTAGTGGAAATTTTTATTTATTAGGCTTTTATGTGACCGAGCTAGGATTGGGTCGATGTAAGTGGAAAAGGTGTTTAAACTTGTTATTCACTTTCGGATTGGCGTTTTTCAATGCCGCTTTTGTGCTAGGACATTCGGATGAATCAGATTTGTGTGGTGTGGTTGATTTATTTTTGGGTCACAGAGAAAGTGCTCAGAAATGGCACGTGCTGCTTTAAAATGAAGACAGCAATTGCTTTCAATGGAAGGTGCTATTTTGAAACTTCAGAGCGTCGAATTTTGCCAGCAACGATTTCACTATGATCAAACAACAGTAAGTTTGCGATATATTTTTAAGTTATCCAACTCTAGTTGAATTGGTGCAAATTGCAAAAAATAAGTTAACAAATAACGACTGAAAGGATGGTTGATAGTTATTAAAGTTTGGAAAACATAACTTTTCTTAAAGGGTTCAAAGATCATTATTAAATTTTTATATACACATCCATCTTATAGATTTTCTCGGATATTTGCCAACAAACCACACAGGGGATGACATTTGATTTGTGGCCACGGGTCAGACGGTTTTGAGCGAAAGTGATAGAGGGAAAGAAAAAGTTCCACGGGTACTCATCCAACCGTGCCAAGTTTCGTTTCACGTGAAATATGTGAATATATTTTTTAAGTCCGGTTCCTGCCGTAATACGTTGATAATGGTCGGCGTTTTAAGATTCCAAAATGATAGATCACGGAAGCTGATGCAACAAGTAGGTATCTAAGTACCGAGAGCCGCATTCAGGTAGGTTACATACATAGGTGGCGTACAGCATACGCGTCGTCGTTGATGAACTCGATGAACCTTTAAGCGCCGCGCGTTAGTTTTTCGTTTTCCAACGAGTTTAATCTTCTCTCCGCGAATTTGCGCGGGCCACCGACAATTAAGGTGTACATGGTTGAGCTTTTCAACAAGCAAACGGAACCATAAAACAAAACTTTAGGCAGCAAAAAAGAGCAGATTTCTAATTTTATCGCACCTGAAGATGGTTCGTATAATTTGAGAAATGGTGGTTTAGATCTTTATTAATTTGAAGATTTGGGATGAATATACACCTTGCAGGGTGTTTCTTGTTTTACCATGATTTTGTGCATATGGATGTTACCGTTGATATTGAAGTAGCTTAAATCTGCTTAAGGGTTTGAGTTCAATTTGTTCAACATATAAATTATTTTCTCTTTTTTAATTTCATCATTTAATAACGTTTTTATACTTAAGACCAGAAAAAAAATTCAAACCTTTTTTTGTCTCTCGGAGCTGTAACAGTTCGATGGGAGATAGGGAAAAATTATACAAAAAAACAGTAAACTGGAATTAATTATACGATATTGTATGCCATCTTTATGTCACAAGATCGAAACATTGAAGTATTTTTGATCGAAAATAAAAAAAAAAAAATAGAATAAATAAACATGATGAAATTCCAGTCTTCGTCATTTTTTTTAAGTTCTAGTTCTAGTTTAGTTCTAGTAATGTTTTAAGGCAAACAGGTTTGCTTTGGAAAAGAATGCGATCGTGCTTGGATTGCCAATGATCCCCCAGGAGAACGCTATGGATACGGTTAGAAAATGTATTGCTGCAGTCTGTAGTAGACTGTTCCTTAGTGGATGGTGATGTTACCGAGGTGAGAAGATTGGCGGGCAAAAATTCATCGAGTAAACCGGCTTCGCTCTTAGTTACACAGCAAAAATTAAGTCGGACAGTTTTACATCGAAAGCGATGCAAATTTTTGGACCATCGCTTTGGACACAAAATTATGTTACGTTTGAAATTCACATCATGGCATGTAAAAATACAATCGATGGAAATGTTCGCTTGATGTAAATACACGTTGCTCAATGTAATATGCGATGACTTATTTTACATCGTTGTCGATGTGAATTTAATATACAAGCTTTTGTGAATGTACGTTATTATCAGACATTAGATTCGAATAAAGTCTCCAAGGAGGAATGTCAATTTTGTTTGCTTATTTTGCAAGACAAGGCACTGGTCAATTGGCTAAATGTCGGCACAGTGACTTCATACATTGAGAGGAACAAAATCTATCACTAAATTTTATCGAATATTCTCAGTATATTTCATAATCAAAATTAAACTTCGTTGGAACAAATAACTTTCAATTACAAGATAAAATCGCACATAGATGACCTTAAGCCTAAAAATGGATTTAACTTTCAAATTAAAACATAAAAAGTCATTCTTAATTTTTCATTTATTCTTCAAGTAAAATCGAATAATAAATATGCTCTTAATTCTACACTTTATACACATGAACATAAATAGAACCATTTATAATAAAAAACTGCGTTACGTGCATTTTTTTGTTGCCGCTAAGATCATAAATTTATCATTAAAAATATGCACTGAATGGGCATGAACCAACTTCCAACAGCAAATTAATAATTTCCTTTGTCAAACGAGCTTGATAGGAATGAATGAAGGACAGTTTGCTACCAACAAGATCTGTAAAAATGTGAAGGATAAAAAAGAAATTAAAATTATGTAGTGGTAAATTATTTTGTAAAATTTTGATTTGAAACAATGCAATTAACGAAAATGTATCCAAGATAGATGAATCAAATTCAATGATTTCCACGATTTAGGTTTCTGTTGAATTTGTAGTCGTAAGCTGATATAATGGATTATTGTAATTCAAAAAGAATAGTTTGAAACGATTTAAGGGGATATGAGTAGTCAAACAAGCTAAGCAAAGTTAAGCTAATTTGTAGTAGTAAGCTGATAATTGTATCAAGATAATCAGAAAGTTCCTAATTTGTAAAAAAAAATATGTTGGTCAACTGACTTTTAAACATCGTCATATGCGTCCTCATTTTCTCTTATTTAAAAAAAGTATTTTTTACTTAGTTCAACACTCCTCTATAATATTGCTTTAGAATAAAACTATGACTACATAACAATGCGACAGTTCACAGTTTTTACTAATCACTAATCACTAATCGTACTTCCACAGCCAGAACTTATGTCTGAGTCCCAAAGAATAATAAAAGTGAGTTACTATTCTTCTTGTCTTTGTTCATGCTTTTTATCATTTTAACATAAAAACATTAAAGTGATGAAAAACATAAAATGGTTGGGCCTACCATGGAGCAGAGAACGCAGAGACATCTGGAACACAGGAACAGAAGAAACGTGGACCACTAGTACCATACGTTTCAAAGGGGCATTATCGTTGGAAGCATGCTAAGAAAAATGCTCCTTGATGGAAAAAAACACGCGTTCTTTGAAGTAACTCCACAAATCACAGGGGTTCCTCTTCAGTGGCTGGAAATGATCCATTTTGTACAACGAAATCACAAAACCTAAGAATAAATGCATTCTGTAGAAGTAAATATGATGATTTTAAAATTCTAAGATTTTTTATTTTCATTCAATTGTTTTGGATTTCGATGTACGATCATTTCTGATCATCGACCAAGGATAAAGCGCCTTTACTCGCTCTTGAAAATAAAAAAGAAAATAGAAAAATATTAAAAGAACATAAAACCCTTCGAGGTCTGTTACGAGCTCGAAAGGTTTTTTTTTTTGAAAATTAACCCTTATAATAGAAATAAATAAACTAGAATAATAATCTCCAAATTTAAAACTTTAAAATGGGTCAATTGTGTCCTGGTCACCAAAGCTAAAAATTAAACTTCTTGGAAGAATGTTTCACACAAACAAACAATCGATAAAAATGAAACATATATTATAACACACTCAACCATGAATGGACAAAATTCTTAAAATTGCTGAGCCAGAAATTTCAGGAATCGATTCCCTTCAGTCGATCACATTCAAATGAAGCCTAAATCTGGAGAATTAAGGGTGGAAACACTCATAATCTAACATTTATTTTAACTTCATTTAAGTAAAATAAACATCATGGAACGAACTCACCAAATAAAAGTAAAACATCTGCCCTGTGTTGATTGATGGTAAATTCTCAATGATTTCCAGTTCCGTGCAGCGCTTTAGCAGAACGCGGCTTGAAATATTCATCCCGCCACTCTTGACGATCACACTAAGTTTTTAATGATTCACTCGTAAAATCTAAAACATAGCACAGTTTTATGCCATTTTCACCAACATATTATTGATTATCAAACGCACCACTGGCCTTCCACAAACCCGATACACACAAGAATGAACGACCAAAAGAATTTGGTCGCAGCAAGCTGAACAAATGCATCGTGGCAAGGCACTGATTGAAAACTCACAACACTACTTTTATTATAACTTTTTCATATTCCCAGTCACAGTTGTCGTTGAGAATATTCACCAGATTGCAATGATAAGCAACACATTAGACACTAAAAAATCATATACGGCATTTCCTCTAGGTACACCCATAATGAAAGACGACTACGACGACACAAAAAAAACACACCCGTTTTGCGGCGAAACCGTACTGACATAATCATGCCTTAAGAATAATTGGAACCGTGCTTGTAAAAAAAGCATTTTAAATTGCTTCTTTTTCAACGCTGCTTAGTTTTGACCATAACAATGGAACAACTATATCAATGCTTAGTTAATATTCATATTATCATCAGAGGCACCAAGATGATTGAGAAAAAGATAACCAAAGACAAAGTGTAAAATTCTTATTACGTTGAGTGAAGAAATGATAATATTAAAAATGAACTTAGCTGTTGTGCTGTTCCTCATCCTGCGTGCTAGTACCCCATCGTTTGATGATGATGATGATGATGATGATGATGATGATGATGGTTCAGCGTTTTTCGTTTTGAGCCTTCTTCGTGTGTGGTATTTTCACTAAGCAAGCGTAACACACACTACCTGGTCGCTGTTGCTTATTGAACTTCCCCCCCAGCAGCAGAAATTTAAAAATTTACCCAACTAATTAACAAAACACTTTTCTAACTGTTGATTGCTCATACGATTCAAATTTTTAAGTTTGATTAGCGTTAATACTATAAAAACCAACAGGAACACAATCGTTCTACAGAACATCTGAATCGCGAAACTGTTGACGATAACTGGTGAAAATTTCAATTAATAAAACTATTCTTATTATTTTGATATTTCGCAACTTCCTCTCATAATCATTTTAACTTAATTTATCGCATTTTTCACATCTAAAATAACGAGCATCGCGAAAAACCGCCGTTCTCGGAAAGCTTCTTATGTCGGTAAAGGAAAACTAAATTTCGAGGAGTAACGAAACAAATCGCGACCGTGGAAAAAAAACGCGACCGCACTCGAGCAAGGCCTACTAAGCTCCCATGCGACAGTTCACAGTTTTTACACGCGTTTAGTTCTTTTTTCGGAACCGCTTGACAAAATTCATATGTTGTGAAAGATATTCGTTAATTCAAATGTAGATCATACGTACTTGAGTAATCACACTGTTGGTTCCTAAGTAAGCTCGTTTTCCATCTAAAATTATTCGAAGTTTGGAATATTTTCTAGGCAGCGCATTCAAGGCCGACATGGATTTCCACGAATCTTCGCAGATGTTTGTGCGGATGTCAGATATTGTTAAAATGTTGCTATCGCCAGGTCCATGAATGTTTCCCGAATATTTCAAGATTTTAAGAAGTTCACAAAACACTCACGCACTGACTAGAAGTTATATTTTTCTGTTTCTTTTGTTTGTTTTGATCACTATGGAACCCGATGGCAGAGGTGTAAGGTGTCCTGAGTTATCAGGATTTGTCCTGATTTTCGAGAAACCTAAAGAGACTACATATGCAATCTCTTTAGAGAAACCGTCCTAATTTTTCCAAAATGTTTTTCACGTCTGTTGCAAAAATTGGGACATTTACAGTAACTGTATTTCGCGTATTTCGCCTATTTATTGGTTCAAAGGTGTCTTGAAAAATCCTGATTTTTTCTTCGCGGTGTCTTGATTTTTGACAAAACCACTTGGCACCTCTGGCCAGGGTTGCCACCTATTTTCAAAAAATGTCTGGAACAATTGGGCCGAAATGTCTGGAAATGGGTATAAATGTCTGGAACATTGTAGTGTTGAGCTAGTCGGGGAGAATAGAATCGAAAAACGAAAAAAACGCCCGAACATAAAATTTTTCTGATCATTTCACCGACCAGTGCAAACATTGATTCTTTTATTTTCTTTGGGTTATTGTATTAAGCTTTATCATTCCTTTTAGAAAATTTGAAAAATGATATCACGTTGAGCTTTTGTCGGTTCCAAAACGCAAAGTTTCAACAGCTCTATCCAGTTATTGGGTTAATTCTGCCAAAATAAATGATTTTTCAAAAATAAGAATGCATTTGGTTGGTAATGCACATCACAAATCCTTGAAATCGAAACACATCAATCACTATCTCAATGTTTGGCTATGAAATATGATGCAGCGAATTTCTATCCTCCCTACCCAGATGTTGAGAAGCTTATTTCAATACTAAAATTTTAAAACAATACATTATATCATAAATTAAAAGTTCAGAATATAAACCATCTGTTTAGCAATTTATATTCCGGAATCCAGGTTCATTTAGAAATTGTTATTTCAAATCGCAGATTCATTGTTATAAATTGTTATTATTGTTATTATAAAATAAAAGTTATCGGGATCCAAATTGGAAAAAAATAAAGTTAAAGATTTTGTTCCTTTCTGATTGCATACAATCATATCTAGATTGGTAATATTGAAAAACCTTTTTTCATTGTTAAAACCTTTCTATCAAGTAATGCGAAAAATTCAGGTTAAAAAATTGATTTAGAATTTTTCCTCGGAGGAGAAATTGTAAAAGTAAAAGATATTTTAAGCACGTTTTTTGAAGTATATTTTCACAGCGTGAATAAATTTGTGTATAAAATAATTTTAATGCGAACCATGCAGTGGATTCTAGGGCATTTTGACCGGAAGTTATAGATTACCGAAAAACACTGTAAATATAAAAAGCAAATTGTTTAAATCTTCGTGTCGAGCATTTGTCCAACGAGGCTTGTCGAGATAATTTTTGTAACATTAAATAACATAACTTGAGTACATACGATTTTAAACAAGACATCGTAGGTTTCAATGTTTATGTATTCAGAATATCAATATTCTGATTTCACTTTTGGATAACTATTCAGATTAAAGTTTTCGTTAAAGACAACTAACACCATTTTGAGAAATCTCAGCCAAGTGTAGCAGAGCCTAGATTGCGACGTTTAATTAGTCAATGTCTACTTTTTCAATGGCTATGAAACGTCTGTTATTCAATTTCTTTTGCAATTTCACAATATATGTTTAACAACATAGCTGCTGAATTTTAACAAAAATAGTATTGATTTGATTTGGAAAGTTTGAAGCGTTTGTGTCTGGCGTAAAATTTGATAAGTTGTGATGTATGTAGATGATCCAGTTTGGAATGTTACGTAGGCACATTATTATGAATTTTTAATAACTACTTGTGATGTTTATACTAGAAACAAATGTTAATTGATTACAGAGTTTTCGTTTCTAGTAACTGATTCGAGTTGGGATTCTGACTTAGAAATCATATCAGTCTTTTCATTTCAGTCTCAGGTTTCAGATTGAAATAATAAATAAGCTCGGGCATATTAAAAAAATCTAGCAAACCTGACCATTTCGAAACCGCACTTTCTCTGTCTCAATCTTCTCAAAAATTTCCGAAAACCCAGTCACTTTCCGCGGACGGGACGCAAGAACGCGTGTTTTCATGCCACGGAAACACCAAGAAAAGAATGACACATGGCCGCCGGCTGGTCGCATTGTATTTAAATATGCCTTTTCACACAGCCCAGTGATGAAATAAGTTCGGGACGAAATGATTCCAAATTCACCCAGTGTGCACGTTCGGACCGAGTAATGTCAGATTCTAGACTGTTTTCGTCCGAATTCGGACGATTATGATTCAAACTTGGTCAGAGTCATTCGGTGGGAACAAAACCCACCGAGCGAAGTGAGCTCGAACAACTCTACTCCACCTCAGTTAGTTAAAGTAGTCAATAATGCCTGTTATGTACCGGGAAATGCGGATACACGAATTAAAAAGACGCGAGATTTACATGCTAAAATAGAGACTTTTATTGACGGACTAAAATTGGGGCGTGTGACTCGCTTGGACAACAATAATAAAAGCACACTTGTTTGTGTTTTCATCCCGCTGGTTGGCGCGTCGATCAGCTGACAATAGGCTGCCAGCAGTGAGCCCAGCGGTTTTGTTGTAGGGTGTTTCACGCCCTAGCATCTCCTCCCTTAATACAGCTGGTGCAGGTTAATCCGAATCGGCGGTCTTCTGGTCCAAGAAGAACGACGAGGCACCTGGACAGCTGTTTGATCGGTGGCTGACTGGAACCCTACCATATCAGCAGAGCATGGTGGTGAGGAGAAGGAGATGTAAAGAGCAACGGGACATCGGTGGAAAATTTGGAGACTGTTCTGGATATCGACCAAGATTGTTCGGTGTCGCTGGAGGAATCATTGGTACCGATCTTCTCCCCTCTCGTAATTCCCGAATGGCTCGCTAATGTGTCCGCACATCGTTCGGCCAGACCGTTCGATTGCGGGTGGAAAGGTGCTGTGGTGAAGTGCTGGTTTATGCTGCTTCAATGATGTGAACGGTTTGGTGATCTGGTCGCAAAAAGACGAAATTGGCACAGACCAGAGCCCAAATGCGTCGAGCAAATCGATCCCAAGCACGTTCAGCGATTTGTCGACAACATGGAATGTGCCGCGGCGCTGCTGGCTATTGACGTTGACGTCACACGCGAATTTGAAAAGCAGCTGAAGGGGGGCACCAGAAGCAGTGGATGCTTTTCCTAGTGCGGGGGTGGTGGAAGGCTTCCCAATTTTCTCCCACACACGCTTCGACACAACACTGATGTCGGATCCAGTGTCCAACTGGAGCTGCACTTCAGCACTGTTGATTGTAGCATGCACGAATTTTCGTTTTTGTTGCACTGATTTAATTTTCACAGATTGTGCCCGAAAAGTTTTGTTTTGGTTCTTGTGATAGGGCTTCTCACTTTTCTTTTCGGTTACACAATAACCTTCGCGGTGTCCACTTTGGCCACAATTACTACACTTGTGGTCCTTGTAGGGGCACACACGAGTGTAGTGCATTGCGCCGCACTTCCAACAAGGGGTTGGGGGAATGTTTTTGTTCGCACTATGATTCTGCACTTTGTTCGGAGAGTTTTTAGGAAATTGCTGCCGACTCTGCTTCACGAACTGCACTGCTGGTCCGGTGGTTCCCTCGATCATGGCTGTATCCCGTTTGAGGCACATCAGCCGCTGGCAGTCTTCCGAAAGCTGCTCCAGGGTAACGTCGTCCCGGGCTTCGATTTTTGCTAGCAGTCTGGTACGTACATCAGCATCGCACTCCGACTTCAACCCGCAAACAAACAGCAAGCACTTAAATTGCTCCTCGGTCAATTTGCTTAGCTCGAAATCGACACTGCTTTTGTTTACCCTGCACGAAAACGTGACATAATCTTCGGAGGATAATTTTGTTGTTTGCAGGCACCGATATCGTTTGCTGATTAGTGATTCAGCCGCACCAAACAAGATTCCCAATTTTCGCACGGTTTCGTCGAATGGGTAATCTTTCGGCAGTTTGGGGAGAATAAAATTCACGTACCGTTCGTGTTCAGCAGCACCCAGCTTCCTCAGAAGCAAACGGACTTTTGCTTCGTTGTCGATATGGGAAGCATCTTGCTCGAACAGATCGTTGTATCTCGCGTACCAAGCAGCAAAAGTGATGTTGTTGTCCGGATCGTACCTGAATTCTTTGATGTGATTTGACAGCGAATCAAGAATCACTTCAGGATTGGACGGTACCTGTACGCTGAGCGATGAAATCGCACGGAGGAACATTTCCTGCTGCTGTCGCATAAATTCCTGCTGCTGGTTGAGCATTTGTGTGGCAAATGCTTGTTGCTGTTGGAGGAGCTGGGTGAGAAGTGCATCGGATGCTGAGAGGTGGTGTGATGATGATTGCGCCGACTGCTGCTGCTGTTGCTGTTGCCCGGGGAACTGTAGAAGAAGTCCCGTCGGTGGCTGCTGACCGAACTGTGTGGGGCGAATAAAACTTTGCTGCATGCCAGCCGGGTGGAACTGCTGTCCACTTGGGAGACCGTTGAGGGACCCATTTGATCCAACCGTTGGATCGGGAGTTTGGTTAGAATCACTTGTATTCATTTCACACCGACGTCGTTTCCGCGTGGGGGAAGTAATTTCGCGATAATTTTACGAATTTCGCGTAAATTACACGACCGACTCGTCGCCACTGTTATGTACCGGGAAATGCGGATACACGAATTAAAAAGACGCGAGATTTACATGCTAAAATAGACTTTTATTGACGGACTAAAATTGGGGCGTGCGACTCGCTTGGACAACAATAATAAAAGCACACTTGTTTGTGTTTTCATCCCGCTGGTTGGCGCGTCGATCAGCTGACAATAGGCTGCCAGCAGTGAGCCCAGCGGTTTTGTTGTAGGGTGTTTCACGCCCTAACAATGCCAAAATAGATTAAAATTTTGAAAAAAAAACTTTGTCAATCAAAAAATGTCTGGAATTGTCTGGAAGAAATACTTAAAATCTGGAAGTCTGGATACCAAAAAAAAAGTCTGGCCGGAGGTCAAAAAGTCTGGAAGATCCAGACAAAATCTGGAAGGTTGACATCCCTGCCTCTGGCTGCTGGAACAACCCAGAGTGCCTACAGCTACGGGTGGATGCATATTGAGGAAAAGTAGCCAAGGGGTACTAAAAGTTTCTCATTGGTGGGGGGTGGAGACGGAGCTCTTTTTGACAGCCAATTGTTCGCCTAGCATGCCTACCATTACGATTGCCTGTCACAAGATGGAAGATTCCGTGTATAGAATACACCCGAAGCTGTACTCGCCCTGGAACAACCTGTGAAATGGTCGAATAAAAAAAATCAGGCAGTGTTGATTCAGATGTGGAGAGACTATACCGTATTTTTTTTCACCTGGAGGCAACCTAGGTTCGCTCTAACTGCTGTCATCGTGCTCGCTCATTTATTGCTCGAGAGGGACGGAGTCGCCTTGAGAAAAAAGTCAGTTTTGCGAGAAGTTCACCAATACTCTCAACGTTGTTGTCAAAACATTAAACAGCTGTTTTTGGCTGAAAGCAAAACAGTTGAAATAATGAACGGGAAAATGATAATTGCCGCGATTTTGAACCTCTCAGCCAAGCAAAATCGTACTATCTGCTGTCCAGTGCAATTCGGACACGAAAAACGGCAATCCGGATTTGAAGGACCGAATGAAGAAATCCAGAAGGGAGAACAAAATGACAGCTGCATGTAAACATTGCGCTCGTTCTCACGCACACCTACGTATGGAATAACTCGAAACCCGAAACTCGCTTTTTTATTCTGACGGTTCCAGAGCCAAATCCGGAATCAAAAAAAAATACGCCATTAGGATTGGTCGATCTTGGATCGATCCTTGGTAGATCGATCTTTTCAACTCCGATTTTTGATTTTTTGGATCGATTCTTCGGCCAGGAAAAAATCAACTAGATCGGTTTATTTTCGATTCGATCTTTCGATCTTTTTTTTTTCTTATTTAGTGAAAATAAGGGCATAACGGCCACCTTAAGGAGGACGCTTATTTAACCATAAAAAACAGCTATAACATGTGAGTTACATCATTTTTGTTCAAACACCACAAAAGTCAATTCCCTAACTGGATGAAACTTGAAAATAGTAGGTATAAACGTTTCAAATTGTATTTTAATTTTTGATGCCGAACAATTTAGAAAATTATTTCCAAATGTAGTGAATTAGGTGCAGTATGGTGTTTGTGATTGATTTGAATTAAAAAATTTGCTAGAATTTGCTAATCTTAAAAATTAAAAGCGATTTTTCAAAAATTACTTTTTTCAAAAATATAAATAAATGTGATTTTTGTTTTTTTCCGCATATTTTGTTCGAGATTTCACATTAACACTGAAAAATCTCAATAAAAATTCTTTGAAATAATTTCTATTAAACTCTAAAATATTTATTGTCATTACATTACTTAGAAATATCAAAACGTTTCCAAGATATTCGGATTTTACTAGTGTTGTTTCAAAACACTCACTCCGGTTCACTTTACATAAAAGTGCTTGAATTTTTTTTCCTTTCCATATGTAGAAGGATTATACAAATTTTGCGAGTTTTGCATATTTTAAATAAAAAGCAGTTCCCTCTTGATACAAATGGAAAAGATCGAATAATCGGAGATCGATCTTCAAGCTCCGATTTTTTAGATGGATCGATCCCAGAACCGTTCATCTGAATCGATCTTGGAGATCGATCTTTTCCCGAAGATCGAACAATCCTAGGAGAGACCTTCTCGAACAGTAACGTTGACGTCACAGGCCATACCAATGCGAAAACATTACTACTTTTCCACTACCTCAATTCGTTTCTTCTGAGCGAAAACTTCCGAGCCGAAAGAAAGTAGTCAGCTGTGAATGTACAACGTTTTGTCTCCACTCTCCACCATTCTGACGTACGCATCCTTGGTTTCCTTCTTGCATCTTTTTGCAAAGATGAGGAAAAACGTAAGGTGGAAGAACATATCAAAACAAAACAGGAAAATATAAACACAAGTGCCGAGGCCAGTGCCAGGCACCTGTGAAAACCTGAAAACGGTTTTCTAAGTGGTAAGTGTGGTGAGTCGATGATAACGAGGCTAGAGCTGGACGGAATGATAAGGCGAACGACAAGAATTTAACATTTATCACAAGTATGATGGAGATTTACTGAAAGCTCGCTGTGAGAATATCAGGTAAGTCCTAAGTCAGTGTTAACGTTAGCTAAGATGAATATTCTTTTTTGGCAGTGGATAACCTGGACTCATTAAGTTCGTAAAATCGATTAGCCCGTTAGGTGTTCTAACTTTCGAGCCGCTGGTGACAGCAGTTGGATGATATTAATGAAAAAGTGTTTTGACTAGTGGATTGTAAGTTTCTACAGTTGGAGGTTCACGAATGTTTTTTTTGTTTAATAAAGTAGACTCAAAAAAGAAATTATTATCGTATTTAAGTCCGTTTTCTAGAACAAATCGAATGTAATTTGGCATGCATCTTAGCTGAAATGTTAACAAACTACAAATGCATCAGATGCTGCGAATAGGACTTGCTCTTCGGTTAAATACCAACTTACCCGTGCTCTTATTGCCGTAAGTGGTATGGAACTTCAATCATTAAAGCATCGAAGAAACTTATGTTTAGGTGGTCGTAGAGTTATCTTCTAGCAATATTTTTAACTCTATCCATTTTCCGTAGAATTTTGAGCATCAATAGCGCTATAAAAAGAGGGAGAAAATAATTGTTCGAATAGATTTTAAAAGCAATTAAAATAACAACAGCTTACCTTGACCCTAACATATGAAACGAAATCTCGCATTTGAATTGAGACGCCATTTTAGGTTCTGTGCGCTCGCTGCTTTTGATTCGAAATTAAAGCTGAAATAACAGATGAACTTTCGACCTTCAATCAGATCTATGCAAATTCAGCTGGTAGGCATAAATCTCGACATTTTCCATCGACATAGATCACAAATAACACTGTACAGACACACTAATCCTTAAAAAATACCAACGCGTAGAAACTTCAAATTCATCTGCGGTTGTTTTGTTATTAACTGAGCAGAGGAGTATTACATCGGCACGATATAAATTTATCCTTTTCTCTTATTATTTTACATTGCGGCACTTAAAAAGCTGTTTTTAAATACTTGATAACAAATGCAACGTAGTTTCAATGGTTTTTACATGTTTTTCAATGCAAATTTAGATATGAATTCAGATTCTGTTGAAAATGTTTATATCGTATTAGGAGTTAGGTTTTGTGTGAATTTATTTATTTTTTGCTGTGTACTTTCTAGGGGGCCGGACATTCGGCCGAAAGCCAATATGCCGAAAGATGTCAGACCGTAGGTCACTAGGCCGAATGGGTTGAACGGCCGACGAGTGTTCGAGATTTTTTGCCCGGCCGGACGCAACCTCATGTGTTCGACCCATCTGAGCTGGTTGTGGGTAGCAATGTGGCTTCTTCGTCACTGTTGCTGGGCAAAGAATCACACAAGTAGTAAAGCTGTCGATAACACAATGCCCTAGCTCATATTTTCACCATCTATTCGTTTGTTCTACTCAAAGCGCTCTAGCTTTGACTCTTCCACCTATCAATTTTCATTTCTGTCTTAATTGCTCTCTAACTAGAATTTCAATTTTCCGATATGCCATAAACTTAGATAAGAATATATCCCAGCGGCGATCGAAATAAGATAACAATTTGTTATTCCGGAACACTTGAGCTTTCTGTTCCACACAATGTAAAGAATATTTTTCGCCACAGATTCCTCAATATACGGATTGGCAGCAATATCATAGCGTTCCGTGCGACTGGCGTTGCAAATCTTAAAAACTGCAATATTATTCATGGCTAAGAAATGGAAACGCGTTCTTCAATACTAAATATTCGGAACCGTTTTTAAAATATGTTTGCAGGGGAGTATGATCCGGGAGGCTGTTAAAATTAAACATAAATATTTCTCCTTCGTTGTTTTTCACCTTCATTAGACATTGTTCATTAAATATATGAACGGTTTCTCGTGAAGCTAGGACTTGAATATTTGGATCGTTTTTGGTTACAATAATAGTTTTTATCCTAGCAATATAAAACGCCAATTCATATACGTTATTTCTCAAGAACAAACAATTCCCTGTTGAGTAACAATGACCATTGTACTCAACTTCTTGAGCAAATACATTCAAGTCATTGTTATATCCGGAATTTTGAATAAAATTTTGATCTTCGTAGGACAAATCCTTGATATTCTCGGTGTGTTTGTTTAACAGGATATTGCTTCCATATCTTTGGTTACGGGTATTTAAAAGGCCTTGATAAAACTGGTGTTTCTCAGAGGCAAATTTTAAAACGTTTTTGTAATTTAGTGTCGCTCGAATCGCTCTTTTGAAATAACAGTGTTTGCGTTCGCAGAACAAAGTGCAGAATCTGGTAAGAGGACCCAGTGAAAAAATTAGCCTCGGATAATCGGAAGTAAAATGGTGTTTGGGGATGTAGTGGGATGTTTAAAACAGTTTCTCTTAGTTCGAAGTAGTCTTGCAGAATTTCTTTGAGAAGATATACTTGTTCGGTGGCTATAACGGGAGCCGTAATCAAATCCACAATATTCTTCAGAAGCAAAAGTAGTTGTATGGTGACCTTTTCAAAATCTATATTTTTCGGAAGCATTATAAATGGTACCACTCGAACCACGTGCCAAATATCACATGATTTTGCTTTGATTGATCTTGTTTTTCTGGAGAAATCGAGTGAAATTTTGAGTTTTCTACAAAGGAAGTTGATTCTTCCTACTAGAAATTATGATGAAGCCGTTTTCTCTTGGACCATTTTTTTTAAGATTTCAAGAAGATCGTAATTCACCCAACCTTCGAATAGATCGTGAGCTACGCATGGAGCTGCTCCATTGTTAAAAATTGAAAAATATTTCAACTCGTTGGACACTGAATTAAATTTTACTCCTCGATGTGGTGTTTTTGATGAATCTTTTTGCAATGCATTCAAATCCAAAGCATTGGATTCAGGTGTTCTAAGAGGTTTTGTGATCATATAGTCTTTTTTGAAATCATCAAGAGTCACATAGCAATATCTACAAAAATATTGACTCCTAGAAAATTTTTCCCCCATAGTTGTGTAAATCGATCCCATTATTCGTTCATCTTTCCCATTTCGGTTATTAATTATTCTCTCGTTTTCCAATTTTTTATGTCCTCGATAAGCCTTCTAAAAATAGTGTTGGGGCCGAAGAATACAAAATCATTGTTCTTGCACAGCAAAACTAAGTTAACATTTTCAGTAAGGCATCTCAGATTTGGATGAATGTTTCCCACCATCCTTCCGGCTACTATTTTATGACGGTACGTAGCGTTACCTAATGGATTTACTGTCTTAACTGCATCCTGGTATGTAAACAGGTTTTAAACGAAAAAATCTTACTTTGCTTAAATTTCAGTCCGTCAGTTAAATCCGACATTAAACCAGGAATTGAATTTTTGCCACCAAAACATGCGCTATTAGCTATAGCTATTATCTTGTAACATTACTTTCAAGGTTTCAAGAATTGGAACGTATGAATACAAACTGTCCGTGTGGTCCGTGTGGTTTTTTTTAGCACGGGCAGCTTCCCCTAAACCCTCCACGATGTCCTGTATTGCTACTTTCGTAACGTTTTTTTGCGAAAGTTGCTTTAAGAAGACCACTATCGTGGTCTAAAATTTTTTCGGATCTGTTCAGAATTGCGGAACTTCCGTGGCATGGATCGATTCCACTCTCTGAAATCGGGTACTCCACGTTATTTCTGGTATTTTAAATTTTCCTCATTTGGGTTGTCCTGTGGAACTAGCTATTGTGTATCCTCAAGTTGTTAATCGTTCGGAAGGGCTTTTTTCGTTGACAGTTTAATGGACAAAACACAGCTTCTCCTGCCTCCAAGTGCTCCTTATTGTGTTTCACCATTTTTGTGAATTTTGATACCTCAAATTCACATCCTAACACTGAGCAGCGGAAGACGGATCCAGAAATATCGAAATGCCGCCATTTTATGTGTTTTCGACATAAGGCCAGTGAATTGAAGTTTAATCCACATTCTTTGAAGATACACTGGTAGTTTCTCGCGGATTTATGTACGAGTACGTGTTTTATATAAATCTCGACACTTTCAAGACGCGTTGAACATAAATTACACCGTACATACATTTCGGATACAAATTGGCGATTGAAAAAACACTCTTAATTATTTTTAACATAACACGTCTTGGAAGTTTTACTCAAAAAGCTAGTGTATCTATATATATAAAAAGCAATTATCTGTATGTTTGTTTGTTTGTTTGTTTGTTTGTTTGTTTGTTTGTTTGTTTGTCCTCTATAGACTCAGCCGTCTTAAGAGCTAGAGGTCTGAAATTTGGCATGGATACTCATTAGGTCCAGGAAGGATGAAAAATGTTTTCAGATTTTTGGGTCACCCCTTCTGAAGGGGGTCGTCCATACAACACAAATATGGTTTTCACGATATTGACGTTATTTTTTGTCAGATCGTGTTGAAAATTTGCACTTGAGTGTTTTGAGGGACGAACAATCGATTACAGTTATCAAATTTAAGGTCAGGGGTCGGCCAAAGGGGTCGTCCATATTCACTGAATAATGTTTTTGCGATTTTGACGTTATTCTACATTGGATTGAGTAGAAAATTTCCGCATAGGAGTTTTGAGGGACGCTCTTTCAGGTTTCAAATCTTGACTCAGGGGTCGGCAAAAGGGGTTATTATCTGTTAACTGTTTTTACGATATTCTCTTGATTGAGCATAGAATTGTAATGAAAATTGACACATGGGAGTTTAACAGAAAAGATCATTGATTTCAGGTGTCAAGTTTTGAATCGGGGTCAAAAGAAAGGCCGTCCATGTCAGTTGCTCACTGTTTTCGCGATATTGTCGTGATCATGCATCGGATTGAGATGAAAATGTTCAGATGAGAGTTATAAACTATGAGCAAATGACTCCAGGTAGCATGTTCCGTGTTAAGGGTCGGCGAAAAGGGCGTCTATATTCACTGTTCACTGTTTTCAAGTTCCTGACGTTATTTAACACATAATTTGAAAAGGAAAAATGGCACAAGGGAGTTTTGAGGAACGTAAAGTTGGTTTCTATTATCGAATTTCGGGCCATGGGACAGAAAAAGAGGGTTATTGAAAGTTCAGTGTTTTGTGCAATAATTTTGTTGGAGCCAGTTAATTGATACCAATTTAAGTGTGAAGGTCAAGCAAAAGAGTCGTGCACATAAAGAAATAGTACATGTTTCTGCCACAATGTCTAGATTTTGCAACCGATCGAGAAGAAAACACTCTCACATAAATTTAAATAAAAAGCCAATCAACCGTTTAATTTGAATTTCAAGTAATAGTAATAGTAGCAAATTTAAACACTGTTGAATTTTTTCCCCAAAATTGTCAAAAGAATGTTTCGAATTCGTTTTCTCAACTCATTTTGACGTACCAATGATTTAAAGCGAAACGAAGTTCGTACGGGATCAGCTAGTTTATTATAAAAATAATGTAAAATTAATTGCATGATAGTAAAAACACGATAAAATAATCAAAATAAAGAAACTCGTTATTTGATAGGGATTTACAATACTTGCGCTGTATGTTTAAACACAATCGCCTTAAAAATACATGAAACACAGGATTACATGAAATGTAAGTTTAATTTTTTTTTCTGTGTATAGGAGATGCTTCTAAAAATCGTTTGTCTTTCATTAAATGCCAAAATTGCGAGTGATTTTTAATTAGCGATTTTAAATAGACTTAATTTTTTTTAAACGCGTTTTTCTCGATTCGCCATATATGGAGATAGATCTTTTTCTTGTGTTCGTACAGATATTATCGCATGTTAGGCCGAATGGTCGTTAGCCCGAATAGTCATCAGGCCGAGTGGTCATCAGGCCTAACGCATGTAAGGTCGGATTCGACCATTCGGCATATCGTCGATTCGGCTTTACGACCATTTAGTCTAATGGTCATTCGGTCTTATGAATATTCGGCCTTACGACCATTCGGCCAAATGACCATTCAGCCTAATGACCATTCGGCCTAATGACCATTCGGCCTAATGACTTTTCGGCCTCGCGTCCTTTTGGCCTTTCAGCCTTCGGCTGGATAACCATCTTCCGACTAACCCATTCGGCCAGATAGTCCATTCGGCCTAACGTCCATCGGCTGAATGACCTTCGACCGAATGGCTTTCGGCCTCATGACTTTCGGCCGAATGACCCAGCCTCTTCAAAGAAACACCATAATGATGCTGCATATATTTAGGGGTAAAAAATACTACAACGGTTTCTACTAGCAGAAATCATAAAAAAATATATTTGGATGGATTAAATTTCGAAATTAAAGGACGCGTGATGCAAAACAATCATATTCCTGCATATGGGAACGAGATTTAAAAGGTGAATCTTATATTTGTACTTTGATGCATTTTACCCAGACTGGTTATTGAGTTATAAAAATATTTATTTTAAAAAATTGGGGACTGCATGAAAAATATTTTTTACGCCAACAGTGCTGGTATAGGATATTAAAAGCAATAAAAAGGTTTTAGGTGATATCATTGAGCCAATCCATCAAATTAGGTAAAGTTTTTCACGTTATCGAAAAATGAAGAAATGTGTACATCTATTGCTCGATTTTTTTCAATTTTCCATGAGTATCAAAAACTTATAAAAACTTTCTCACGATGTGAGAAACTATGTGATCATCGTCTATCCTCGCTGTTTCATAATGCCCCGTTTGACGGTAAGTAAAAGCTTCAACTTGTTGAAATTCTGATTTTCAATTCTTTTAGAAAGTAAAAATCATTAAAATTTTTGTTCAATGATATATTTTTATATTATAACATTTTTAAATTCCAATAAATTACAACAAAACAATTCAAAACCTTGTTGGAATTTTTATTCATTTTGACTTTGTATTTCAATAGAAAAAAAATCATGCCTTGTGTCAAAAACGTATAACCTTCAAACTGTACTGATTTGATATTTTGATCTCTGCCGTTCCGTCAAACAGCTGTTTGATGACGACCTAATGACCGATCAGTTTTTTCGAACTTGTATATATTTTTTATTATAACACTAATCGCGGTGAGTTTCCGGTGAAATGATTGTCATGATATTAGCTTAAACGAAAGTTACTTTAAAAAATCGATTTCTATTAAGTTATTGATGAAAAACCAGTGCTATTTTTCTCGTTGCGTCACATCAGGAGCAATCCCCTCCTGTTGCAAAAAATCGTGTGATGTGACACAATGAATATAAATCGTTCGTAAAATTATAAAACGCACTAAAATTGAAAGCCAAAAAGCGCATTTTTTTGGCTTTTCACAACAAAAGTTTTCACTAAATTTCATGAAATTCGATCGTTAAACAGAGCAGAAATCTTTGATACCGAAAATTAATTTGTGCAAAGGCGATATATAGTTTTTCTGGTGAAGTTTGTACACCAAACAACAATTTATGAAAAAAAATTTCCAAATGATGTAACGGAACGCTGAAATAGACCATTTGTGTTTTTTCCTATGTGACAACATGTTAACTTTAACTCCATTCGGCACATTTTTCTAGAATATTTTGATCATTCCTTCTTTAAGCTGTTCGTTAGAGTGTAGTGGTCAGGGTTGCCAACATGTTTTTTTCAAAAATCAGGAAACATCAGGCAAAATCAGGCATATTTTCAAAAATCAGGGAAATTCCATGGCTTATCAGGTTATCAGGCAGAGCCTCGAAAAATCAGGCAATGCCTGAAAAATGAGGCACATGGGCATCTCTAGTAGTGATTATTATAAAGTTTTTTTTATAGGAACTTTCATTCTTTTGAATGATTTATTCCATAACCTTGTGATCACTATACCTTTCGTGTACTTTTGCAAACAATAATAATGAAGAAGTTGCGCCTTATTCATATGGATGCAAGTACAAATGTACGTATCAGGGCATTTCTATAATCTTCCGAAGCTTGAAATAAAAAGTTAACCTTAAGAAAGGTAAGAGTGACAAGAAAAAAAAAATGCGCGGCAGCAATAAAAGTAAATAAAATTTATTATACAACTTTCTTCCCGTCGCTCTCGCTGCCTCGTAAAGTAACGTGGCGAGCATGGCGTCCTCAACAAACCACAGCCCAACAAAATGAAGAAGCCTCCGCGTTTTGCTCTCAAATACAAAACGCAAACGATCCTCCCGGACGATGGGATGGAAATATTGCCGGTTTGGAATTCGTATGGCCAGGTCCGGGAAAATGCCAACAGACCAGTTTTTTCTCAAATGTTACGCCACCACAGCCATATAGGTAGTTTGTCTCTTTGATGGCCTGGTAGAAACAGGAAGTCTTAGCTAATCGCCTGGAGCCAAGATATCTCGGAGCTGAGCGTCGCGTCTTCTTCTGGAAAATAAACTAGCATCCACCTCTCCTTGGACGATACCCACATACATGATGACAAGGCTGGGACTTCTGCAATTGTCGGGGATCCGGCAGATCTTCGCGGTACAGTGATTACGTACGATCTTGGCAACAGGTTGACAGATGGTGAGGAAACTAGCAGGGCTTGATCCGACAGAGGCCGGAGTTCAGAGAACCAGGAGGAACGGGCAAAGGCCGCGGTTGTGGCCTTAGGAGGAGAGAAAGTAGATGTAATAAAAATGTAATTGTACTTTTAAATGAGGTGGAGTGCTCCCTGTGTGCCCTCTAGGCTCTTTCTCTCTAATCCGATCAGATTGTTGGTGGTTGTTGAAACACATCAACATTGCATTGGTAGGGTACCCACTGGCAGCAATTCTTTGGCATCGAGAGTACTGAGGCAGGTAATTCACTTTCGTTTGATGTTCGTCGTGACCTGTCCTAGGTTGAGTTTTCCTTCCCGTGTCGTCCGCCAAAGGTTGAGCGGCTCTAAGAAGATTGGCTCCGGGAACGATCACGTCGAAAAGATCAACGATCTTCAGCTGCTGCGCGGGTATTGCATAATTTGCTATGATCGTGAACATTGATGAAAGGCGTCATTTCATTGAAGAATGTAGCAAGTTTATATTTTAATAAACCTCATTAGGACATGTTTTTGTTTTAGCGAAGCTTCAAAATGTTTAATGAAAAATCATAAGTAATAATTTCAATCATGGATGACTATTTAGTTGAAAATCCTTACGATATGAATTATTACGCAACAGTATACTGCTCAGTACCTACTGTATACAAGGGTGGCCCATATTTTACAACTTTCTTGAAACCTTTCTTTCACTTCCCCAATTTTGATCCAATCCATGATAAAACAATAATGGCAAAGTGTTAGTTCATTCGGAAAACTCTAACGCGACCGTCAAAGGCGTATGAAACTTTGCAAGGAAATATTCAATATTTTCAAAAATTAAAAATTTGGATTAATTCTGAATACACTTCAACACAGCACATCCCCAACTTTTGTGCGTCCAGGTTTTAATCCTCAACTGCATACGTGCCTATATATGTATGTCCGCGATGCTTTTTTCATATTTTTTTCTCATTTCCAATATTAAATAATTTAATTAACAATGCTACTGAAAAAAAAAATTGCATAACATGCTCAGTTAGAGGCCAAAAAAGGTATTTTTCAATTGAAAGAAAAAAATCTCAATGGATTCATAGTCCGTGCAGTAAAAGGTGAAGTTAAAAAAACCACTTTATAGAACATTTTAACACGTGACCATGGGCCCAAAAAATATCACAGAGCTAGAAAATAAAGAGGGAGCACTAGACTGCCCCAAATTCGTATGGGAAATTCAAAACTTTTGAAATGTTATGCGCTGCAGGCTAAAATTGATCCTAGTCCTAGTACAAAATCCCATGCCAAATTTGGGCCAGATCGGATCACGGGAAGGGGTCGCTCAACGAGCCTGAAGTTTGTATGGGATTTTGAGACATTTTGTTCGGGAGAAACATGAAAAACCAGTTTTTTATCATTAACGTTGGTTCCCGTCGGCCGATTTCTTTCAAAAACGGTTTTTCTTTAAGCCTAAACTATGAAAAATATTTCATCCGAAGGCTGCATTACGATAAGAATTGAGATGAAAAAGTTATAAGGCTTCAAAAATGGGCGAATTTTTTTAAGGATGGTATTCATCACAGTTATTGAGTCGGGGCGGTCGAACATATCGACGCCTCATTATCAGTAATGAATATCACCGTAAAAAAAGTTAGTCCATTTTGGAAGCCTTATAACTTTTTTATCTTAACTTTTATCGAAATGCAGTCTTCGGATGAAATATTTTTCATAGTTTAGGCTTTAAGAAACCCCGTTTTTGGAAGCAATCGGCCGACGGGAACCAAAGCTATTGATAAAAAAACTGGTTTTTCATGTTTCTCCCGAACAAAATGTCTACAAATCCCATACAAACTTCAAGCTCGTTGAGCGACCCCTTCCCGTGATCCGATCTGACCCAAATTTGGCATGGGATCTTGTACTTGACTTAGGATCAATTTTAGCCTGCAGCACATAACTTTATCTGTGGAAGGAGGTTTGAGGTCAGAATGATTGCTTAATTAGTTGTTAGGATCCTCAAACAATTTTTTGATTTCATTTTTCGTAGTGAGAATGCTTATTAAAATCATTTCAATATTCTTGAAACACTTTAAACCTTTTTGAATGTTTTATTTCAAGATTCCCCATAGAAATGGCATGAAAAATGATCCTAAGCTTGATATCTACATTCCATTAAAATTAAAGCTTTTTAAAATGTTGCCAGAATAAAATTTAAAAAAAATTAACTTTTTTCTCATAAAAATTTCAACTTTAAGGAGTTTAGACTTGTTCAATCAGAATTTAATTTTTACAGCTTGTTATCTTGATAGAAGGATCAATATAAGAAAGTGAGAACAGTGAAATTTTGGCATGATTTTGAATAAAAACCTCCACTAGAGGTCAACCTACTGTTTACTCACATGGAGTAAGCAACTGTAAGGAGGATTAAAGGAGAATAAAGTGTAGTGTACAGAGCCATATGAAAACTTCTAAATTGAATTGAAAGTGATTCTTTTTAACTGAAACTTTTCAAAACAGTCAATCGTTTAAGACTCAAAATTTGGGGTGTTATGAGAACTTTTAGAATTGATAATTCTTTCAATGATTTGCAAATCCTGTAATTTCTACCAATCTTGAAATAAATGTAGCAAAAATAAATCGATAAACAGACTCCATTCGAATTTGGAAAGATTCGATATCGGCAACATCCGCTTTTGGAACATATGCCAAAACTAACGCTTTTTTCAAAATAACATTACGTTCTATTTTCCGCTATAGCAGGACCTAAAAAATTTGACGAACATCTTTACTTTGTTTTACGTTCTTAAATATTAATTAATATTTATTAATAAAATAAAATAATATAGTACTCAAAAATGACAAAAACAAAAAAAAATCATAAAACTCTTGAATAATTAAACTTAAGATTAGGAATGAAAAAAAATTAATTCAAAAAAATTAAAAATAACAAAAAATACAAAAATGATGAAAATTTAAAAAAAATTCTAAACAAAATAATCTGAATGTGCCATGATAGAAAATAACAAAAAATTACTAAAAGTTATAAAAAATTGTAGCAAAATCGCATAAATAATGATAACAATGTTTTTTTAAAGTAAAAAGTGAGAAAAAAGTTGTTGAAAAACCCGTTTGATTTTGACACGGTTCGATTTTTGCAACATAAAGGTTTCGAGCGATCTCCAAAAACGAAAGAAGTCTGTATTCATATAAAATTATGAATCCAGAGTCAGAACTGAGAATCAGAATACAGAACGCAAAATAAGAATTTAAAATCGGAATTCACAATCTAGAATTCAGAATCAGAATTCAGAATCAGAATACAGAATAGAAATGCAGAATCAGAATTGAGAAACGGAAATCAGAATCGGAGTTCGAAATCTGAGTTCAGAATCACAATTCAAAATAAGAATTCAGAATCTGAATTCAGAATCAGAATTCAGAATCCAATTTCATAATCACACTTCAGAATCGGAATTCAAAATCAAAATTCAGAATCAGAATTCAGAAACAGAGTTCAGAATCAGAACCCAGAATCAGAAGTCAGAATCAGGATTCAGTTTCAGAATTCAGAATCAGAATTCAGAATCAGAATTCAGAATCAGAATTCAGAATCAGAATTCAGAATCAGAATTCAGAATCAGAATTCAGAATCAGAATTCAGAATCAGAATTCAGAATCAGAATTCAGAATCAGAATTCAGAATCAGAATTCAGAATCAGAATTCAGAATCAGAATTCAGAATCAGAATTCAGAATCAGAATTCAGAATCAGAATTCAGAATCAGAATTCAGAATCAGAATTCAGAATCAGAATTCAGAATCAGAATTCAGAATCAGAATTCAGAATCAGAATTCAGAATCAGAATTCAGAATCAGAATTCAGAATCAGAATTCAGAATCAGAATTCAGAATCAGAATTCAGAATCAGAATTCAGAATCAGAATTCAGAATCAGAATTCAGAATCAGAATTCAGAATCAGAATTCAGAATCAGAATTCAGAATCAGAATTCAGAATCAGAATTCAGAATCAGAATTCAGAATCAGAATTCAGAATCAGAATTCAGAATCAGAATTCAGAATCAGAATTCAGAATCAGAATTCAGAATCAGAATTCAGAATCAGAATTCAGAATCAGAATTCAGAATCAGAATTCAGAATCAGAATTCAGAATCAGAATTCAGAATCAGAATTCAGAATCAGAATTCAGAATCAGAATTCAGAATCAGAATTCAGAATCAGAATTCAGAATCAGAATTCAGAATCAGAATTCAGAATCAGAATTCAGAATCAGAATTCAGAATCAGAATTCAGAATCAGAATTCAGAATCAGAATTCAGAATCAGAATTCAGAATCAGAATTCAGAATCAGAATTCAGAATCAGAATTCAGAATCAGAATTCAGAATCAGAATTCAGAATCAGAATTCAGAATCAGAATTCAGAATCAGAATTCAGAATCAGAATTCAGAATCAGAATTCAGAATCAGAATTCAGAATCAGAATTCAGAATGAGAATTCAGAATCAGAATTCAGAATCAGAATTCAGAATCAGAATTCTTTTTAATTTAAATTGGCATTTCAGTCAAAAGGAAGCAAACACTAAAATTTACAATTTGCCCGACGTTTCGGCCTTTGGTCTTGGCCTTCCTCAAGGGATATATTGCATTATACTGTATGTGTTCCTGAGTGTATCGGATGTGAGGGGAAGTTTTGCTGGTATCTAACCTGTTATGATAATTGTTTTTTGTTGAATTTTCTATTTGAATATTGGATTTGTGTGTACTTTACCTTTATCTTGTATGTTGTTATCACTATGGTCATAATTTTATAAAAATTTCTAACTGTTTTCTGCGGACACAATTTGTTTAAACCTTTTAATTTTGATGTGGTTTTGTTTACACTTGATGTTGGATTGTGTGTTTGTATGTGTGAAGTAATTACATTTTTGTATTTAATATAGAAGTGTGTAAAAGCTCTTTTTCCAAAATTGATCTTATTTATCTAGTGTGCGTATACTTATCATTCTACTGTTTCAGTCGGGTGGCTGCTCCATATGGGTTGATCCGGATAGAGCCATTGGTTGAGATGAGTTGAGTGTCGGATCGGCTTGGTTAAATTTTGTTTTTACTCTCCTTCGATTGGCACTCACTGAGTGTAGTATCTCGGAGTATACAGGAGACATATCTTCTACGTCGGTACGATAATTAACAGCGTGTTTGGTGGATTTGATGTGAAATGTCTCAAGAACGTTCAGGCGTGAGTTCTGGTATGTACGATCTAAAACGTTTGCCTTCGTTAGATCGAAGCGGTGTTGATGCGTCACGCAGTGCTTGACGAGAGCTGTGGTGCTATCGGCTAATGCTTTGATCTTCTCACTCGAATAATCGCAGCCTGTGTTGAGAAGCGAATCTAGTTTGGTTATGCTAGATTTATGTGCTGATAGACGTTTTTTAAATAGTTGTTGCGTTTGGCCAATATATTTTCCTGGGCAACCTGTGCATGGGATCTGGTATATAATATTATGCTGTAACATTATATCGAGTGGATCTTTTACTTTTGTGTAGAAGTTTTTTATGGTGTTGTTAGATTTTGTAGCGATTCGCCAGGTTGAATAATCTTCTTTAAATATATTGGCGAGTTGTTCACTTAGCTGTGGTACATATGGAGCGGCGATGTATCTTTTTGGTTCCTGATTTTCGATTTTATTTTCCTCAGTAGGCTTTTCTTCTTGTGATGTAATAGTATGAAATATTCTATTTATCAAGGTGGTTGGATAGTTGTTGATTTTGAGTTGTTGGTGAACTATATCTTTTATTTGAGTTTTGCTGAGGTTTTTACTTAGGGTGTTGACACGTTGTACAAAGTTGTAAGCTACATTTATTTTCATTTTGAGACTGTGGAGTGATAGATAGTTGAGTATTCGACCAGACGCTATCGGCTTGCTGTACCACTCAGTTGACATGTTTCCATCTGGGAATCTGATCACGACCATATCGAGGAACGGAAGTCGGCCTTCGTTTTCTTCTTCGACGGTGAACTGTAAGTGGGAATCGTATAAGTTGAAGCTCTGCAAAGTTTCGTGGACCTTGTCTTTTGGTAGTACTAGGAATAAGTCATCCACGTACTTTTTTAGAACGGGTATTTTGTAAGTCATGTTTCTCGTGACTGTGTCGATCAAAATACTTATAACGATATCTGTCAAAATTGGTGATAGTGGGCTCCCCATAGCTGTGCCAAATTTTTGGAGGTAAATGTTTGACTTGTACATAAAATAGCTGCTGTCGAGGCAGAACTCAGTTATTTCCAGAAAGAGGTCTAGATTTATATTTGTATTATCCCGTATCTTATCCCAGTTGTTGATGATTCCGCTTATGACAAGATATTTGGGAACATTTGTAAAAAGCGATATTACATCGAAGGACACCATAATGTGGTCTTTGGGGATTACGGTGTTGCATATTTCGGTAGAAAATTCGAAAGAATTTTTGATGTTGGTTTCGGATTGTATCGATCGTTGTAAAATTGACGCAAGAAATTTTGATAATCTGTATGTTGGGCTGGTCAAAGCTGGCACGACTGGTCTCAAAGGAAGATCTGACTTGTGGGCCTTAGGCTGACCGTAAATTCTGGGACACGTAGCTGTGGTGCTTTTGAGGTAGTAAGCAGTTTTGTGATCTATGAGTTTTAGTTGTAGCAGTCGTTTTACTATATCATTTGTTTTGGTTTCAAATATTGTAGTTAGATCTTTGTTTTGTTTAGCATACGTGTTTGTGTCACTGACCAGCTGTAGCATTCTGTTGTCATAGGCTTCTCTATACATAATGACTGTCTTATTTCCCTTGTCTGATTGTAGAATGCATATTTCTGGATTTTGTTTTAAAAATTTGGTTGTGTTATTTCTTGCGTTGGTTAAGAATTTTTCAGTTGGATCTTTTTTAATGTTTTTACTGTATTTATCTAGATGTGTTTTTATAGCATTTGCGGCCCGAAACCTGTTTCGATTCTGTACGTCAACGTCTTTGTGGGTTTTGATCAAATCTTCTATTCCAGCCAACAAATGAAGAATTGGGATATCATTTGCATCATTGTACGGTAATGTGAATTTTGGCCCTAGGCTTAGCAACGTTGTAACTTCTGGTGGAATTTCGAGTTTTGTGGCAGTAAGTATGGCTTTCTTGTTGGTAATCGGTTGGTTTTCAAATTTCTGCGTGGGCATTGCTAGTAGGTTTTGCAATTTGTGCATAACTGTTTTATTGCGTTTAAATGAATTGGTGTTGTAGGCTTTCGTTTGCGTATTGATGTATTTGACAGCCACACTATTGCCAACGTAGTTTTGAATATCTGACTTTAGTGTTTTTAATCTCTTCTCACAGTTTTTGATCATATACCACGTGTGTTCGATTTCAATATTGAGAATTGACTTTTTGATGCGATTAATGGCGTGTTGTAGTTTGTACATAAAGGGACTTCTTTCTTCCAGAAGTTGATGTACGCACCTAAGAGATTGAACGATATGTTTTGAAAAAACTCCACTTTGTCTGCATTTTATCAGAAAGTTTTTTCTTGATGTTAGACTGCTTAATCTGATGTTGTAATCAGAGTAGGTTTTTAAAATTGAAACTGCATTGTGTCCGAATTTTCTGTTGATTTTACTGAAGAATGTGTTGTTTGGTTTCGCCATGATTATTTTTAAGTAATTTTTAACGACTGATGATTATTATTCTTTTTAATTTAAATTGGCATTTCAGTCAAATCAGAATTCAGAATCAGAATTCAGAATCAGAATTCAGAATCAGAATTCAGAATCAGAATTCAGAATCAGAATTCAGAATCAGAATTCAGAATCAGAATTCAGAATCAGAATTCAGAATCAGAATTCAGAATCAGAATTCAGAATCAGAATTCAGAATCAGAATTCAGAATCAGAATTCAGAATCAGAATTCAGAATCAAAATTCAGAATCAGAATTCAGAATCAGAATTCAGAATCAGAATTCAGAATCAGAATTCAGAATCAGAATTCAGAATCAGAATTCAGAATCAGAATTCAGAATCAGAATTCAGAATCAGAATTCAGAATCAGAATTCAGAATCAGAATTCAGAATCAGAATTCAGAATCAGAATTCAGAATCAGAATTCAGAATCAGAATTCAGAATCAGAATTCAGAATCAGAATTCAGAATCAGAATTCAGAATCAGAATTCAGAATCAGAATTCAGAATCAGAATTCAGAATCAGAATTCAGAATCAGAATTCAGAATCAGAATTCAGAATCAGAATTCAGAATCAGAATTCAGAATCAGAATTCAGAATCAGAATTCAGAATCAGAATTCAGAATCAGAATTCAGAATCAGAATTCAGAATCAGAATTCAGAATCAGAATTCAGAATCAGAATTCAGAATCAGAATTCAGAATCAGAATTCAAAATCAGAATCAGAATTCAGAATCAGAATTCAGAATCAGAATTCAGAATCAGAATTCAGAATCAGAATTCAGAATCAGAATTCAGAATCAGAATTCAGAATTCAGAATCAGAATTCAGAATCAGAATTCAGAATCAGAATTCAGAATCAGAATTCAGAATCAGAATCAGAATTCAGAATCAGAATTCAGAATCAGAATTCAGAATCAGAATTCAGAATCAGAATTCAGAATCAGAATTCAGAATCAGAATTCAGAATCAGAATTCAGAATCAGAATTCAGAATCAGAATTCAGAATCAGAATTCAGAATCAGAATTCAGAATCAGAATTCAGAATCAGAATTCAGAATCAGAATTCAGAATCAGAATTCAGAATCAGAATTCAGAATCAGAATTCAGAATCAGAATTCAGAATCAGAATTCAGAATCAGAATTCAGAATCAGAATTCAGAATCAGAATTCAGAATCAGAATTCAGAATCAGAATTCAGAATCAGAATTCAGAATCAGAATTCAGAATCAGAATTCAGAATCAGAATTCAGAATCAGAATTCAAAATCAGAATTCAGAATCAGAATTCAGAATCAGAATTCAGAATCAGAATTCAGAATCAGAATTCAGAATCAGAATTCAGAATCAGAATTCAGAATCAGAATTCAGAATCAGAATTCAGAATCAGAATTCAGAATCAGAATTCAGAATCAGAATTCAGAATTCAGAATTCAGAATCAGAATTCAGAATTCAGAATCAGAATTCAGAATTCAGAATTCAGAATTCAGAATTCAGAATCAGAATTCAGAAACAGAATTCAGAATCAAAATTTAGAATTAAAAATTCAGAATCAGAATTCAATATAAGAATTCAAAATTCAGAATCAAAATTCTGATTTAGAACTCAGATTCAGAATTCAGAATCCTTATTTCTTTCCAACTCTTGAATCATTATTCTATCAAAAATAATTCACCAGCCTCATAACAATGCGCATCAAGGATTAAGAGTCATCCATAATGTGTAAATTTGCTTCTCAATATTTCACGAGCTCCAGACTTTTATGGGCGTTCAAATCGAGCCTGTTGCTTTCTGGTCGGCCTTTCGGTGTTTTTTGAGACAATTCTACTACAGGGTGCATCTGATTTTTTTTTCTAGATTCGTCAATACTTTCTGGATAGATGATTTTGTAAATTATTTACATTTTGCACAAAATAGCATTAGGTGTATCTAGAATGTATTTTTAATAATAATACTACCTCAAACCGATGAATGATTTAAAGAGTTTTATTGCATAAAGAAGGGTTTGATATAAAAGTTGTTGAATGTCAAAAAAAGGGATTATGAAACTTGTCATATATTTTGTTGAATCTTGAACAATTCAAACTTATTAATTTTTTTTAAAAAATCTATGAAAGTGATTTTTTCATTACAAGGTTATACACGACTTCCAGAATACATTGTAAAATTGCAAAATTCCTATATTGCTGAAAGCTGTGCCAATCGAGAATATTGTTATCCTCTTGCTAGATCTTATATTGATCTTTTGGTGAGATTTTTTTAAATGAAAAATATTAAGAAATAGAGACGAGAGGCGAACACACAGAAAAAAATTTTTTTTTCGATTTAGCCAATTAATATTTAACTGGCTATTTTTTTTTTGTGAAAAGTGAAAAAAAAATTTATTATCCGTAAAATTATTTTAAGAAAATTGTAAGATACACACTTTATACGACAGCAACGTTTTCGATTCCATTAATCGTTTCATGCAAAAAAATTGATCCAAATGAGCAAACATATGATTTTTTTTCGGGGCCTCGCTTAAGAAATTGATAACAATCAATTTTCCCAAATTTTGTAAGAAATAAAATTTATGAGAATTTTAATTATGTCAGATTTTTTTTCTGTGTAAACATAAGCAAAACAACAATGCTTTTTCTTTGAATTTCTTAAGATTTCAGACGAGTTGTTAGCTTAAGCAGCAACGCACCAATTTTATAGATGATAAAGTGAAAATTTGCCAATCCAACAATGGATTATTCGTTTTGCTCAATGACACGCCTTGTAAGACCGTTTTCTTTCACATGGATCTCACGAATTTGAGGGTATCAAGATAATAAATAAAAAACAACAACTACGTATAATTTGTCGAATTCCAAGCGGTTAAAATTTCTGCTTTCGCTTTCTATGCCAAATGTGCGAAATTTGTTTCATTCTGTGGACCAACACGGCCAGGCATAAATGTAGGAACTCTATGATTCATAATTTCAAAAACAATTGCGAAATTCCTCACCAAGCCAAGTGAACCGGTTAGTCACGAAAGGAGACAACAATTCAAAGGTCTGTTGGCTGTCTGGATCGCAAATTGCACCCACTAACTAACTGACTGACTAGTAATGTCAGTTTGCAAACAGTATCCAAGTTGTGCGAGAGCTTGGATGAGTATGATAGATAATTTAGGCACCTGCTCCACCTCGTTTCTTGAACAAACTCGTCCGTCCTCTTGGTCTTTGGTTCGACGCGGAGGTGATCTTTTTGCAACTTGTTACCCACTTCCAAATGGTAGGTTCCGCTTGACGATTGCGGTGTATTTGTTTATTTTTTCTTCATTTTCCACCACAACTCGTTCAAATTGATCCAGCCTCTTGGCAAGAGCTTAGCTATGGTCCAGCTATGAACCTAGGCATAACGACTAGCAGAAAAACATCGGTTTGATTGGCTGGATTGGATCAGTTCGTGATTACCCCGTGTGGTCAACTGAATTGATGCTTATGGGCCTGTGGTATCATTCATTGGTTCACCGATAATGAATGGATATGGGCGTTGGAAACTACCGGGAGGAATTTCGATCCCTCTCGGTAATATATATGTTTTCAATTACCTATAGCGAAATGTTGGATTATTATTAGACACACATCTACGGCAAAGATAACAATTTGATGGGATTTTTTCAGCTTTAAATCTATAAATGGGTACACTCAGAAGAAAAGGAAACGTTATACTCAGCTGGGTTTTAACGTGAGCGCTCATTACGTGAATTTTTGAATCATCTACGTGAACGTTCTTTGTAGCTAATAAAAATCACTTGATCCTTACATGAAATACATATAGTTGTTTTTATGCTATCGAAACAAAGACACATTCGATTTAAAGGGATGATGATCGGGTAATTGATTTGATTGGAAAAACAGATTCCATTTTTCATGAGTTAGTTTGTTTCTGAAATCATCTTGTTGATATGCAATGAACGAATTTAGGCGACAAAATTGGTCATACAGTTTTACCCCGTTGATTTCAATACCTTTGTTCTCTAAAATTTTCACACAGTTCTCAAGTTGCTCGAATTTAAACTATGTGGTTCCAGCAAAGACAGCTAATCGAAGGGCTTAAAATCACAAAATGGGCCAAACCACTTGCGAATATAATCCAAAGAAGACTTGTAGACTTGGCAGAACTCCTCTTTCACTTTTTCCGTTTTCGATGGGTTATTAACTTTCATTGGCAGAAACTGATCGTGAAGACGATTTTCCAAAAGACGTACAAGATTTTCCATAGAGTGAATAACTTCTATCAGTAAATTCTGTTCGCGCTCAACCGAGGCCATACTACTATGAAAAACATTCATCAATGAATTCGTAAACAAAAGATATTTGGGGGTCCAAATTATCGGATATCGATTAAGAAATGCGTGTTCACTGTGTGATGTAAACTGTATTATTATTCTCTATCTATTTACAACTATTGGCTATTTATACTGTTTAGTGTGTATGTGTGTGTGAGAGATTGGATGTATCGTGTTTACTATTGTACATGCAGGCGGTTGTATGTTATTGCTATTGTTGTTCGCTATTGTCTGCTGTCGCTGTCGACTGTCGTCTGCTGTTGTTGTTGTTGGTAGCCGGCTAATATCTGTCGCCGGTAGTTGGCTGTTACCAAGGAATATTTAAAGGAGGTAGTGCCGAGGCAGCCTTGCTTTAGTATTAGTACCGCCTGTGACGTCACTGTTGCCAATAATCTGTGAATTTATATGGAAATTTTTCCTTTTTTGCTAGCAATTAATAAAATTTTAAGATTTTTTCAACTTTGAAGGCACACAATTCTAGAAATATTATTGTTCTTCAAGACTGATACTAAAAAAGTTGAATGTAGTAGTTGTTTTGCTTTAATTCAGACGATTGAAGTTGCTTAGGTATCCTTACTCAAATTGACAAAACTTGATAATTAGTTCAAAATTTTGCTTATAAATGTTTAAATCAGTTAGGTTTGAATCGTTGATAAAATAAAATAACCAAAAATAGTATTTTTCGAATCCAACCACAATCTTTTATTGGAATTTAGTAAACCAAAGTTGCAATGGTTTTATTGGGGTTAATTGTTCTAAATTAGAAATTCATATGGTACATCATGTTAGATTCAAATCATGACGATGAAGTGCACTGCCATAAACTACCAATCAGACCTTTTAAAAGGGGAAAATTATTTTTTTTTGCTTGTTTCACATAGAGCATGACTGTGCATTCAATAACAAATTCAAGAATAATACACACTGCAGTCTATTAAACACAAAGAAACCTCATAGCACAATCAACTAGTAACCTTACAACATAATCCGAATCAAATTAGATTTTAATTTAGTTCTTTAATGTGTTTAACTTTGAAATTTGAATTCTACCAGTATAAACGTTCGACAGCTTGGCAACAGTGACGTCACGAAAAAAATGCAATATGGCTCTCGGCACTACCTTCTTTCAATATTCCTTGGGCTGTTACCTGCTATTGCGAGTCGCTTATTGGCTGACGCAAATGTCAGGTCGCTGATTGGTTGGCGCAAGCGTCGGGCGTTCTGGATGCCAAATGTTCTCGATGAGTGGAATGTTCCGGATAGTTTGATGCGATGACGCAAGAAGGGAACGGCGGTAAAGTACGCCACAGATGCACAGCGCCAATAAGGATTACGTGAAAAATGGAGCGAAATAATAAAAAAAATACAAATTAAAAAAAAATCGATATACAAGATAATGGTCCCAACCGTAAAAAAGTAGGACATTTAGGGTCCGAAGTAGGATAGTAGGACAAGGGTAGGGACAATGGTAGGGACATGTCCTTCCAAAGTAGGACGTCTGGTAAGCCTAGCCACACACAAAATTGATTCGCAAAATTCGAGTTTTCATCCGTTTGCAATCAAATTTTCAGGGATTGAAAATAAGTATAAAACTTCATTTTACCATTTTACTCGTATTTCATTGACAGTCCATACGCAAATGCTCGCACCTTGGCCTTAACCCCGGCCATAAGACTCTGCACAACCTGTGAATCAACAGTTTTTTTTTGCATGTAAACCCATACTTTCTGCAGTTCCTCGACTGTCATCAATACCTGAGGCCGTTTAAGAAGGTGCTGCTTCATAATCGCCCAGTACTTATCGATGGGGTGGAGCTCCGAAGTGTTGGGAGGGTTGAACACTTTCGGCACGAAATTGTAGCGAAAGGCAAAACAACATTCCTTTAATTCAATAAGAGTGTCCATCCCATCAAATTCAAACAGTTTCGGGAATTCCCGAATCCCGGGAAACATTGGAAGAATCTCGGGAATTCCCTAACATAATAAATCAAACTAAAACTTTAAAAAATTACACTACCTAAATTGAAAAAATAGGTCATCTTCAGTAAGAGAAATTTGGGTTCAACCTTGGAAATGGTTAGTCCGTTTTTTTCTTCTAAAGATTGTTTAAACATGGACATCAACAAAACAAAATTGAAAACCAAATCAATTCTGGAGGAATTTCTAATTGAAGAGGAACAAGTATGCCCATTAGGGTATTCAACAGTATAATAACCTGCAGAGCAGTCATTAAATAAAATATTCCCATCAGAATTTGATGAAATATTATTCCAAGACCGATGTTTTGCATTGAAGTCACCAATATTAAAAAAAAAAGATTTATTTCGGGTTAGCTTTTGTAGATCTCCTTTCAAAAAATATGTCGGTTCACCGCTACATTGAAAAGGCAAGTATGCGGCAACAATTATAATTTTCTTCATAGAAGTTTCTAATTCAATTCCAATTATTTCTTAGACTTTTGTATTGAAAGAAGGAAGAAGTCTAAATTTGAGAACTCATCTTGGTTAGCCAGAAAAAATCTAGCGTTCCAATTCATAATATTTAAACATCTTTTTGAATCATTACCCCAAAACATTTTTATTTAAGTTGATATTACCCCATAACGAAGAGCAGAAAAACGAAATCGAAATTTTTTCAGCATCTTCATATCATGCACCAACAAATTGCAAAATGAAAATATACACTTTTCACTCACAAAATATCCACTGTTACCCCCAAGAATTTCACTTTTACCCCATTTGGGGTAATTTACCCCGATTCCCCGACCGCTGATCTATTTGGATCCATGAGGGAATCCTAAAGTCATAATAATTTCGATAGCATAATTAAAAGAAGTTTGGAAAGCTTCAAACATTGAATTTGCTTTCAACATAAATTGCATTATTTCCATTAAATTTTGATGATAAAATTTTAATTTTTCCTCAGTTATCTCACCCATATCAACAAAATTGTTAGGATCAGGAATAAAGGAGAAGAACAGCATTTTTATTTCCAAGCTGGGACATTCCCAAGCCTTCGCATGTACACGGAGAAAAAGGTACAGTTTTTTAACGATATTCCACACGCTCATTTTCTTATAACCATTTATGGTTCTTAAATATCCATTTTATGATGTTTACTTCAAAATCGCCAATATGGTTATTTTTCAATAATTTTTCTAGAAAGAATTTTAACCATTTTGGTAGTTTTCGAGTATAAACCATAAAATGGTTGAATAATTGGATATCGCCATTTTGAAAGCGGTTCAAACTGCAGTCGGACGCCCAAGCAAATTTTTCCTTCCGCGGAACAGCATCCAGTTTCCTGAAAAATCGGTTCTGGAAACCGTGCAAACTTCGGATTTGTGGAAGATGAAGAAAGTTAAGTGATTTATTTCAATTATTTGTCGATCCCAACATCATGGACGAAGAAAAATTTCAGGGTGCCGATTGGATGATGCCGGTTCAATTCCGTTTGATAAACCAACAACATTCAATAGGACGAGGACTCACTCACCGGTCCATCGTTACCAGCCACTGCTAATGGAATACAAAAGGAATTGTTTTTCACACCGCTCGGAAGGAGCTGGAGCACCACCCGGAAGGAGGCCAAAATGTTTGAAAAACATCACCAGCGAGTCAAAGATTGTTCGCCAGACCCGCATCCTCCACCCTCACCCCGTTAAGGATAGCAAACTAGGGATAATGGTATTGGCCATCCCGCAAGAGCTCGTTTTCTTATCAGGTTTCGGTAGCGCTCGTGGGGGAATTTTACTCCTGCTACCAGGTTATTTAGCTGCTGTTGGCGTTTGCTTAAAGCTAGGTGGCAGTCATAATATACAAAAGGACTATCAAATTACTATAATGGGGCATAGTTTATAAGTATTAAGTACAAAAACAATAAACTTAATGTTCTGATAACTCTTATTTTTTCAATTCCTTCAACAATTGTAATCAAATCGCACAAAACAGCCCTTACGGTTGAAAAATAACCATTTTTGAATTTCTAAGGTAATCTTCCATGCTGTTAAAAAACAACTCATAAAATGGCATTTCCCGGGAAAAGGTCAAAAATGGTTATTTTTAATTAATAATAAATGGTTTAATAGTTTCTAGCGTGCAATTGCTTCCTATCATATTTCTGATTGATTCTCGGCCAACTATAATTACACTAGTTTACAAAATTTAAAAAAAAAATCGTGAACTTGATTAACTAACCAACAATTTTAATGTAAAACTAGGCGCTGAATCCGAAAATGAAATTCAAAAAAATCTCAGTAGAACCATTTTTGAGTTATGCTACAAATATGAAATATCGGAAAAATTAAAAAAGTTCTTGTACTTAGATTAAAATATCTTGGACGGCATAACAGTAATTTGAAATCCTTCTTTTGCATATTGATGGTGAATAAATTTTCTATTGATCATCTGAACACTGTTTCTGCGTTTGAACAACAGTATTGGTGATATAAGTGACTTTATGAGAAAAAAAAATATAAAAAACGCATTTTTTTAGAGAAAATTTTGTTTCAACCGAAGTTTTAGACTCGATGGTAGCATTAAAAAAATCTGATTTTCTTTTCCGCTTAAATGTCAATTCAAAACAAAGATTTCAAGTGGTTATTTATGAAAATCGGTTGAAAATTGAAGAAGTTATGGCTACTTTACCATAATAGTATTTTTTGTAGTTTTTCATAATTTAACGAACCGCAGTACCCTTATCATAGTATAGGAAGAATGAAACATGATAAATCTCACCCGCTCCAAGTCAAAATTATTTATTAGCTTACCAGAAGGTCACATGCCAAGTTTCAGAAAGATCTGACCATAGGAAGGGGTTGCTTGAGTCTCAAACGTGAATAAAATTTTGAGGTATTTTGCCCGGAAGGAACGAAAAATACTGGTTTTTTATCAATAACTTCTTTCATGACTAGCTGATTGTTTTTTTATGGTTGATTTTCTTAAAGCCTAAGTTGAGGCAAATGTTTCACTCGAAGACTGTAACTCGATTGGATATGAAACAGAAAAGTTATTGCAGTTCAAAGGTCGCAAATTTTGTCCAACACGCAATAAGTACTTTTTACGCATTCCCGAGCAGACTATGATGCCTAAAACGAGAGCAAACCGAGGCCAAAATAAGCTGTTAACAGCAAATTGAAAGCATCATTTGCTGTTGGTTTTTTGGCGACAGCAAAACTAAGCGTCATTAAGGTATCACTAATTTTATTTTGATAGCAAACTAAGACCAACATGAGGTGCCTGCAAAAAATATTAGCAAAATTAGCAAATATTTGCTTTACGAGAGCAAAATTTTGCGTCATTATGATCTCCTTTTTATTAATTTAAAAATTAAATAAAAATTTTAAAAAGATAGGAATTTCTTTTTCTTTTTTAAAGCCAAATTTACCAAAACAAAAGTATATTCATTTTTTACATACGTTCAGTAACAATATAAAAATACGTAAAATGTTATTTCGCCAACGGCACTGTCATTTTGTAAAAGCGAAATATGTGTGAAATAATAAGAAGTCGTCGTTACTAAGGAAGAAGTCATCAGTATCACCAAAATCACTATTTCGCACTGTCCAGGAATAAGATAAATAAACCGGAGGCTTAAAATCCCAAAAAAAAAAACAACAAACAGCACTGTCAACACTGAAAATCGAAAATACCCAAACTTGAGAACTGCCACCCGCCAAACCTAAGTTCAAGATTGACAACTTGAGTTTGTGAAAAAAACACAGCTTGCCAATAAGCCAAACTTGTCCTTCAAGCGAAGAACTGTTTTTTTGGGGGGTTTTTGGTTGTAAGCGCATCTGATTCTGTTACCTCCATCGTGGCAGATTTAGGTTTGGGGGGTAAGTTCAAAGCGAAGAACTGTTTTTTTTGGGGGATAACTTTTATTCCCGCTTCATTCGCAGAAAGTCTCACATATACGATGATGTAGCTGCCTCTCTCAACAACTCTCCGGTGGTCGAGCGGTAAGCATCCTGAGATGGTAATCGCAAAGCCATTGCAGGTATGGGTGTGATTCCTGTACCTGGCGATATTTTTTTTATTTTGATTTCCATTTTATTGTGGTATCAGATTTTGGGGGATGAGTTCTCCTTTAAAAGCTTAACTTTGTGCTATGCCACCAATAGCCAAACCTGTAGGGAGGGAGTTTCATTCGCGTTGGCGGGGAAAGTTCTCAAGTTTGGGTATTTTCGAGGTTCAGTGAAGGAGAAATTTGTAAAACTTTCTTACAGAATCATAAATAGAGCCCAGATGCATATCATTGTAATGCATCTCTAACATCCACCAAAATATTTTTCCTCGACAGCGATTCGCACTTCCGATCCGTCTTACTGTTGATGTGCAGTGCTTGTCCATCTCTATTTGACTGGCAAATTCTGGATGCTGGTCTATATGACTGAACTCGATTCGGAGTTTACTGTTACACTTGCGAAAAATAAATCGATTTCATGAAAAAAGTTTAACGAAAACAAAAACGTTACCAGAAATTTTGTCACGATCAATATTCAACTTTTCACGGATTTTGTTTTTATCTTCTTCTCCTTTTCTGGCGTAGAGAGCTAAACTAAAAGGTTGTCAAATTGTAGGGATGCGTTTGGCTCTCCAGCGGCCTCTTTTACCTCTTTCATGCTCGGAAGGCACTAGAAGGACTAGAATAGTTATTCTAGTCTAACCGGTTCGATTATCGAAAGGTGTGTTCAATAGATTTTATTCAATATCGATAGAAAATTTGAAATGTTGCTTGCATTTTATCAAACTAAGAGTCGATCTACACTTAACCGATCTACAGCATGAACACGGCCAATCACGGTTAATGGTTAAGTGTAAATGAATTTTCAGAACTGATGGGCTGTGTAACATAATGAAGTAAGTTTTATAAAAAAAATGTCTGGCCATTTCAAATAAGATCCATTGAACACACCTTTTGTTTACTCGAGCCGGTTAGATTAGAATATCACTATTCTAGTCCCTTTAGAATCAGTGTGTCAAAACAAGAAGAAAGAAAAACCAACCCGAGTAAAAGGAGTAAAAGAGACCGATTGAGGGCCAAACACATCCCTACAATTTGACAACATTTTAGTTTAGCTCGTCATACCAGAAGAGGAGAAGATAAAAACGAAATCCGTGAAAATACCGTGACAAAATTGAGGTGAGGTTTTTATTTTCGTTAAACTTTCCCTTTCTAAATTTATATTAAATTGGTTTGTTTTTCGCCGGTGCAGTAGTAAACTTCGCATCAAATACAGCCCTATAGAGCAGCATTCTTCAATAACACAGACACACATCGACAGATTAAGATGGACAAACATTGCATATCAAAACCAAGACGGATGGCCAGGAAAAAAATACCGAATCAGTGTGCCTCGGATGGCTTGAGGTAAGTCAACTTGTTTGTTACACTGAACCTCGAAAATACCCAAACTTGAGAACTTTCCCCGCCAACTCGAATGAAACTCCCTCCCTACAGGTTTGGCTATTGGTGGCATAGCTCAAAGTTAAGCTTTTAATGAAGAACTCACCCCCCAAAATCTGATACCGCAATAAAATGGAAATCAAAATAAAAAAAATTACTGCAGGTACGGGAATCACACCCATACCTGCAATGGCTCTGCGATTACCATCTCAGTATGCTAACCGCTCGACCACCGGAGAGTTGTTGAGATAGGCAGCTACATCATCGTATATGCGAAACTTTCTGCGAATGAAGCGGGAACAAAAATTATCCCCCAAAAAAAACAGTTCCTCGCTTTGAACTTACCCCCCAAACCTAAATCTGCCACGATGGCAGAATCAATTACGCTAACAACAAAAACCCCCCAAAAAAAGAGTTCTCCGCTTGAAGGACAAGTTTGGCGTATTGGCGAGCTGTGATTTTTTCACAAACTTGAGTTGTCAATCGTGAACTTAGGTTTGGCGGGTGGCAGTTCTCAAGTTTGGGTATTTTCGATTTTCAGTGTATGACGAAGTGATGGAACTCCGGAAAATCTGCTTATTAAGTTTTCGTAGAACTTGAGCTAGATAATGCTGGATTTGACTCTATTCACATAAGAGCGATAAGAGCGATGATTTTCTTAATTTTACAGCAGCTACATTTGGCTCCTGTTTCTGCACAAATCGTGTTCCTGCTCAAATTTAATAGAAGTCAGAATTTTTTTTCCAGATATAACGATTTCAATGGGATTGGATGAGCCCTGACTAGCAACAAAATTGTAGTAAGTAGAAAGCAACAGGCTCCAGTTAAGCATGAAGTTGATTAGATTTTGGAGATATATAAGGACAAATTTACGGTGAGTTTTTTAATATTAATAACTAGCTGACCCGTTGTGCTTTGCTACACCTTCCGGAAATAAATGTAATTTGTAAAAATTTATTAAAAATTCAGATTTTAGAGAGCATTGTTTTAAATCAAACCTCATCATACTTCAGAATCAATAACTTTGAAATGAGAGCTGCAGCTGCAATTCTGAATAGCAATTCAAAGATGTTATATATTATTTACTGATCTCTAAACTCGTTTTTCAAGATCTGAAATTTGTACTCTGTACCCAAAAAAACCTTTTTAAATATAGTTCCTTCTTTGAAAAGCTCTTAATCTAAAATTTACATGGGAGCTCTTCCATTTTTTTCAATTTTGTCCCCCACTGCTTGAAGAAGGTAGGCAAACCGGCTCGATACCCAAACAGCACTTATCATGGTAATGAAAAATATATTAAATTAGTTATGTATTAAATACAGTGCAAATTTCTTTTTTTTAAATGAATTTACTACGGTAAACATATAAATATTTAAAAAAATATCAGTTGCATCACTAAATAAGTTTTCAGCGTTTTTTTTTTATTTTCTCTTTGAAAGTCAAATATTCAAAAATGTAGGCAAAAACAAATTTCTAAGTTTACATTTGTCCCGTATATTGGGGCAAGTGTCAATGCAAAGCTTATTTACAGATGCGTCAGAGTAATGGCTTTAAAATGGATTTAATACGAATTCCTGTTTTTTGTTCTATCAATTTTCACTGATATATCTGCAGTGTTCCTGCAGAATAAATTTATGTTTGTTACTCCACTTTTAACGAATGCTGTTCAAAGGGGATGACCTTCATTTACAAAGACATTTAAGAATTTTCAATATCCGCTGCAGTTTCAACATTCGGAATACCCTTTCTGGTCTTTCCAACATATTGAATCATTTTGAAGATGAATTTCTTTAAAGTTCGACTTTTCCCCTTGCCCCACCGTGTAAGTTGAAAGAAGGGAATATTGTTTTTAACACTTTAAGGGTAAACTAAAAATTTCTCTTAAAAATTTTGCGCCCAGATGAATATCAGTTCTAAAGTCTCGCTTTTCAAAAACGAAGCGGATTAAAAGTCTCTTTATGCAGCCATGTAACACAAAAACACTTTTCATGTTAAGTACGTACTTGAATTGGTATGTAAGCTAAAAGTACGATGGTTTTTTCAGAATTATTTAGAATAAAAAGCACCCATTTAAAATAAAAAGCACCCCGTTTGAACATGTTCTAATGTTCCTTGAATGAAAAGTCGAATGCTACCTACATTAACACGAACTAAATATGGAAGTATTTTTGCAAATCTTTCAATTGTTTTGATTCGATTGATAAAATACCAATCCGTGTCACATCTAGGCGTCATTTATTACCACGTGCTGTGTACAAATCAAATAAGCAAGAAAAAAACACATCTAGGTTACATATCGCCCCACGTGTTTGAGAAACAGGCGTCTTATTGTTAAATTTTCCAGCAATCAGTGAGCAGTGTGCTTTGGTTACTATCCTCTTGTGTCGACGTTTGCTCGCCCATGGAGACGAAAAACAAACCCCAGGTTGAAAAATACGCGCCAAAATATTCCTACTGATCAGTATGCTTTGCCTGGGTTACTTTCCTTTTGCGACGCCTCGACCATAGAGACGAAAAACAAACCGCCCAAAGGAAAAAAAAAATCTCAAGAAAATGGATGTCATGACTTTAATTTGTTTCGAAAAACTACAAATTTTGTATGGAAGCCTCTCTTTCCTTAAGTCGGATGGAGTTTTGACTATTACAGAAACCATCCCCGGCCTCAAAAACCCTCAGATGCCAGTTTTGACGATGATCGGTTCAGTAGTTTCCGAGTCTATAGGGAACAGACAGACAGACAAACATTCATTTTTATATATATAGATTGCAATATAGTTCTAGCTTAGTGCTTTTTTTTCTTCAGATGGCTGAGTTGTTCGAATGGTCATATTTGACTCAACATTGCTTTTATGGCACTCCATTGTTCCGATAGCCACCTAGAGCTACATCTTCTTAATCTGAAACCTTCCCGACATCTGCGACTCCAATGGAGATCAGCAAAGGGAATATGCGAAACAACCTCAATTTTATAAGACGGAACAAAGTTCACAACTGAATTTTGATGCTAATGCCACCACCACCATTGGAATGAGGACACAACAAGTAAGCGTTCGGACTGAATCCAGTAAGGCTCTAAATTTGAAGCAGAGAACAGTGAAAACGAATTCCGATATAACGTCCGAAAACGACCCAAGGTAAGTTGATGGAAACCTACGCAATTTTGTTATAGATTATGTTCACTAACAAATTAAAATTAGGAAGATTTTGTTATTTTAAAGTACCCTGTAGTGAGTAGTTTGTTTTCTGTCACAGTATTTCTATGGCTTAGTTAAAAAATATTTTGCTATCACGCTTTTAGATTGTAATATGTTTTGGTTTTTCTTGACAAAAGATGATACACGAGAAAATTAAGAGCCAAATGAATTGCAAAATGATTCCAAATTTTGCTAATTCTGGAACTCCAACGATACCGCGTTTTTCGAAAATTTCGAGAGCAAATTCATGCCTTATTTTGCTATCTAGCTAAATTTGTTGATGCCTTATATTAGCATCATTTTGCTTTCCAAGCTCTCAAAAAACTAGGTGTAGTTCGGGTCTCAGTTTTAGCAAAATTTGGTATCACTTTGCTAACCATGTATGAAAATTTCTGCTCTCATTTTTGCTGTGTACCACCTTATGTCAAGCAAAATGAGAGCAAATTTAACCCTCAGGGCGTGATAGCAAAATTTGCTTTAATTTTGCCATAAATGCCTGCTCGGGTTGCGTTTTCTACGAGAATTTTCGACCAAAATACAATCTTTGAACCGCAATAACTTTTCTGTTTCAAATCCAATCGAGTTACAGTCTTCGGGTGAAACATTTGTCTCAACTTAGGCTTTAAGAAAATCAACCATAAAAAACAATCAGCTAGTCATGAAAGAAGTTATTGATAAAAAACCAGTATTTTTCGTTCCTTCCGGGCAAAATACCTCAAAATTTTATTCACGTTTGAGACTCAAGCAACCCCTTCCTATGGTCAGATCTTTCTGAAACTTGGCATGTGACCTTCTGGTAAGCTAATAAATAATTTTGACTTGGAGCTAGTGAGATTTATCATGTTTTATTCTTCCTATACTATGATAAGGGTACTGCGGTTCGTTAAATTATGAAAAACTACAAAAAATACTATTATGGTTAAGTACACACAAAAAAATCTTAATTTTACATTTGATGTAAAATATAATTGCATGTAAAATTCGGTCAGATGTGTTGTATATTATAACGCAGCCCTGAAAAAAACCATGCGTTTCCTCATTCGGGTCAATTGGTTGTAATTTTACAAGACTTTTGCTTGAATCGACGTTTGGAATCAGAAACGTTGCTGTTGCGCACAGGGTGTTTCTAATTGTTTGACAATTTTAATAAATTTGAAAAAGTGAAATCCTTTTAACTTTTTTCACCAAAACCAAATTATGTTTAATTGCTTATTGTAAAAAAAACATTTTAAAAATGGTATACTACTCGATAGAATTTTGTAGACTTTATTGGAGAAGTGATATTTTGTTCTAAGCAACAGTTCACCCCTTGTCTTTGATTCATAATATTTGGAATAAAATTGGAATAACTCTAACCGATAACATTGATACGAAATCTAACCATTGAAAATGAATACAAAGAAGTAGTCAAACTTTTGGTTTAAATAAATATTGCACAAAAAGGTCAACAATATCTCAATTTGATGTTACAAAAGATTCAGCAAAATAAAGCTTTTTTTTTCTTTATTCTTCGATTTAAGTTTAAACTTGTGAATTCAAGAAAATCAGGTCCTTGAATTTAAATACAAGTGAATCGTTTTGAATTGTTTAATATTTATACAACAAATTACAAGCTTCATTACCCCTTCCTCACATTCCACAATTTTGCAAAGGACATTTCATTGTACAAGGAACAAACAACAAGTGTTATTAATAAAAAAGAAATCTAGATAAACTAAGTGCTACCTATATTGAAAAGTAATAAAAAATTGTTTTCAAAATCATCCATCCGAAAAGTATTAACGAAACTAAAAGAAAATTTAGATACACCCTGTAGCAAGATCGTTTCACAAACAAACACCGAACGGCCGACCGAGAAGGAGCAAGTTCGATTTGATGCGCCAAGAAAATACCATTTAAAATCTGGAGCTCGTGGATTTCGGTTGGGTAAACCATTATGAACATCTTTTTAATCATTTTCATGCTTTGTTACAAGGCTGATGGCTAGAAGTTGATAAAATAATAATTCAAAAACAAAAAAGGAATAATGAGCAGGAACGGTTTCATTGTTATGGTCATGTAAATTTACAATGTCAGTTTTTCTCGTTTCGGGAATTTACATTACGTCATAAGTCATGAAAATTTAGTAGAAATAACTTGTTCCATTTATTTGCAGGTTATAACATGTAATTATTTAATACTGTGTAGCCATAACTTCTTCAATTTTCAACCGATATTCATAAATAACCACTTGAAATCTTTGTTTTGAATTGACATTTAAGCGAAAATGAAAATCAGATTTTTTTTAATGCTACCATCGAGTCTAAAACTTTAGTTGAAACCAAATTTTGTCTAAAAAAATGCGTTTTTTATATTTTTTTTCTCATAAAGTCACTAATATCACCAATACTGTTGGTCAAACGCAGAAACAGTGTTCAGATGATCAATAGAAAATTTATTCACCTTCAATATGCAAAAAAAGGATTTCAAATTACTGTAATGCCGTCCGAGATATTTTAATCTAAGTACAAGAACTTTTCTAATTTTTCCGATATTTCATATTTGTAGCATAACTCAAAAACGGCACTATTGAGATTTTTTTGAATTTCTTTTTCGGATTCCCCGATTTCACATTAGAAATGACCCTCAGTTTACTGAGTTCAAAAATGCTGTAAACTAGTGTTATTAATTATTAAACTATAAATATAATAAGCTGTTTGGTTGTGTTTATGCATTCATCTATGGATAAAATATATTCAACTACCCCTGTATTGTTGATTTTTTGCATTCAACTATAAATGTGATAGAAAAATTACATTTGTGTGATTGAAATTACGCAATTAACCATTAATATGATAGATTCCACTATTAATAAATGTTTGATTTTATGCATGCAGCTATAGATACGATGGATTCAATTACATGTGTATAGTTTATTTTTTGCGTTCATCTGTACATATAATTTAGCCGATAATATAGGTGTGATAGATTTTGCAATGTGATAAGTTGAAGTTTTTTTTTAATTTTATTATCTTTTTATTAATATTTATGAAAATTTAATATTTTCGATGTTCATAACTTCCCAATAAATACATTGGCATCAATGTAACATTCACATTAAAATTGTTCTCGTTCAATGTCTCTAGTAAATAAATCGTAACCACTAGCGATGAAAGTTTTTCTGCTGGGTGCTGATGTTTCAAGATGATGCCGGTGGTGTTTATGAATAAACCAATTGGTTTAAAATCCAAAAGAAAAAAATTCCGGTGGCATTCATATCATTCAAAGGGGCATGCACTTTCACAAATCGCTAACAGTCCCGCCAGCTGCTGTGCTCGTTAAAATCCGTTTTTGGAGTGGATCTTCTGGGCAACTCTTATTTTTTTCCAATATCCGTCAGGAATTTTTCTTCGTCAATTCTTTCGACACTAGAGAAGAAAAAAATGAATTGTAAATCGCCCTGTAACAATTTTAATGAATATTCTTACTTGCAAACAGTTCCTCGTCTTTGTTTTTGTTGCTTGTGTGCCCAGCTTCACCCCCCCAAATGGTGCTAGCTGGCAAATTTCGCCGGAATCGGGTGTTTTACAACTGGTTTTGCCGCTGCTGTTGGAAAGAATGGGGTAGCAGTCCAAAGAGTTCTTCATCGACGGCATTCTTACCAATCTGGTATTGCCAGAATTCCGTCGCCAGTTCATGATGATAATCTAGAAGGGGAAAAAGATTTACAATCGATAAAATTATGTAAAACTTAAATAAATTTTCATTTCACCTTCCACGTTGCGCGTTTATTTTTTCTTTTTTTTTCGCGGATGAATGATGAACACCACACGCTTGCGTACTGGAAACCAAATTTACGTTCAAATAAGGATAATTGAAAAAAATCAACTGTTCAAATGACTGGTTCAAAAACACTTGAAATTAAAATCAAATACAGTTGCATAGTTGACATGATCAGTTGAAATAATTGAATCAACAGTCGGCTTTATTCTCCATGTACGTTGAGACTTGGTTTTTTCCACTAGTTTTACCCGAAGTAGGCAACTCATTTTCAACCACCACAGAAACTTTTCTGACAACTTTGGGATTTTTCCTAGAAGCAATAATTTTTGCCCTAACGGGACAGTCTATGGAATTGGAGGAATGATTACCTGTACAATTCGCACTCTTGAAGAATTCTGTTTGTGGTTTATCACCACCAAAAAGGCATTAAGATTTTTCATGATCGAATGACCCGCAAAGCATGCATCTGGCATTCATTCTACAATTTTTAGTTCCGTCACAAAAAGCTTGACAACGACAACATTGCGTAATATTTTGGTTATAATTTCAAGAATTTGCAAATTTTTAACCTGATCCTTTTTAAAATGGATCAATTAAAGCTCAGGAGCAATACCAACACCACTGGTATTATTCGTGTTGGTTCTTTTTTACAAGGAAGAATGACCCTGATGGGTTAAATTCCTATAAAAAAGAATAAAAGTGTTGGTTCTTTTCCTCATTTGAATTACTTGAATCGGAGAAAAACCTAACAAAGAATTTAATTCAATTGTGATCTCATCCGGTGTCTGATCGCTGGTGAGACCAAGAAGTACAACTTTGAAAGGACGATCACTTTTGGTGTCGTAGATAAAATATTGATGTTTTTTATTATTCAAATAATTTAATAAATTTTGAAAATCATTAAAAGATTCCTCCAATATACGAGCAGTTCCCCTTCGACCGACCTAAAAGAAAATCTTCACATCCTTGACAGAAGTGACGATTTCTTTCCGAAAGGCATTGAAGGTTGTACTCCGTTTACCCGAAAACCAACCCAGAATTCCAATCGCCAGAAAGAACCATTCCCCAGAATTTCTTTCCCCAGACGAACCATTCCCCAGAAAAATTTTCGCCAGAATGTACCATTTCCCAGAAATTTTTTCACCAGAAGAACCATTTCCCAGAAAATTGAAAACATTTATCCTTACTAGAAATTATTTAAAAAAAGGAATTGTTACAAAAAAATGGGGTTTCATAACTTTATTCTTTTGCGGCAAAGCCGCAACCAACGAGGATGAAGGGGCTGAGGCGGCACAAAGCCGCCGAAGCTCCCAAATTCGAGGAGGCCGCCGACCCGCCGTCGGAAGCGGCGGCCCTAAGACATTGGTCTAGGTCTGCCGGGGCTTCCTAGGTCTGCGTGAAAGCTAGGGGTGATCCCTTAGCCCCGTCCGCCACGCGACAGCGTGAAGGACAAAACGTCTTTCAAGTTCGAACGCGCAGCGTGAGGAGTCGGATACCAAAACGGTTTTTAAAAGGACCATGGTAAGTATTGAATCAATTAAAGACCCAAACCATAAACAAAGCACAATATTGGTTCTAAAATAAATTTAGTTGGAAAATTTCAAAGTCTTAGTTTCATTTGAAAAATCATTTTGAAAAAATTAATTTCGAATCATATGATATATACAAGAATTTATTAGAAAAAAAAAACAAATTAAAATACTAGGGGAAAAATCTGGGATTTGTGCCATTCTGGTAAATGTTCCATTCTGGGGAAAAAAATTCTGGGGAATGGTCCATTCTGGGAAAAAAATTTCTGGTAAATGGTGCATTCTGGGGAATTTTTTTCTGGGAAATGGTTCATTCTGGGGTTTGATTTCGGGTATTTGTCATTCTGGGAAAAATTCATTCTGGGCAATGGTTTTCGGGTAACTGGGATACAATCGGCATTGAAGTCAGGAATCCTGACCGTTATTGGTGGAACCTTTTCAGTGCTGATTGAAAAACAGGTAAGAATAAAATAAATAATGTGAAATGTTCCTGCAGGTACACAGCAACGATACGATGCTTCGGCGTACGTGTTGAAGGCTCAACGGTACAGATGGAAGTGATTGGTATATTTCAATTTTTTTTATAGGTTTGACAATAAAGAATAAGACTTAAAAAGTTAGTACAGAATACCATATATCTATGATTTCGTACATATCCAGTATGAAGGATGATACACTTTCTTCAGTCGATAACCCACTGAGGATGCTAGCAAGTAGCTAGTGAAATACTAGTATTTGGGTCTTTCAAATACTGTAGCTGAATTCAAAGGAATCTTCGACTACTTTGAAATCATAGTATGAAGGAGTTAAATTCGGGATGATGATCAGATATCATGATCATCAATCAATCTAGGAATAGGATGATCAGATTTCCCGAATCGCGGGAACGTGAAAATGGTCGGGAAATGGATAACTCGATTGGAGTTGAAACAGAAAAGTTATTACGGTTCAAAGATTGTATTTGTGTCGAAAATTGTCGTATTAAACGCAATGCGTAAAAAGTACTCATTGCGTGTTGGACAAAATTTGCGGCCTTTGAACCGCAATAACTTTTCTGTTTCAAATCCAATCGAGTTACAGTCTTCGGGTGAAATATTTGTCTCAACTCAGGCTTTAAGAAAATCAACCATAAAAAACAATCAGATAGTAATGAAGAATGTTATTGATGAAAAACCAGTATTTTTCGTTCCTTTCGAGCAAAATACCTCAAAATCCTATTCACGTTTGAGACTTAAGCAACCCCTCCCTATGGTCAGATCTTCCTGAAACTTGGCATGTGACCTTCTGGTAAGCTAATAAATAATTTTGACTTGGAGCGAGTGAGATTTATCATGTTTCATTCTTCCTATACTATGATAAGTGTACTGCGGTTCGTTAAATTATTAAAAACTCCAAAAATTTCAGTTATGGTAAAGTAGCCATAACTTCTCCAATTTTTAACCGATTTTGATAAATAACCACTTGAAATCTTTGTTTTAAATTTACATTCAAGCGCAAAAGAAAATCAGATTTTTTAAATGTTACCATCGAGTCTAAAACTTTCGTTAAAACAAAATTTTCTCTAAAAAAATGCGTTTTTTATAATTTTTTTTCTCATAAAGTCACTAATATCAGCAATAATGTTGGTCAAACGCAAAAACAGTGTTCAGATGATTGATAGAAAACTTATTCACCTTCAATATGCAAAATAGGGATTTCAAATTACTGTTATGCCGTCCGAGATATTTTAATCTAAGTACAAGAACTTTTTCAATTTTTTCGAAATTTCATATTTGGAGCATAACTCAAAAACGGTTCTACTGAGATTTTTTTGAATTTCATTTTCGGATTCAGCGCCCGATTTCACATTGGAAATGACCTTCAGTTTACTGAGTTCAAAAATGCTGTAAACTAGTGTAATTAATACGCGTATATAAGACAGGCAGTAAGCAAGCAAAACACTGCTCCCATTTAATAGGCATCCATTTCCTTTCCTGTTTCCTTCACAAGAGAAAACACTACCTTGAGAGGAGGCCAAACGCCAGGATGCCACCGTTATGCGTCTTGGTGATTGATCGGTGGTAGAAAGCCAAATATCCCTCGTCCTCCATCCGACTCGGGTAGTACACTGGTTAAAATGTCGGTTTGGATAGACGATATAAAAATGGTGTTATAAGTTCGATCCTCACTTTCATACGGTAATCTTGTTTTTTTTCTTGTTTTTCGGATGAATTATACAATAGGAAGAAAATCCCATAAAATATTTTCCTTGTTTCGCTTGAATGTAGTGGTCATGCATCATTTTTCTGGGGAGCACGAGTCATTATGCCACTAGTGCATTATTACACATATCATCTTTGGAACAGTACACTTTTCAGCGCATTTTCGGCACAGAGAATTGCTTAATACAATAGGCATTGGAGTATTGCAACCTATTCTATGGGAGTAGTCATGCAATCTTGACCTTTCAAACTACTCGATGAAACGAATATTTAGCCAAATATTCTGCCGAGGTTTTAAAGAAAATACGAAAGCGCTTTCCTTCTATTTCTTCCATTTGAATGTCCCTCAATTTTTTGAGTCGATTATTTTCAAACGTTTGTGTAATGCATAAGATCTTCTCCAAGAATGGGTATCTCGTCTTTCCAAGTTTTCAAGAATTCAATTTCATTTCAGCGCGCTCTAATAGTAAATTACATCATTTTCAAAATGTTACCACTTACCGATAGGACATCAGATCACGTGTCGCTTTCAGGACAATTATAGAAAAAAACGAATTCCAGTGAAATCTGGGATAAAATATGTTGAAGAGATGCAAAGCAATTTGATATCGAGATAGATGAGGATCAAATTTTAGCAAGATATCTTCAAAACAATAGTTAAAAGAATGATGATTCTTGACCTCAAGCATACCACACTTTACGCACAACCGGGCATTACTGGGCGATTATTGAAAACAATAGAAAAAATAGAGCAAATCTGAACAAAGTCCAGGCATTATTTAAAATAAAATACAAGAGGAAAGTGAAGGAAAATTTATTAAAGCATATATTTATCATTCAATCACATCAACAGTGTTTATCGTACTAAGTATTAAATTAAATTTTTACTGTTCATTTTTAAATTGATTTGAAAAAATCGTCTTTGAAAACAAAAAAAATATAATTTTCAATGAAGAATTTAAGTTTTTGGTTTGATTCCGCACATTGTGTGAATGAATCTGGTAAGTTTTAAGCAATATTTGGGCATCCTGGCCAAATTTGACTTATCTCGAATGTGAAAGGTACGCGGATACTAGAGTGTCCGTCCCGGGATTTCCCGGTCGGGAATTCCCGATTTTGAAAAAATCGGATTAAAAAGATAATATGTATTTCCACACCGTTTTTTTGAGCGACAACCTAAAACATTTAAAAAAATGTATTAAAAATCTCGCAGCAGGTAGGCATATCGTGTTTTTTTCGAGAGTAACACTTCTTTCCCTCTAGCTTTGAAAGCCAGATGAATTTCAAAACTTAAAAATGGAGAGCAAATACATGAATGAATTCTTGATTTGACTTATTCAGGTTATTTTATAGTTCGTTTAACTGTTTTTAATTTATCATTGTTGGAAACAGTTTAATTCATTTGATAAAATAAGTAGAAAAACATTACGAAGAGTACATTTTGAAAAAAAAATTGCGTGTAAAGCACGGATTTGAATCGATGCAGCATATATTTTACATGTTTTTGAATATTTCCCGGGATCCCGGGAAACAAGCCACCAAATTTCCCGATTCCCGGAAACGGAAAATGGACACTCTAGCGGATACACCTTAAATGTTTTACTGGAAGTTTAAGCTTTTGGGGATTGTGTAGCTTTTCAAACAATACTTTTGAATATTTTATACACTTTCCAACACCATTTCAACGATTTGACAAGTGTTTTTGTTTAAATTTTAAAACCCTTAGATTAAGTCTGACTTCTCATCACATTTACGTTAAAATTACACACAGATTGCCACAATTGACTGATAGCACTTTGAACACGACACCTTCCTAGTTAAATCTGCCATCCAAGAAGCTACTTACTCTAAAGTTCCAGTTTTCCACTCCATTAGATCTATCTTACGAAGCTGCCTAAGGCCGTGAAATAGAAAGAGACATGACGTTTTCGATGGAAGCGAGCATCGAAACAAATTGCCATACATGAATAATACTCCCATGTTAGGTCTCTGATCTTACCAAATGGACTGGGAAATGATCCGGATCCATGGACGCTTGAATGCTTTTCATCACCTGTTCAGGTATTGGACCACCAGATTATCAACCAGCACTAAGGCAAACGACAACGGTGCTCCTTTTCATTCGAGAAATATGTCCAGGTCTCCATTGGAGAAAAAAGGAAATGTTTCTCATTCATTTCGGCGACCATTATGCACTTCAGCGCTTCACAACTCACTACTGGATTTCTTAGCTTCCAGCTCATCGCTCCTATCCCTTTTACTATCGATAACTTTCCAATGTCCTGTGAATTGGCATTGAAAATAAATTAAATGAAATTCAATTTTAAACGGAAAAATGTACATTTTATTAAATTCGTTTATTTTTCGAATTATCTAGAAATGATTTTATTTTCATTATTGCATCATAAACAGTTTATTTTTTCTTACACGTGGCCTACGGTTTAACAGATTGTTATGTCAATCTTCTCAAATTGAGCTAATAATATTGACAGACTCGGGGTTATTACTGCGTAATCGATTGAATTAATCATATCATAACATCTCGAGTCCATAAGTCGAAAGTTTGAGGCAGCTGACAACAAATTAAAATTCATTCACGCTGCTCCAAGCGAATAATCTCCAAATCAAGCAATTTTCACGATAATCACTCACACAGATCATCATGTTGAACCTACCGTGTTTCAATCTACCAGGCAGCAGCGGTAAAATTGGTGTTGAGGTGAAAATGTTCATTCATATTTGGTTTCCGCCCGCTGAGCAGATCAAAGCACCAACAAAACATACACCTGCCTGAACTCTATTCATCACCACCTGCCAAGAATTGGATAGTCTTGGTTATATGAACGTTGATATATGTATGAACCCAATACCCACAAGGACCGTAATCGAATCTTCCGAATGACGTCGTGCTGTTACATGAATCTAATGAATACATCTAGCAGAATATCTCATGCTGGCCTGCGAGTGTGTGATTTTATCATCGGTTTCTTTGACTTTTACTTATGTAAAACAATTGACGTTCATTTGTCCGGTTTTCACTTTTCCACACGCGCTCGCAAGCCAATGTTTTCTAGCGGTTGTTGCAAGTTTTGGCATTTTCTCGGACCCGAACATGTCCCACGATTGGCTACAATGTGTAGATAACGAAACGAAAAAATAATATTCGCTGTTGTGGCTTGTGGCATGCATTATTGGTGGAAAACATCGCTATGGGGCTCAAAACATGCAATCGTTAATTGGTTCAATTGAAAACTCTTGTGATAATGACAGCAAACAAATTGATTCGAGTACTGGTCCAGCTTCGAATGTAGCCATTCAATGAACACTTCATGGGTTTTGCGTGTGTTTGTTTAAGTTTCTGGACAAAAAATCCCATCGGAGTATTATATTTCACGGCGTTGGTTGTTCATGTTATCAATTAAGTACAAATCGATATAAAAGAGTTCTAACGGTATTTTTTAAGTTATTTGGTCAAGATTCATTTATTCTTGAATTCTTGAAGAACAAGTATCACTATTAACACTTTTAATCATCACTTTCATCTGTACCATTGAGCCGTCAACACGTTTGCCGGAGCATTGTATCGTTGCTGTGTACCTGTAGGAACTTTTTAAATTATTTATTTCATTTTCTACCTGTTTTTCAATCAGCACTTTTCAGTGCTAAATTATTTTCATTATCTTTTATTAATATTTTCTCTTTTCTTTCCAGCATGCGGAAGTAATCGGCCGGCATTAAAGTCGCAAGAAAAAGGATTGCGGGATCTAATTCAGGTTCATCGGCCAAAAAAGTTGAAATTTCTAATTCATTCAATGTCCGTCATAACATCGGTGATAAATTTGTTGTTCGACCGGGAATAATTTTGAGGTTATGTATTGGCTTTTCGGTCTTATCAGGTCAATTATAACACTTTTTATATGTGCTTCATCCAACGTTTCGAATTATATTAATTCTTTATCAAGGAACTAACTTACTCACTCGGACATTCATGTTATTTTCCAAAACAGATGCACTCCTACAGCGTTCATCAATCGTCGGGATTCTGGCTATAAATTTTGAATTTCAAATCTCATTTCACGTCGGAAGTGAGGAGGAAAGCTTGCTTGTGACTTACGTGCCCAATATTCTGGTATCGGCCAGGGCGTCAGCGCCTACTCCGTCGTTTTGGAACACGTCCGTGGCAAAACTTCTATCACTCGACTCACTGTTTGTTATTATTGGTTGAGTTTTCGTAGCGTTTTCTTTACCACCAGAACCCGGCGTCCATGAGTGTTTGCGAGTGTTTGCAAGAGAGTGAAACACTCCGCCGTACGAGATTGCTCTCCCGTTTGTGTCGCTCTGGATGTTGACGGTAGGTAGCAGATTTCGAGTACCTCTAGGTGCCTACGGTGTTTGTTGGAACTGTCTAGGACGGTGGCTTTATCGAAGTCAAACATGTGCTCCTGTTCGGAACAATGTTCAACAACAGCTGACTGCCGCAGTTCCCTGATGCTGGGGTTTTACGCTGTGGTCCCTGTTGCTAATATGCGTTTCAATATGGTGACATCACATCTATGTTTCGACATTCTAGTCCGTAGTTTATAGCTGGTCTGCCCAACATAGCATTTGGAGCATTCTTCATCTCGTTCGGGAGCGCCTGCGCATGGGATATGGTAGACCACATTGGAGCGATCGATCGGCGATATCGGATCTTTGACCACAGGCAGTAGGCTGCGAATCGTGTGCTTTTGTGTGGTGTCGATCCTCCTCACTTCCGACATGAAATGAAATTTGAAATTCAAAATTTATAGCCAGAATCCCGACGATTGAAGAACGCTGTTGGAGTTCATCTGCTTTGGACAATAACACGAATGTCCGAGTGAGTAATTAATGTTAGTATTAATTATGAGAAAATAGGCTTTATGCTGCTGTATTTAATTTTAGTTCCTTGATAATGAATTAATATAATTCGAAACGTTGGATGAAGCACATATAAAAAGTGTTATATTTAACATGATAAGACCGAAAAGCCAATCGGTGATAAAGAAATATCCATTTTTAATTCTGATAAGAGTAGGGGAGAGTGGGGATACTTGATCCCCTTTTTTTATTTTCACCATATTTTTTTGGAAAAATTTAGCAACTCGCACTCTTTTACATTTTCTGACAGCGTGTAACTTCAAGTTTCTATGCTTCTAAAATTAGAACGATACTTGAACCCGTAGATGAACTAGAAGAATTTTCGTGGGAGTATAAAAATTGCGAGATTTTTGAAGTTAGGGGAGACTTGATCCTTTATTCAGGAAGCCCTAATCCATGGAAAAATCAAACAAAACCCCAAGATATAATGACAATTGACTATTTTTGTCATGTTTGTTCTCATTTCACAATCTATAATTATCAGAAAATAAAATTCAATAGCTTATTCTCAACCCTTATGACATTGCATACTTACGGGCGCATTTTTTTATAAACAAGAGAAAGTCAATTATTTTAGCCTTTTTCTTCAGATGATTGATGGATGAATATTAGCTATTGGATAAATATTAGTAATCTCGTAATCAGCAATGACCACGATCCATTGAGAAGAAGAATATACCGGGATCATTTGTACCCATATATTAGGGATCAATTGTACCCAAAATCAACATTTTAGAAAACTATTTCTGAAAAAAGTTGGGAGTTTTCCATCGCTTTAAAAATATTGTATTTTGAAGTTCATTTTACACTCGAAAGATTGATGTATTGGAATAAATATTTTTGTTATACTATTTTCATGTTGGGAACATTTTAAAATGATGAAAAAAGATTTTCAAGTCACATTTTGTGAAATTTTTCAAACAAAGTTCAATAACCCAAAAACTTATTTTGTTAAAAAATTTTGAACTTCAACCATTGCTGTTTTGTTCCATTTGGCACATTTTTCTAGAACATTTGATTCCAGTTTGGAGATATAGCTAAGGAATCAAGCATCCCCAGGGATCAAGTATCCTCATTCTCCCCTATATACTAAGAAATCTTCTTCTTATTATACTCTTAAAAATGAAAAGGTTCCACTTATTACGGCACGATTCCGGACTTCAATGCCTTTCGGAAAGAAATTGTCACTTCCGTCAAGGATGTGAAGATTTCTCTTCAGATAGGTCGAAAGGGAACTGCTCGTATATTGGAGGAACCTTTTGATGATTTTCAAAAAAACATTAAATTATTTGAATAATAAAAACACCAATTTTTAACATACGACACTAAAATTGACCAACCCTTCAAAGTTGTACTTCGTGGTCTCACCGGCGATCCGACACCGGATGATTTCACAACCGAATTGAATTCTTTGTTAGATTTTTCTCCGATTCAAGTAATTCAAATGAGGAAAAGAACCAACACGAATGATATCAGTATTGTTGGTTTTGCTCCTGAGTTTTTTTTTACTTTTTTAAAAAAGGATCAGGTTAATAATTTGCAAATTCTTGAAAAGGCTGGTCTTATTTTCCATTGTCGAGTCAAATTTGAACCTTTTCGAAAATCTTCTACAAATTTTCTTCAAAATATTACGCAATGTAGTCGTTGTCAAGCTTTTTAACACGGCACCTAAAATTGTAGAATGAATGCCAGATGCATACTTTGCGGCTCATTCGATCATGAAAAAGCTCTATGCTTTTTTGATGGTGATAAACCACGAACAAAATTTTCCAAGTGTGCGAATTGCGCAGGTAATTATTCCTCCAATTGTTCCATAGACTGTCCGGTGTTCACATGTCAGGCCGGCAAACAATCTGCCTGTTCGCGGTCAGCCTCGGAATACTTTAGAATCTCGTCTTGGTAATGCTCGAAGTGATTTTAATGTTACATGTGTTAATTCAGCGCCCCAGACTCTTTGTTTGACATTTGACGGTGGTTGAAAATGGTTTGCCTGCTACGGGTATGACTAATGAGAAAAAACAAGTCTCAACGTAGGGTAGGTGTTCCAAATTTGGCACGTGTACCTAATGTTAACATACCGTTCGATTATGACTGTTTTTGACGTTATTTTTCACTCATCACAATTATCAAAGAAAATGATAATGTAACGGATTATGTGAACTTACATTTAACAAACAAAATAATTTTCAAACTCACAGGATTTTTCGTAAAATCCGGATTGTTTCAAAGTATGTCCAAATTGAATGGAATTGTTAGCAAATTTCTTAAAAAAACACCTGTTTATAAATGGAAGATTAAAGCTGAATTTGTCAACCGATTTTTTTATGAAATTTTTCTTTGGATTGTTTTTTATCATGATTTTAGTAATAAGTATGTTAGAACCATGGTTTTTTCGTGTAAAAACAAAAAAAAAGCATATGTCCACAATTAGGAACACTATTTTCAATGTGTTCCTAATTATGGACATAGTCAAAGTTTCCCAAACTACATCAAAGTCATAGAATGTATTTGAAATAAATTTGATTGATTGAATTGTGTTTTAACTTAATTTTTAACGATCTATTAAAATAAATTGTTTTGAGCTAATAAAACATGATTTTTTTTTACTTCAGTGTATCTCTAAGCAAAAAATGTATATTTTCGCCAGGTCGTTAAAAACGCACCCTTCGGTACAGAGGAGAAAACCATCAAGTTACAGAGAGCTTCTCAACGAGAACAGAATCGAAAGAAAAAATTAAAAAAAAAATCTCAATAAAATACGTTATATACCGTCATCTGGGGCATCATGCAACACTTTCCAACTTCAATGGCTTCTAAAAACCTAATGTCCACAGATAATCCTACCGTTTGTACATAAAAAGTTTTAAGGTTTATGGGACATCAAATTAACGTAAAAAAAAAGTTTTAATAGTTATAGTTTTTGACATATTTGTGATGTCGTTACGCATAAAGCACGATCTGCAGTTATTTTTGATTTTGTTAGAATTAAAGTTTATATTTTTTCTGTCAAAGATTTGTTTAAAAAGAAAGCATAAGGGTGCTGAATACATTTAGGGATAAAAAATACTACAAAAAATTTTACATCATATTTTAAACAAGATTTAAACTGTGAATCATTGATTTGCATGTCGATGCATTTTAGCCCAGACTACTTACGGAATTTTGAAAATATTTATTTGTTTAAAACAATTAAATGATAGTCCGAAAAATATTCATACACCGACAGTGTTGATATAGGATAATAAAATCAATATAAAGTTTATAGGTAATATCGTTAAGTCAATCCGTCAAATTATGTAAAGTTTTTTACAGCATCAAAAAATGTAAAAATTTCGATTTTTCAAATTTTCTATGAGAATCAAATACTTGAAAAAAACAACTCACGATGTGAGAAACTATGGCATCATCGTTTTGTTATCATTAAATGATAATTTTATTAAATTATATTAAAATAAAATTAAAATAAGTGTTGTGGTACACAAATGTTGCATCGAACCATGCTATTGCATGATGGTCTGTTTGACTGTACTTATTTGTATCCAAAATAATGAATTTTCTACTTTTTGAAATATAATAAATGTAGTCATTGGAAAAGTAAAAGTTTGAATTTTAATAAGCTCCACATCCACTACTTTTTTCAAAACTAGCGTAAAGGGATATTGTGTTGGATTTAAATAGTGCTTATTTCTCTATTCATATTCAAAAAACGTTGTAAAATTTATCAGAAGGTGAGTTTTGAGATTGTTCTGATTAAAGTTTAAAAAAACAGACCCATATGCAAAATCAGGAACAAATATTGGGTTCGCGGATACATTTTTCCTCATATGTTAACATTAGGAACACCCATATGTTAACTTTAGGAACAATTAGTGCCAAATTAGGAACATCGACACACTTTATAAAATATGATGTTTTTCGTAAATTGAGGCTTGAAATGATTATTTCAAACAAAAATAAAGTTCAGAAAAAAATTTTAAATTTAGTTACCAAAAAATTTTAAGTCTAAGTATTAAAGATTCGGCGTAATAATATCAAATCTAAAAACCCCTGACAAAATATAGCGAAATTAGGCTCACTTACCCTACATGCGAAGGCTTGGGAAAGACCCAGAAATTCAAATACCTGTTCTTCTCCTTCATTCTCGATCCTAACATTTTTGTTGATTTGAGTGTAATTACTGAGAAAAAATTAAAATTTTTGCATCAAAATTTAATGGAAATGATGCAACTTATATTGAAAGCGAATTCAATGTTAGAAGCTTTCCAAACTTCTTATTATGCTAACAAAATTATTATGACTTTACGATTCCCTCATGGATCCAAATAGATGGTTTAGTATTATGAATTGGAACGTTAAATATTTGCTGGCTAATCAAGATGAAATCATCTTATTTTTAAAAACTCAAATCATACATATTGCTGCCATCACTGAAGCTTTTTGAAGGTAGTGAAGACAGTCGAGGAACTGCAGAAAGTATGGGTTTACATGCAAAAATCGGTTGATTCACAGATTGTGCAGAATCTTTTGGCCGGGGTCAAGGCTGGCATTTGCGGACTATAAAATACGAGTAAAATGGTAAAATGAATTTTAATAGTTATTTTTCAATCCCTGAAAATTTGATGGCAACCGGATGAAAACTCGAATTTTGCGAATCAATTTTGTGTGTGGAAATTTCATCGTGGACACCCTTGAATATGAAAAGCAATGCTTTCTTTAAAATTTTGTGAAATGTTGTTGAATATCCTAATGCGCATACTTGTTTCTCTTCAATAAGAAATCCCTTCACAATTGATTTGGTTCTAACGAATTTAGGCGAGCTTTGTTGTCAATTAGTTACTCATGCGAACCTCGATTTAGACCACTTTCCAGTAGCTTTTCTAAATCTCAAAGTTCCATTGAAAACCCTTTAAAATCAACATTTAACTTTCAAAAAGCTGACTAAGAATTATATAGAAGCTTTATTGAACCTAATTTAGATGTAAACGTTCCACTGATTTCAATAGAATTAGAATTTAGAAGATATTGAATTGGTTGTAGAAAATTTGACAACTTCAATACCTAGTAAATGCTAAAGCCGCTTCAATGCCTAAAGTTAAACATAAATTTAATCAACCTTTGATCGATGATGATCTTCAGTTTTTGATGCGACTGAAAAACATTCGTCGATGCCAAATTATGTATTGCGACCTTCAAAAAGATATCAAACGTCGTTTAAATTTTATTCGTAATGAAAATTTTGCAAAAGCAGTACAGGACATAAATCCCTACTCAAAGTCATTTTGAAAATTAACTAAAATTCTGAAAAAGCCCCCTAAGCCAATCTTACTTTGAAAGATGGAGATAAACTTCTTTTAAATAACGCAGAAAAAGTTAAAAATTTGGCTCAATAATTTGAGTCTGCTCATGATTTTAATTTCAACGTGATTATTCCAATTGATGCGCGAGTTTCCCTAGAATTTGATGATATTCTTTCAAATTAAAATGTATTTGAAAGTTCTTCTGAGACAAATATTGATGAACTTAAATTGATTTTCAAAAAAACTTAAAACTATGAAAGCTCCGGGAGAAGATGGGATTTTCTACATTCTTATTAAAAACTTTCCTGAAAGCACTTTAAATTTTTTAGTTAAAATCTTCAATAAATGTTATCACTTGGCTTATTTTCCAAATAAATGGAAAAATGCCATAGTCACTCGAATTTTGAAACCTGGAAAAAGTGCTTCAGAGCCTTCAAGTTATCGACCAATAAGTTTGCTTCCTTCTTTAAGTAAACTATTTGAGAGAGTTATTTTGAATAGAATGATGATTCACATTACTCAGAATTCTATTTTCCCTGATGAACAATTTGGTTTTCGTCATGGATCTTCTACTTAACATCAAATTTTGAGTGTAACTAATATGATTAACGCTAGCAAATCTGAAAGATATTCAACTGGTGTTGCTCTTCTAGATATTGAAGAAGCTTTCGACAGTGTTCGGCACAAAGGTTTAGTAGCTAAATTAGCTCGATTTGATTTTCCTGTATATCTCACCAAAATTCTTCAAAATTATTTGACTAGCCGAACCTTACAAGTAAGCTATCAAAATTCATGCTCTGAAAGGACACCCATTAGAGCTGGTGTCCCTCAGGGCAGTCTACTTGGGCCAATTTTATACAATATTTTTACTTCTGATCTTCCTGATGTACCAGAAGAAAAAGGTAGAAGATTATTTGCTGATGATACTTTGCTTTCAGCCAAAGGTCGGAATTTACGGGTGGTACGCAGTAGATAGCAACAAAATTTTATTTCCTTTTTGAATTACTCAAAAAAGTGGAAAATTTCTCCAAACGCTTCCAAAACTCAACTTATTTTATTTCCCCATAAGCCAAGAGCAATTTTTTTATAACCTTATGAAAATCATTTAATAACTTTTAATGGGGTTTTATTAGAATGGTCTGATCACGTGAAGTACTTGGGACTCACATTTGATCGAAATCTTACTTTTAAAAATCACATTGAAGATATTCAATCTAAATGTAATGAATACACTAAATCTCTTTATTCTCTCATCAACAGGAAACCTAGACTGTACCAGAGGAATAAGATGCTCATCTACAAACAGGTGTGTCGACCAGCGAGAATGTTTGCAGTTCCGATTTGGTCTAGCTGCTGCGCGACGAGGAAGAAAACTATCCAGAGGATTCAGAACAAAGTTCTGAAAATTATTTTACGGCTACCACTTTAGCAAAGCACCGATGATCTTTATCGGATTGCGGGCATTGAATCGATCGAATAGATGGGCAATAAAATCATTTCTAACTTCAGAGACAAATTGATGCAGTCTTCCATCGCAGAGATTCGTTCTCTCTATAATTTGTTTAATTTTAGGATAGTTTTAGTTTTAAGTTGTTAAGTTTAAGTTGTTTTGACATTACAGGATGTTTTCCTGCATAAAAATACTTGATTGGGCTCAGAAAATTTAAGTCAAATAATTAAATTTTTATTATCTATTTAACTATAGGGCTCTGAACAGTTCATTATTGAGTTGAACACCTTATTTAATGTTATAATGTAGTATAAAGTTAATGATGAATTGATACAAATAAAGACATATTTAAAAAAAAAAAGAAAATTATTGTTTATCTTTAAGCATTTTTTTTCTGGAAAAACAACGGGCGAGGAGTTAATCATGTGCATGAAGGCATAATCGAAACCCATTTCCGTAACTCACGTAAGAATTTACAACCTGATGATAGAAAGCCGCGGAATAAACGAATGAAAATAACAGCAAAACGAGGTTCTTCAGAATTAATCGATAAAGCTGAAGAAAATTTGACAATGGACGCAACACATTCGAATTATTTATCACGCCACATGTAATGAAATGAATGTTACACATCCGTTATTAATGATGTTGCGTACAGCAATCGGTTCCTATAATTCTAAATGTATTTCCGCATTTCAAATCTTACACAGGGAAAATCGTATTTCAACTAAATTAAATATTTTTCAAGATTTTATGAATTTTATGATTCATTTCTTCAGATAACAAAAGCATACGAGAGAATGCATACGCATTACGACCAGGAGTGCAAACTGGAGATGACATTGTCTCGAGAGCTGTTGTTGAACACCAGAGTCCTTTTTGGACCGTTAAGTTGGATGTTCGTGATCCTTAAGAAAAAAATATTAAGAAATAAAGATGTAATTTCTAAATTTTATAATAATCGCTAACAAGGTCTTGATCGTTGAAAATGAACTCATTCCCATTCAAGTATATCAATAAAAATTAGATATAACCCAGATTCAAGAAATTTTGAATTCAAAATTTGAATTTTAAATTTAAACTGGATTGTATATTAATATCTCATTGAGATATATTAAAGTTTTTTTTTATATGCTCTCCTGAATAGGAATGGTTTACGGTGAAATTTTCCCAACACAAACTTTGTTCATCTCTATTGAGTTGCCTTTCCATGGGATTAAAAATTTATTTTGTCTAACCAGTTGATTGAAATTTATCGATGGTTTTAATTCGAGTTGTGAATTATAATGGATGGTAAAACATTAAAGGAACTTTTTAATGGATGGTAAAAAATATACCTAAAATTTAAAAATTTCAAACAAAAATTCAACATAACATACAATCCACCTGATCTAACAAGATTCATTAAATTTTTGTAGCCATTTGCACCCAAAATTTGAGAATTCTATTAATTTGGTCCAAGTGAAATCCCGCTTATTTTATCCTGGCTTCTACTCAATAACGGTGGCTTGTTTGTGTCAATGAAGAAATTGCATACGAACAGGTTGAACGACCCCTTTGCTATTTTGCGATGCATTTACTCACCCAGAGCAAATCGATTTAAGACGTTCTCCGACCGAGGTCACAATGTGAACAACAATCTTTCCCGATCAAATTGGAAGGTTATTGAAAAGGGAAAACATTTCACCAACACCATAACATATGTACATGCTGGTTAGAGACCATAGAGAAAGCATTAAAACACTGCTCACATAAAGTAGAGATGTCGACAGGCGTTCCAATCTTCTGAATAAAAGCAGCAGCGAATTCCATGGCTCGGTGCAACTGAAAGACAGGGAATTCCATTCCCGGAACCTTGGACCGTCCAACCCTGGCTGCATCGTATGCCAACGTTTTCACTCTTCAATCATCGTTAACAATTGCAATCTATCAAAATAGCCTTGCAGTTTGTAAAGATGTGAACGAAGATTTTGTTGGAGTAGGAGGTACGGAGAAGGAGGGTGATTTCATTATGTTATCAAGAAATGTCATTGAGGGCAAATCAATCGTTTCATGAGCCTTTAGTTTTTACTTTTCTTAAATCCAATTTCTCCCGTCTCTAATGTTTTAATAAATTCATAAATACATTTCTCAAGCCATAAGTAAAATTCACCAACTCATTATCCGGTAAGATTTTTGCGCCACTTCCGTCAACTTTCACAATCAAATTAATTTACCTTGCGACGTCTGAGTGAACCCTAATGTGATGCACCTCACGGGTTCCTACCTTCCCAGGTAAACCGTGTGTGCCATTATCGCGTCACCATCGCCGTCAGAAGACAAGCCAAAGGTGCCACTCAGTCAGCCATCAACGGCTTCGCGCCACCCGCATCTCACCGCCATATGATTCCGAAAAACCTTTCCCTCAAGCGTGGAACAATGCGCCTCGGAAAATGCGTATCCATCTGTATGGGATTGGGTTTTGCTCGCTTGACGCGTCTTAAGCTTAAACTGTTTGTGTGGTTTGATCAGATAATTTGTTAGTTGATTTCTTGATTTGTGAGAGCCTCTTGGGAGAAATCGGCATAATTTTTCTTTTACATTTATCGCATCAAATATCATCATATGATTGTCATTGATTACAAGATATTCCGGTTCAGGAAAGAGTTACAGAAATATTTTCGTATCGCAAAATTATTTTTAGAATATTCTGTAGGCATGCGAACCGGTTTTCATTAAATTTAAAAAACACAAAGTCACATACATTGTCAGTAATAATTAAATGTTTAGTTTAGTTTAGTTTCCTTTGAGGGGTTTTTTTTTCGTCTCCAAGGTCGAGGCTTCGCGTGCAAACGTCGCGAAAGGACAGTGCCCGTGCGAAGGACCCGCTCATAGAGGAGGGGGGGGGGGGGGGGGGAGAGGGTTCGAAATTAAAATTTAGCTAGAAATAATAACAATACCAAAAATGCACACTACAGTAAATAGGGCACTGATTTTAAAAACCATTTTCTCACTCATGAGTCAAGACCATCACACAAATTCGAAAAAAATATAAATTTCACTGATCACTCAAAATCAATCAGATTCAAAGTTTCAAATCAATGTTTTTTTCAGGTAAGTTGATAATAAATTGTTCAAATTGATGATCCTTATTCTGAACTGGAAATGTTGAGTAAATATTTTCGAAACAATAGAAAATGAATGCAAATTAAATTTTCAATTAAAATCAAAATTGAAGGCTTCGGACATAAGAATCACTGCACAGAAATAGAATGTGGGGGATTAAACCCCCCACATGAAGGTCCTAAAATGCCAAGTAATTTTTTTTACTAAACATAAAATTTGAAATTTCTAATCAAATATTGATTAACTACTTAAATTAATCAAGTGTAAAAATCTCTACTCCAAACCCTCGAAATTTCATTCCAGGACCACAATTTAAAAAAAATTCTCACTTGTTGATAGTAATTGAGTCCCAAATATTGAATCTCAATAAAGTTAGACTAAGATTACCAGATATTCCAGATTTTGACCAGAATTTCTCACTTTTTTTTTCAAAATCAAACGAAAATTTTAATGAAGTCCTCAGAAATATGTATCTTGCGTCCAAATCATTTTTTCAACAAATTTTGTTAAAATAAACATAAAAGATTTTTGGAAGCCTAATTCTTTTGATGATTCTGAATCGGCTGATGTGTTTCGAAAAATTAAAAACAGTTTCCCATGTGTTTTTCCTTCTTGATTTTAATGGAATAATTCCGAAATTTTCCAGCATATTAGCCAGATTTTTGCAAAAATTACTTACTTGCGGATACTTGCGGAAAAATATCAAGTAAGTATCCAGTTTATTGTTCTTGATTTTCAGTTTGGATCATGATTCATTGGTATAGAATCATGCTTTGAACCTTGGTGTTGTATTTCAATTTAAAATGTTATAAATTTTTCATTTTCGAAACTCGTAATTTCGGAATTTAAAATCAGTTTCATTTCAAACGTCAAAGTGAACAGTCGATTTGGATCGCGAGCTCAGTGTCGTATTGTAGCTTGGCTACGACGACCTTGACTTGAACAATAGAAAGTGGTTTGATCGGAATCGTAAAAAGTTTGATAAAATGGAGGAAGCAAGAACAAATACCATGCGTATACTTTTTGGACTAGGAAAAAGAGAGCCTTCTGAGCTGGAAATGTTTCGGTTCATGCAGGTTAAACTGCGTTTGGAATCGGAGACATTGTTGGCTATGTACAAGGAGCCAAAAGAATTTTGCGTGTTCGTAAAATTCAAGTCCTCGGAACAATTGAAAGCTGTGCTTTTCCGATTGCCATCATCGATCGAGTTCGATTACAGCGACGGAGAGACAATACAAGTTACATTATCAGCAGATACTACAGCGTACAAATATGTTCGAATCTTCAATCTCCCGCCTGAGATTGAAGATAACGAGATATCGGAAGTTTTGAACAAGTATGGAACTATCCAGCGTATGATCCGCGAGCGATATGCGGCAGAAACTGGATATCCCATCTGGACTACTGTGCGCGGAGTGTACATGGCGATCAAGCAGGAAATACCGTCGTCCGAAATTTTCAAGCTCGAATTTTTTATGATGGTTTGATCAATAAATGTTTTATTTGTGGCAGTAATGAGCATTTAAAAGTCAATTGTCCCAAGCGTGTCAGTGTTAATGGGCGGTTACAACAGCATGGCGGACCATCTTACAGCATGGTAACGGCAAATGTTCAAACCGAACCAATTCACCGTTGGTTGGCTCGTGATTTGAAAAACAGGAATAAAGGCGAAAGCATTAATCGAAGAACGTCTAAGGAACCGGCGAAAACGGAGGGGATGCAGCCTCCAGTGGCATCGACAGGAGGTACGAAAAGTACAACAATCGTGAAAGCTCCGAACTCATCTGAGCAGTCGGAGCTTCCAATGGGAGCTGAAGTTTTGGACGCCGCGCTAGTTCAGAAAAATAGCAAAGCTGATTGTGCAAACGATTGTACAGTTGACGAGGATGGATTTCAGACCGTAAAAGAACGGCGCAAACACGCCCGGAAAGTTGCTGGCGACATGGAGACTTCAGATGGTTCTACCGCAGATTCTGACCAAGGCGTGAAACGTGATGCATTGAAGGGAAGTGCAGTATATCAAACTGTTTTGACGAGAGCGAAAATGAAGCAAATTAAAGTTGATGAAATTAGGGTTAGGTCGAAGTCTTGTTCTAAATCAATATCGTCTATGGAACAAATGAGGTTACGGAAATAGTTTGTATCTAATGGTAGTTTCAAAACTGATTGAAAAATACAAAAAAAAAAAAAATAAAAAAAAAATAAATAAAAAATAAAAAAAAAATTAAAATTCGAACCATTTTGAAGATTTAGACCTGAAATTTTTATCCTTAATTTAAATTCAGAGTTGAAACATAAGAAAGTTTCATTAGTTCAGAATTGAAAAATGTGAAACAATTTCATCATGCACAATTTTATTTGAATTTATAAGTTCAATAATTGAAAAAAAAATTCATATTGAAAACCATAAATTCAAAATCAAGTTAAAGATTTCTGGTAAAGGGTTCAGATACAAATTTCGCGTTTTGGTTTCAAATTCATAGGATTTCTTAATTGGAACTAAGATTCAGGTTTTGAATTTGGGTTAAAAATGCAAAATTCAGACTTGGAACTAAAATCCAAGGTTTGTATTCAGATTAAGCTGAAATTTAAGTTTCAAAATCAATATTTAAACATCAATTTTAAAATTCAATTAAGAATTCAAATTGAAGGAGATTTCGGTTTCATAATTTTGATTCTTGATTGAAAATTTAAATTTTTAATTCAAGCAAAGTCTGTTTAGAAACACAAACTTGGTGAAAATCACATAGAAAAAAAAGATCCGGATTTATTTAAAAGAATTAGTTTTTTTTTTAAATATAGATTTTTGTTGTGAAAACTTTAATTACAGAATTCAAATTGGTAAATGTAATTAATTGAACTAATTTTTTTTCCTCAGGAAAAAGTTCAGCTGTAAACATTATTTACATATGTTGAAGATTCTTCAAATTTAAAGGTTCTAACTAAAATCTTAAACTTGTATTAACTACATATATACTTTTCCACTTGTGTATGGATTGTTCAAGTAAAAATGATATAGGAAAAAAATTGCCATCAAAACCCCCCCCATGAACCGGTTCTTCCTACGGCCCTGTAACTAGGGGAAAACTGTACAAGACGCACCAGTTAAGCATAACTGCTATTTACAGCGATACCAATCATTTAAGAACCAAATTGAAAGTTGACGACGATTCAGGGATCAGATTTACGTATTATCAAAAAGAAAAAGTATAATAAAAACATGATTTGGACTTTATTTTTGTAAAAAACTAAAACAGCTAGATAACATACCGCGGGGTAAAACGCCAAAACTAGTGGACAGAACGCACCAAACATGCAGGGTGGAAAGAAATGGAACATCGATTATACGGAATATAATTATTGAAACATCAAATGTTTGATTACATGTTCATCGTATTTTTGTAAACTAACCATCCTTTGGGTGAAAATCATTTAGTATTACAGAACTCATCGAAAATTTCGCTTTTCAAAATACATTTTTAATATCCTTATAAATAAAACGCCTTCAAGTAGGCAACGAAATTCAATTTTTTTGACTGATATAGTGATATCGCGGCAAACATGGCGGCCGATAATTTTCGAGTCGAACATTGGTGCACCATTTTAACTCGAACAAGGTCGAAATTTGTTATAATTATGCATTGTTATCGTCATTTGGGACTCAGCAAATAAAAAGAATGGCATTTTGTTTTGATATTCGGGCTTTCTCAAAAGTTAAAAGCATTCAAAATTTGAGCATAAAACACGTGGTCTTGTGGGCATTCTGCCCCAATTTTGATATGATTGATTTTTCATAAAATTTGTAGGAACTTAATAAAATACAACAAAAATTTTATAGTCTTCCGAAAGTGCACATGAGTGGATAAACGCTAAGCTGTAGTTTTATCATATTGCGCAGGCTGTTTAACCATGAAACCTTATATGTTACTTTTGAAAATTAACAAGTTTCACGCTGATTCCATTAATTCTTCTGTTTCTAAGAACTAAAGTAGTTTTTGTGAACTTTTCATCCATTGAATGATGAAAAAGCTTGTTTGTTACAATATAAATGAAGAAAAACATCATTCGAAGCCGTTGGTTAGTGTATATTTGAGAAATAATAGCATGGGCCATCTTACCCCGCTGGTGCGTCTTGTACAGTTTTACCCTACATATATTGAAAATACATGTTCAATACATCATAACCGAAAAAGTACGGGTTTGGGAAATAGGTGACTCCTTGAATGATCTTATTCGGAGCTAATAAAAATAAGAATAAATAATTCCAAGTTTTTATGTCAATATTGAAAGCACAAAGCAAAATCTTTTTAACTTTAGAAGTTTGATGATACAGTTCGGTGAAAACAAAATCCAACAGTAAAATCAAACGGTGATGAAAGCACGTCAAAAAATACTATTTAAGATAACATTGCCTATTAAAATGAAGCTTTAATGTTGCTACTTCGAATCATTTTTCAAATTTTTTATCAAAAAAAGATTATTTAAAATATAGAATCGTTTAAACAAAAGCGTTTGAATATTTTAAAATTTCAAGCCCTTTTTTCGACGTCAATTGAACTATTGGGTCCTGGAAAGGACAAATTCATCTAACTAAGTATTTAAAAAAATAATAAGATTTATAAGCTTCCATGAAGAACAAATATGTGCAAACTTATTTAAAATATTCCAAAAAATTTAAAATTTAAATTAGTTTGACTTAAAACTCATTAAATTGAATTGAAGATTTGAAAAAAATATACAATACCATTTGGTATCAACATTTAAGAGAAAATTGAAATAGATTTTTATTTTATTTAAACGGCCTAATCGGTTGAATTTATGTTCTTCAGTAAGAACATATCAAGATTATTGCAATGAAAATTTTGCCATGAGGCACAAATTAATGACATGTGATGAAAAAGCTTCTTATCAAATTCTGCTCGCTTTTTTTCAATATCTGTTCATTTCTAACTTCCACCTATAATTTTCATAATCTTGAAGTGTTCTTACTTAGAAAAATAATTTTTCAAATTAAAATATAATATGAAGGTGAAAAACATTCTTGAAAGATTTTTTTTTTTTCAAAAAACCGTCTTACAATGTTATTTATAGAATTTTAAATGATTATTGAAGGTTCTGTATTTTGGTGCCTATGTTCTAATGAATGATTTGGTAAATTTTGGCTTTCTGAACTCCAATCTTTTGTCAGATTTTGTCAATCTCCTCTCGTTTTGGTGATATGGAGTTTATTAGTATAAAAATGAAAAAGTTTTGAGTGAAGTCAATCATTGATAACCGATCTACAAATCAACATAAAAAAGAATCTGAATTTGTTAATCTTTATTTATTGAATTCGGGAACAATATTTTGATGATGATAATATAGATGAATGATCTTGAAAAAATTCTAAAATTTTTGAAAATTTGGAAAACAAGTATTTTTTACATTTATGTTGAAAGTTTTAAAAAAGGTTTTATTTCAATTAACAAATTAGTTTAAATATAAAAAACAATTTCATTTTTGTTATTGAAAATATTTTAATTTCTTTAAAAATTATTTAAATCGAAAAGTTGAATAAAGTTGAATAAACTTTTCTTGAAAATGTTTAGAAATATTTTGAAGACCACTCATTTTTAAATGATTTGTGCTTACGTAAAAACTTTAACTGTACACTAGGGACACATTCCACCGTGACGTGAAATCGGTTTTCCCAACTTTTCTGAACAGTTATCATTCTAGAAGTCATCTTATTCACATGAAAATGTTAAAAATTGTGGCAATATAGTTTGATTATTACAAAATTTAAGTTGTTTTTGTTTGTGTTTGTAAAGTTGTGACGTGAATTCATTCACTTCAAACATAACAGGGTAATTGACTGAATTCACGTCACAAAATATCAAGTTATTCTAATCCATTCTTTTAAACCTTCAAATTTTATGTGCACTTCTAAAAACGATATTTTGTTGTTCCGACTTTTACAATTATTAATTTTCAGTTTCTTCACTTAACTTTTTCCTGTTTTTGATTGGCACGCGTAAACATCGATCCTAGTTGTTGTACCGGATAAGTTTTCCAATAACTGTCTGCCAATGGCAAAGTTGATATAAAGTCGCGAAAAATACGTAAAAAATACTTTAAAATTATTGCTGTTTCTCACAGTCTTCATTTAAAGACTCACCAAAAATTTTTTTAAATTTTTTTTGTATTTTTATTTTAAAATAACGAACATATTGAAAAATCAACTAAATTATGATCAATTTTTAAAAATCCGACCATCTGGAGGGTCACAACAGCTTTCAGTACATATTCCTCTTATAAAATTTTACAAAAATCAAATTTCGTGACGTGAATTCACTCATTCGCGCTGTTGTATTTGTAGAAGTAGTCAAAATAACCACTTTCTTCATCAAAAAAAAAAGATTTTCAAAATCATCTAAAACATGTGTTAAAAAACTTTTTTCTCTTTTTTCCGTTGGTTTTGTGTGATTTGAATTATCAAAATTATAGCAATTTCGAGACTTTTTGAGACGCGAACAGATAAAAATCACTTTTGAGCGGTACAAGCGCGTGGAATGTGTCAGATGAAGTTTTTGGCACTTTTGAACGAGGGAACCGATGAGCTGAAGGGTAGTGGAAGGGGCGGCGTCAGCGGTGTTAGTGACGTAGCGCATGATGTAACATCCGGTTTAGGATTTTGGTTGTTTGGTCCACCCTTAAAAGATCCTTCCTATTATCACGATTAATCACAGCTATTTCAGAGCGTTCGAAAAGTGCGGAGTGTATTGTAATTTAAGATACAAAAAAGTGTTTCGAATAAAATGAATTCTTTGAATATTCAAATCATTTCTTTGTTTCTGGAAGTGTAATTTAAATAAAATAAACTAAAACACAATTTGGTTTTCAATCTTTTGATCTTTGTTCTACGTTAAGCTTGTGCACAGACATACATACAAACTTTCCAAATTTCTCTGATTTTTTATCTCAAACACCTGGCATCTCTGGATTCATCATGATATCGTCCAACTCGAATACTCCCATTAGCCAGAAGTTTAAAGTATGTATGCATAATGCCTCCACTTTGGTAGGTAAATGCTGTTTTCCGAGTACGATCGTGATATAATGTTGTATATGAAACGTATAACAAAGTTGATGAGAAATATACATACGAAAATGTTTGCTCGGAAAGTAGTTGTCTAAAAACTATAAATTTAGTACTGAAGCATATCAAATAGTAGTGTGACTCTTGGCGGACATTTGAAAAAAAAGAAACTGGGAAGACTTCCATACAATTTTAAAATCGAATACGCCTAGAAGGGCAGTTATGATTCATGTCGTTATCAGAAAAAAGAAAAAGATGTTTTCGACAGAAAAAGTTTTATGAACATGTATAAATGCACTTAACTGAAGATGTATCAACAAGCATCTTTAAATTTTTAGAACAACAACAAAATCCTATGAAAATGAAAAGATACATGTACTGAACAAGAACCTGTTCATTAAACAGATTATATACGATTGATGTATTTTAAGGCCGAATGAAAAGAAATTTTTGATTTTTTGCAAGCATAATTGAAAATAATCAATAAAATAAACCACTTTTTCCAAACAAAAAGTGAGGACATGCATTTTCCGGAAGAATTTCAACTGAGAAGGTACACCAGAGAAAGTGCAAACGTTCAACATTTACAAAAAATGCACAAATAATTTCTTCATCTATAAATGGCTAGGCCCAAATAAACAATTCAACTATATAAATTAAACTTTTTTAAATCATTCACCAAAAACACTGTACTGTTTGTTTACATACATTTCAAGTACGTACTTAACATTTGTTAATGTCTGTTAATGTTAATGTGCTCGAAAAACAATTTTTTCTGAACACGTTTCATTCTTAGATTCCAAGAAACTTGATATGGCAACCAAACCAAAACTGAACTTTCCAGAATAGGCCGTGCGAGTGAGCAATACAGTGCTTTCATGCATTGAGGATCGTTAAAAACTTTCGACACCTTGAAAATAAATCCTTATCGTCGGTTAGCCTTTGCTTATGACTGTATCACGATGTAAGTAAAATGTTAATTCAGAATCCAATAAAACTCCTATCTGTTAAATCAAGTCAAATTTCTTATTCAAGTTTAATGAGTATAAAATTCAGGAAAAATATTCAGTTAGGCTTCCGCTTTTCCAAATCCGAATTGCCGGGTCTTACGCTTAACCCCTGTCATCAGATTTTGTACAGCCACCTTGTCCAACTTCTTCGCCGCAGAAAGCCAGTTTGCCTTGAATTGCTGCTCGTCCTTATCAGTTTATATTGGTCTTCTTTAGGTTCCGCTTGACAATAGCTTAGTATTTCTCAATTGGGCGGAGCTCTGGCGTGTTGGGAGGGTTCTGGTCCTTGGGAACCACTCGCACATTGGTTGCGGCGTACCACTCCATGGCCTTTTTACCATAATGGCAAGATGCCAAATCCGGCCAAAACTGTACGGAACAACCGTGTTTCTTCTGGAAAGGCGGCAGACGTTTATTCAAACACTCTTTCACGCAAATTTCTTGGTTGACAGTCCCGGAAGCTATGAAAATGCTGCTTTTTAAGCCACAGGTACAGATGGCTTGCCAAACCAGATATTTCTTCGCGAACTTTGACAGTTTCATGTGCTTGAAAATATCTGCTACCTTTCCCCTTCCTTTTGCCGTATAAAACTCCTGTCCCGGAAGCTGCTTGTAATCGGCTTTGACGTAGGTTTTGTCGTCCATTACCACGCAGTCAAACTTCGTCAGCATCGTCGTGTACAGCCTCCGGGATCGCGCTTTGGCCGTCGTATTTTGTTTATCATCGCGATTTGGAGTCACTACCTTCTTGTAAGTCGATAGTCCGGCTCGTTTTTTGGCTCGATGCACGGTTGTAGACGATAAACCCAGCTGATTTGCGGCATCTCTCAGAGAGAGGTTAGGGTTTCGCTTGAAACTACCGGCAACTCTCTTTGTCGTCTCAGCGGCTTTCGATTTTCGATTTGGCTGTTGACAAACGTTCCCCAAACACTCAAATTACATTTGTTACGGTTGATTTGGCAACTTTTAGCGATTTTGCCTGCTTTGTGTGCGAGTAGGTCGGATTTTCGCACACACACACACACACACACACACACACACACACACACACACACACACACACACACACACACACACACACACACACACACACACACACACACACACACACACACACACACACACACACACACACACACACACACACACACACACACACACACACACACACACACACACACACACACACACACACACACACACACACGCACACACACACACACACGCACACACACACACACACACACACACACACACACACACACACACACACACACACACACACACACACACACACACACACACACACACACACACACACACACACACACACACACACACACACACACACACACACACACACACACACACACACACACACACACACACACACACACACACATACACACACACTCACACACACACACACACACACACACACACACACACACACACACACACACACACACACACACACACACACACACACACACACACACACACACACACACACACACACACACACACACACACACACACACACACACACACACACACACACACACACACACACACACACACACACACACACACACACACACACACACACACACACACACACACACACACACACACACACACACACACACACACACACACACACACACACACACACACACACACAGACACACACCTTCAAAATGCCCCGATAAACTGAGAGTCATCATCAATGAGCTGTTCCCACAGCACGATGTTACCCGCTGGCCAACAGTCCCGTATGACTGGGACACCAGCGCCGAAGAGAGGATAACGGTGGAAGAACTTCGCGAGATCGCCAAGTCTCTCCAACCGAGGAAGGCCCCCGGACCGGACGGCATTCCGAACGTCGCGGTGAAGGCCGCGATCAGGGAATTCCCCGATATGTTCCGAACATCGTTGCAACGATACGTGACGGAACGGGTGTTTCCTGACACGTGGAAACGGCAGAAACTTGTTCTTCTGCCAAAGCCGGGTAAGCGTCCAGGAGACCCATCGGCATATCGGCCGATCTGTCTACTGGATACAGCGGGTAATGTCCTGGAGAAGGTGATTCAGAACCGACTTCAGAGATACACGGAAAGTGAGGGCGGACTCTCGGGGAAACAGTTTGGTTTCCGTCGAGGTCGCAGCACCGTAGATGCCATCCGCTCGGTCATCGAGGTAGCGGACAGAGCCAGGCTGACCAAGAGGAGAGGGCTCCGCTTTTGCGCGGTTGTCACTCTGGATGTGAAGAACGCCTTCAACAGTGTCAGTTGGACAGCGATTGCGTCGTCGCTCATCCAAATGAGGATCCCGGCATATCTGTATAGGCTTGTGGAAAGTTACTTCCACAATCGCCAACTGCAGTATATGACCGGCGAGGGTTTGCGAACACAAGAGGTTTCGGCGGGTGTTCCACAGGGATCAATTCTCGGCCCGGATCTGTGGAACATCACTTACGACGAACTCCTACGAACGAGCCTCCCATCGGGAGCCGAACTCGTAGGATTTGCAGATGATGTAGTCCTCTTGGCGAGGGGCTCCTCAACAGCGGAGGTTGAGCTACTGGCCACGGTAGCTATCCAGGAAGTGGAACGCTGGATGCACTCCAAGTGCCTGCGTCTAGCCCACCACAAAACCGAGATGGTGCTTATCACCAACCTGAAATCACCCCAAACTGGTACCATTGCCGTTGGACCGTGCAACATCGTGTCTAAACGCGCAATTAAGTACCTAGGGGTGATGATTGACGACAGGCTCAGCTTCACGAGCCATGTCGAACACGTGTGCAAGAGAGCGGCAATGGCCACGGCAGCACTCACACGAATGATGCCGAACTCCTCGGCTATCCAAAGCAGCAAAAGGCGGATCATTGCAAGTGTGACCACTTCGATCTTGCGGTACGGAGCAGCGGCCTGGAGGCAGGCCCTGGGAGGAAGCTGTAACCTGCAGCGACTTAGCAGCGTTCAGCGGCTGATGAACCTGCGGGTTATCAGCGGATACCGGACCATGTCGTCCGAAGCCGCCTGTGTAGTAGCGGGTGTTATGCCCATCTCGGTTTTGCTAGAGGAGGATGTCTATTGCTACGACAACAGAGACACGCCCAACGTTCGAGATCTCGCCAATGAGGACTCGATGTCCAACTGGCAGCAGCTGTGGGACAGCTCAACGAGAGGAAGGTGGACCCATCGTCTGATCCCGCACATCGGGAGCTGGATCGGAAGAAGGCACGGTGAAGTGGACTTCTATATGACGCAATTCCTGACTGGTCATGGATGCTTCATGAAGTACCACTACCGGTTTGGACATGTGGCTTCGCCATATTGCCCAGATTGTGGTGACGTAGAGGAAACACCCCAACATGTGGTGTTTGTCTGTCCGAGGTTTGCGGCGGTACGTACTTCCATATTTGCCGCCTGTGGGCCTGACACGACAGCAGATAACGTTGTACAGAGGATGTGTGCGGATTCCAACACTTGGCACGCGGTCAGCGATGGGTTCACCCGGATCATGACTGCCCTGCAGAGGAGCTGGAACCAACGGCAGTCCGCGAACGGTGTAGGATGACTCCATCGGCGGGGAGCATCTGAGTAGTGTGCGTCCGATCCCTTGA